>NW_027187324.1:2456060-2539010 GCF_028583685.1 Petaurus breviceps papuanus
AGTCACAATCATTGTGACACAACAAGCATTCATTAAAAGTTTATTATGTATCAGTTCTGTTCTAAACACTAAAGATAAGAAGAAAGTAAAAAATATAGACCCTGTCCTAAAACAGCTTACATTCTAATGAGGAAGAAAATGTACATAAAGCTATGTACTTAAAAGATATACAGAGAGTAGATGGAAGGCCATATAGAGCAAGAGGGTTAGCAAGAGGTGAAGAAAAAGGTCTCTCATAGAAGATCAGAGTTGAGGCAGGTCTTAAAGGGAACTAGGGATTCAGAAGGCAAAGGTGAGGAGGGACTCTATTCAAGTCAAAGACGACAAGTGGTTAAAAGTTGGGAAATCATGTGTGTCATGAGTGAGGAATAGCAAATAAACTTTGTTAAGTGGAACATATAATAAGTGAAAGACAGTAAAGTATAAGAAAATTGAAATGGTAAGAAGAAATCAGACTGTAAAAGGCTTTAAAAGTCAAGTAAAGAATTTCATACTTGATTTTAGAGGTACCTGTGAGTCACTGGATTTTACTGGTTAGAGAATAACTCACCTGTGTTTTAAGAAAATCACATCTACAACTTAGTGGAAGGAAAGGACTTCAGGAAAGTGACTTGACACAAGGAGACCAAACAGAAGGTTACATTTTTATTAAGGTATGTTGTTACTTCTTCCTTGAAACTTTAAAGACAATTTACAGAGGAAGATGGTGAAGCAGTATTATGAAAAATCATGAAAAGTTCCACGTTATTTTAATAAGGGAAAATATGTGCAGAAGTAAAACAAAAGCAAAATCAAAACAAAACTATCAAAATGTCCTGAAGAATAGCATTCAAAGTAAAAAAATCTCAAAATGAATTAAAACTTATAAGGAAAATGAAGGCAATATAAAAAATTATTTTTGTTTTCTGACTGATGACACAAGGGAAGAAAATAATACCAATTTTGCTGCTATTTACTCTCTCAAGGAAAGTTTCTCTTGAACAAGAAAGAACATAATAAAAAAGGAATAATATACAATTGATAACTGATATAAATAAGAAGAATGCTACCCATTCTTAATTTATTCAAGCTACCTGGTAGAGATAAACTTCATCCTCAGGTACTGAAAAATTTACAGTTATAATTTCTGAGTTATTGTTCATGATATTTGAAAGATTATGGTAGCTTAATTATTTTTATGACAATTATGTTTATGACAAAATATGGCACTGATACCTAAACCAGGAAGAGACAAAACAGAGAAAGAATATTATAGACCAATTTCCCTTGAGAATAATGTTGGAAAAAATTAATGAAATACCAGCAAGAGGATCACAGCAATTTATAACAACAATCATATACTATGACAAGGTGGGTTTTATACCAGGAATGCCGCATTGGTTCAATATGAGGAAAATTATTAGCTATCAACATAATTGACTGTATTAATAACAAAACCAAAAGAAACATATGATTATATCAATAGATGAAGAAAATGCCTTTGACAAAGTACAACAACCATTCCTATTAAAAATTCTAGTGAGCATAGGAATAAAGGGAGTTTTCCTTAAAATGAAAAAAGCAATATTTTTCTTAAGTCATAAATAAGCATGATACATAATACAGATAATCTAGAAGCCCTCCCAGTAAGATCTAGGATGAATCAAGGATGCCCATTTTCACCTTTATTATGCAATATTGTACTAGACATGTTGGTTATAACAATGAGATGAAAAATAAACTGAAGCAATTAGAATTGACAATGATGAAAAAAAAAACTATAACAATTTGCAGGTGATATGATTGTATATTTATAGAATCCTAGAGATCCAACTTAAAAAAATACTTTAAATTAAAAAATTTAGCAAGGTTGCAGGATATAAAATAAGCTCACATAAATAATCAGTATTTCTATATATTACTAACGAGTCCTGTAGCAAAAGATAGATAAATTCTATCTAAAATAATTATAGACAATAGGACATACTTGGGAGTCTACCTACCAAGACAAACTCAGGAACTATATGAATAGAACTACAAAATACCTTTCACATAAAGTCAGTTCTAAACAACTGGAAAAATATTTATTGCTATGGGTAGGCTGAGCCAATTTCACCTAAATTAATCTATTTATTCAATGCCATACCAACAAAAATATATAGAGGTAGGAAAATGATAAAAAAAAATCATTGGCATGAACAAAAAGCCAAGGATATCAAGGAAATTAATGAAAAAACAATGTGAAAGAAGGCTGTCTAGCTATATAAGATCTCAAAATGTATTATAAAGCAATAATTATCAAAAACAATCTGATACTGGTGAGAAATAGAGTGGTAGATTAGTGGAATAGATAAGGTACAATCTACTTTTGGAACAAATTAAAAAAAAACATTATTTAATAAAATACTTTTGGGAAAACTGGAAAACAGTATGATAAAAACTAGGTATAAAATCTATAGTTTCCCAAACTCCTGAAGGGAACTAGAAAAATCCATGGTAGTAGCTTTGGGTGAAAATTGGAGGGAATAAAATAAAAATAAGAGGGTGGTGGGAACATAAGGAAAAAAGAGAAGAAAATTTCGGAACAAAAAGTTTGTACATGTTTGATTTGTTGTAAAATAGATTTAAAATTGTAGTGATTACATTTTTTTCCAAAGAAACACAAAAATTGGAAGTTTTAAGACAGCAGTGGTCAAGTTTGTGAATAGGTCTTAAGCAGATGTTGGTATGTAACTGTATTGTACATTGTCAGGAAGTCCAACATGCATTGACAGGCATAAGTATGTGTGTAATGACTTGTTTACAATACTATACTATACAGTTTTATAACACAATTTTGAATCATCAAAATGTCAGTGCAAGAAAGACACCCCACAAATTTACAATAAATTATTAAATCTAAGATGCTTCATTGAAAAAAATATTCTATTGAAATAATGCAAACTAAAAAAAAGTTAAAGTGTTAAAGAAAGAAAGGCTGAATATTTTTTAAGAGTATTGGACCAAATTGTCATTCCATATAACAAGATAAAATCAAGATAGGCAAGTGACTTACATGTAAAGGGTGATAACATAAGCAAATTAGGAAATCATGGAATAGTTTATCTGTCAGATCTATGGATAAGGGGATAATTTCTGACCAAATAAAAGATATAGAGCATTACAAAATGTAAAATGGATAATTTTGATAATATAAAATTTAAAAATTTTAGCAGAAACAAAACCAATACAATGAAAATTATCAGGAAAGCAGAAAACTGGAGGAAAAATGTGTTAGTAATAATTTCTCAAATATATAGAGAACTGAATCAGATTAATAAAGAATAAAAGTCATTCCCTAAATGATAAATGGGCAAAAGATATGAATGTGAAGATTTCAGATGAAGAAATGAAATCTATTGATAGTCATATGAAAAAATGCTCTAAATCACTTTTGATTAGAGAAATGTAAATTAAAGCAACTCTAAAATACTCATACCTATGAGTTTGGCTAACATGGAAAAAATTAAAATGATGGACCTTGGAGGGAATGTGGGAAAACTGGGCCAGTAATGCATTGTTGACTTAGTTGTGAATTGATCCCTCCATTCTGAAGAGCAATTTCTAACTCTGCTCAAAAAGCATTCAAAATGTGCATACCCTTTGATTCAGTGATACCACTGCTAGGTCTATATTCCCAAATATATATTAAAAATATATATTTAAAAAATGGGGGGGAAGGACCTATTTGCACAAAAATATTTCTAACACCTTTTTTTGTGGTGGCTAAGAATTGGAAATCGAAAGGGCAATTGGTTAATGGCTAAACAAGCTGTGGTATATGACTGCAATGGAATATTATTCGGATATAAGAAATGACTAGCAGAATGATTTTGGAAAAAAAAAACCTGGGAAGACTTACATGAACTGAAGCAAAGTGAAGTGAACAGAACAAGTAAATGTTATACAGAGTAACAGAAATATTGTTCAATGAAGAATTGTGAATGACTTAGTCATTCTCAACAATACAATGATCAAACAAAATCCCAAAGGACAAAGGATTAAGTATAATATACACTTACACAGAAAGAAATGAAATTGTTTTAATACAAACTGAAGCATTCTGCTTTTCACTTTCTTTCATTATTTTTCTTTTCTTGGAGTATTCCTATGCTGAATTGCTTACTTTATAGTGTGGAGTGGATGCAGCAAAGGAGGTATAGCATTTTGAACTCAAAACTTTAAGAAAATGTTAAAAATATTTTAATACATAACTAGAGGAAAAGCAAAAATGCATATTTAAAAAGAATGTCATTTCAGGGTAAACTTATTTCGTTATTTGATAAAGTATTACTAACCTGGTTATCAAAGTTATGCTATCAATTTGGTTTACCCAGAGTTTACCAAAGCATTCAATACAAAATCTCATGCAATTCTCATGAAAAAGAGAAAGATAAATGCACTGAATGATGGTATTATTTAAGAGATTTGCAATTGATTGAACTGGAACTAAAGAATGGTTTTCTATGGCTAGATGGGAATATAAAACTTTGGAAGGAAGTAGTCTAGATGTTTGTGCTGGCTCTTTAACATTTGTAACAGTGGCTTTGATGAAGGCAAAGATCAATTAACTAATCAATCAAGAAGTACTTACTATTTGCCATGTTCTATAGTAAGTGCTATAGATATAAAGAATGAATAGGTAACAAGGTTATCAATTTCAGATGAAACAAAGAATGGAGTGATAGCCTGCATGCTATATGATGTAGAATGACATAGGATTCAAAATGGTATCTATAGGCTAGAATACTGGGCTAAATATAATAAGAGAGAATCCACTAGAAATTATAAGAGTTATAAAATAGCTCAGATTTAGGTTGGCAAAGAGTTTTAAAATAGTATCTCATTAAACTTTATAATAACAATATATGGGAAATATTATTATTCCCATTTTTAAAATGTAGAAACAGGCTCAGAGTGCTTAAGTGAGATAAGCATAGTCACATAGCTTATAAGTATCAGAGGTAGGATTTAAATTCAGATCTTCATTGCAATTCTAGTGTTCTATTTCACTATGCCCCATACAGTCTTAAATAAATGTAGCTTTCACATCAGACCAAACCTGACTTCAGAAGTATATAGTAAGAGAGGCATCATTAATCATCATTAATCATCAGTTCATCAAAACCTGACCCTGAAATCGTGGAAAGTAGTGCTGTTTTGGGGGCTGAAGAGCCTGAGTTCAAATGTTGCCTTTGATACTGCCTGTATAGCCAGGAGAAAATCAAACTTGCTATGCCCAAGTTTCTTTCTCTGTAAAATGATGTGGTTTTAACTAGACTGAATACTGTGGTATGCCTGATCTAAATATAATCTGGCAGTTCACATTTGTGATAGTAATGGGTGTTATATTAAGAGGATGTTTACTAATAAAGAAAAGAAAATATCTGTAGGAGGGAAAAGAATATTCAGCAAAAGGATAGCACTGATTTATCTGGGAATAATTCCCCTTTCTTTTTGGTTGTTCTTGCTTGGTTTGCCAGTCAGAAAGCTAAAAGAAAAACTATTCATTCCTTGAGTAGTGGCTTTTAAGCAGCTAGGATGCTATAGTCTGAGTGCTAATTAAGTCTTCAGAAAGGTTTCAGTACCTTAGGGGGGAAAAAAAAAACTGCCCTGTTCTACAAGGAAGGATCATTCCTACCACAGTCTTTAAGGTTCCTTGTAGAAAACTATTTTTTTTTTTTTTTGGTGAGATGGAAAGACAGCTTACATATCCATTTCAAGAAGTCTTCAAACAATAAAAAGACTCCCAGTAAAATATTTAAGTACTTAAATCAATTCACATTTCTTAAATCAATGTAACAAGAATATGGAATAAAAATATTCAGAAGGATATTTTGGAGAAATCAAGAAAGAAAAAAAGAAAAAAAAACATGAAAGGAAGGAGGGAGAGACAAGGTAATACCAGGGAAAGGTATTCGTTTCACTTACTTTTTCTTTTACATCTCCAGCTCTACATTAGTGTAGGTATTGTATATACATTTCTTTTTTTGTGTGTGTGTGATTATGCTTTCATTCCACCAACAAGCATATATATATATATATATATATATATATATATATATATATATATATATATATATATATATATATATTTTTTAAGCAATCGGGGTTAAGTAACTTGCTCAAGATTACACGGCCAGTTATTATTTATGGGTGTGGTGCTGAGTATCTGAACCCGGATTTGATCCAGGTCATCCCGACACTGGAGCTGGTGCTCTTACTCGCTGAGCCACCTGGCCACCCCTAAGCAATTGGGGTTAAGTAACTTGCTCAAGGTTACACGGCCAGGTGTTTCTGGATGAGTGCTAAGTGTCTGAGCCCGGGATTCGATCTCCAGGTCTTGTCAACACTGGAGCCGGTGCTCTTACTCGCTGTGCTACCTGGCCGCCCCCTCCCCCCCCCTCCAACAAGCATATATTAAATGTTTGCTATGAACTTAGAACTAAATAAGCACTGGGATATAAGGACAAAAAAAAAGTAGACTTGGCTCTTAAGGGAATTGATTTTAATTGGGGATACAATATGTATAATGAATAGTTAAGTATTGAGCATAAAACAAATGCAAATTTATGCAAAATAAATCCATTTTATATGGAATTATTAGCAGCAGGTAGATCAGGAGGATTTCCCCCTTGGAATTCAAAGGTGCAGAGGTGAGAAGAGAGTAAATTTCCAAATTTGGGTCAGTCTGTATATATCTTAATATTTTTTTACATTTTTATTTTATATGCTAATTGTTACATTATATGAACATGATATAATTTTTTTCACTCATTCTCTAGTAATTAGATGCATAAGTTGTTTCCCTTTATGACATTGCCAGTTTAAAGTACAAATATTTTATATGTTTTGTCATAATAGTAAGAGATACTGTCCCTCATTACCTTGTGGTTATTCTACACAGAAAAAATAATGCAGATTTTGTTTCTGTTCCATATATAGGTAGGAACTTTTAACATCATATGTGTGTGTGGTGTTAATTACTCTTTGTACTTTGTACTTTACTCCTGTTGGAAAATATCAATGAATATTTCTGTTAACAATTTTTTTTCACTTTTAGTTTAATGTTATGGGGATAATGCCCTAGAAAGTGAATTAGTAGGTCATGAAGCATGATCATCATTGTGATTCTTATTATTTTACAAAGTGTTTGAATTAAGCAATTGTCCTGCAAAAAATATACAAATATATGCATATATATGTGTGTGTATGTGTTTATGTATATGTATTTATGCGTGTATGTATGTGTGTATATATATATATGTGGGTGTGTGTGTGTAGTTCAATGATACCTGTCTGTCCCTCTAAACTCATGCATATAATTATCATGCATGCATGGATGGATACATGTGTATATGTGTATGCATGGATATATGCATGCATGTAAATGTATGTATATGCATATATGTATAACTATATATAACTCTCTATATAACTATATATGTGTGTCTATACATAACTATATACACATATATGTATATGTATATATGTGTGTATGTGTGTGTGTATGCCAAAACATAATTTTAACTTAGTACAGATTTTACCGAACACACACCTGTGTATAAGAGAATATGTAGATATAAATATACATAGAAATCAATATCCTACATCATAAGATTCCTTTTATATGAGGGGGGAAGAAAACTGAATGATAATAGATTGTATATTACAGAAATATAGCCTTAGGCAAATGAAGAATACTTCATGGCAAAGATTACGTGAAAAAGTGGGGGCAGAGCCAAGATGGTGGTATAGAAGCAGGAAAATTCCGTGAGCTCCCCCCATAATCACCTGAAATACCTATAAAATATGACTCTAAACAAACTTTAGAGGTACAGAACCCACCAAGTGACAGAGAGAAACAAATCTCCTGCAGAAGGCAGCCCAGCAGGCTGGCAGGAACTGTCCATCAAAGTGTGCTGAAAGCTAAGCCAAGCCCTGAGTGAACCCAGGGTTTTAGCCCCAGGGTGTCCCTGACCAGCAGCTGTTGGAACGGACCTCAGGAGAGAGGTTCACCAGCAACTATGGCAGTTTCCATAAATATTAACCCCAAAATGTGAAAGACAAAGTAAAAGATCATTATAGAACTCTGCTGAAACTGGTGGGGATAGAGGCACAGTCTGGCCTCTGACCCTGGAACGAGAAGTGGAGGAGGTGCAGCAGCCATTCAGCCACATCCATGTGGCTGCTTCAGAGATCTCAGCCTGCAGATCATAGTGGGGCCAAGCAACCATTCAGAGGGTAATTGTTCTTGCTTTAACCTGCTTAGATCTAGATTGTGATCTTGGTGGTGGTCCTGAGGTATGTGACCAGTGAGCCAGAGTAAGTGGGGGATGTAGAGACAGCATCCTACTAATAGCTCCTGTGGCTGCAAAAACCCCAGAAATTTGGGACAAAGTTTCCCGCTCTGGAAGCAGATTTCTACTGTGGAAAAGAGATCAAAATTCAATTACTTGAGTGGCAACATGAGCAAACAAAGGAAGCAAAGCAAACACAGCAATCCAACATTAGATTCCTTTTTTGGGGAGAAAAAGGAACAAAACATGGAATGGGAGGAAGATAATGAAGTCAGAACTCCTATACCAGAGTGGAGCCAAGATGGAGGAATGCAAACAGTAACTTTGCTAAGCTCCTCCCTGAATCCCATCACTAAAATTTCAAAAGTGAATCTAAATGGATTTTGGAGTGTCAGAATCCACTGAGAGATGCAGCATTGCAGAATCCAGCCCAGGAAAGTGCCCATGTGGGTCAGGGCAGGGGGAGTTGTAGCAGCAAGCACCCCAAGTGTCCTCAGGGTTTGCAGCTACCACAGGTTCTTGGATCTGCTTTGTTAAAGGAAAGCAACTCAAAATGGGTTAACAAGCTTACTTTAATCAGTCAGACATATATCGTTTACCTTGTTCAGGAGAAAAGGTCAGCACCCTGAACCTCAAAGTATACAGGCATAATTATCAAGACAGAAACATCAAGTAGACAGATTTCCAAACTGTCCAACCATTACATCCATACCCAGTCAACATCTGGGTTTCCACATTCTGGGTTTTTCAAAGCCGGGGGACTCTCAACAACGGCTTCCCAGAATTCAGATCAAATCACAGAACACTTCTCAAAGTGAGTCCCAAAACAAAGCTACACATCAGGGCTTATATAGCCTTCTCCTGGCTCAGAGAATGTAACAACCTTATTGACTCACTGGCGAATCAAGAAGTATCTACTGAAAAACAAGCCTTCCCCACCCCAGGCTTCAGGTGCACATTAGCCTAGGGGCAGGGAAGATCTTTAAAATTTACATTCTTATTACAGGAGTGCAGAACACTCAGGGGCTGGACCAACCTGGACTAGAGAGTGGACTACAGCTGAGTGAAAAGGAGTCCCAGCTAGCCAGCAGACTCACCCACCCCAAGGGTGATTCACAGCTGTCTCACCAGCTACTCACCACTGGACAGGAGGATCCATCAGAGCTGGGTAAGAGAAAGCACAAGCCAATTTCAACAAGGGACTGAAGGATCTGTAGGAGCTGGGTAAGAGAAAGCTCAGGGCCCACAGCAGAAAGAACAGCTTCTCCTGGGGCAATCAGCCCCCAGCATGGAACTTTAAAAATCACCTGCCTGATTTTCCAGGGATCAGGATGGCAAAGTAAATTCTGGCTGCTCAAATTCCTCCTTGCTGACCAAGAAAACACAGAGATAAATATTCCACCCAGAATAAAAGCCTGAAATAGCAGAAATAGCCTCAGGCTTAGGAGTCACAGAGAAAGGGTGTAACTGAGGCACTAAAGAGACTGAAGAGTGGGAGGGGTCCAAACAAGCCCCACTTCACCTGACCAGCAAAAGCCTACCTGAACTGTAGCCCAGGGTCATAGAAGCAGAAATCTGAAGCAGCCAGACTAGCTGCCCCAAAGATTACACTGTGAGCCTCAGGGTAACTCAGGGGAAGCACTGAGAGTCCTGGCCTTCCCCTCAATCTAAACACCCAGAGGCTACAGCGCACAAAGCCAACAGCAAGGCACCTAGCTCCCAGCCTGAGAAGCTTAGTTCAGAGCCCTCTGTACCACAGGAGCAGAAATACACTTTAAAGGACAGGAAATAGGCAATTGCAATGGGCCAAAAGGAACTTACAAAGGCAAGACGAAAGAAAATTGAAAGTTATTATTCTGAATGAGAAGAATCACTATCAGGAGACAATTAGGATACACCTGAGACCGCAGATGGAAATATGAACTGGTCTCAAGCCCAAAAGCATTCTTGGGGGAGCTCAAGAAAGATTTTAAAAGCCAAATTAGGGAGGTAGAAGATAAATTCAAATCTACACTGACCAGATTAGAAAAATGTCTCACTGAAGAAAATAAATCCTTAAAAAGTAAAATTTGTGAATTAATTGGAGAAAATAACTCCCTAAAAAAGGACTTTCAAGAACTAACTGAAGAAAATAATTCACTAAAAATTAGAATCAGTCAAATTGAAGCTTGGACCTCTATGATGCACCAAGAGTCGATCAAACAAAACATGAAAATTGAGAAATTGGAAGGAAGTGTAAAATATCTCACTGGAAAAACAATTGACCTGGAGAACAGATCTAGGAGAGATAACTTAAGAATTATTGGTCTACCAGAAATCCATGATGAAAAAACAGTCTGGACAACATCCTCCAAGATATTGTCAAAGAAAACTCTCCTGAAGTCCTTGAATCAGAAGTCAAAATAGTTACTGAGAGAATTCACCAGTCTCCTCCTAAAAGAGATCCCAAATTGAAAACTCCAAGAAATATAGTAGCCAAATTCCAGAATTACAAGATTAAGGAGAAAATATTGCAAGCAGCCAAAAATAAAAAAAAAAAATAATCAAATATCATGGAACTACAGTCAGGATTACACAGGACTTAGCAGCTTCTACATTAAAAGATCATAGGGATTGAAATTTGATATTTCACAAGGAAAAATAAACTAGGACTGCAACCAAGGATTAACTACCTGGCAAAATTGAGCATAATCTTTCATGCAAGGAGATGGTTATTTAATTAAATGTGGGACTTCCAGACTTTCCTGATGAAAAAGCCAGAGCTCAATGGAAAATTTGATCACCAATTACAAGACTCATGAAAGACATAAAAAGGTAAAAAAGAAAAACTTTCTCTCTCTCTCTCTCTCTCTCTCTCTCTCTCTCTCTCTCTCTCTCTGTCTGTCTGTCTGTCTCTCACACACACACACATAGAAAATGAAATTCCAAAAGAGCAAACTATTTACATTTCTATATGAGAAGCCAACACCTGTCAATACTGAAATTTATATGATTATCATAACAGTTAAAAGGGATATACATAGATAGAAGCTGTATGTATAAATGAACTAATCAGTTGATTTAAAAAAAGCCTTATTAGGGGATTCAAAGGGATTATAGTGGAAGAAAAGGAAAGGATGAGGCAGAAAAAGGTAAATTGTGCCACACCAAGAGGCATAAAAACATGCTATAGTAGAGGGGAAGGAGGGAAGGAGATGAATACCACATGAACTTTATTCTCATTGGTTTTGGTTCAAAGACGGATCAATATAATCAGTTAATTTTAAGAGTATAATGTGAAAAAACAATATATATAATTATAATAGAGGGAAAGGAGGGAGGGAGAAGAGCACTCTATGAAATTTACTCTAATTGGTTTGGGGCCAAAGAGGGAATAAGATAATCTGATAAGTGTAAAAATCCATTGTGCCCTATATGCAGTAGGAGGGGTAAGGCAAGAATAAGAAGGGGGTGGTTAGAAGGGAAGGAAATAGTAGTAAGGGGAAAGAGTAGGTAAAGGGGGGGGGTTCATAGGGAGGGAATACTGAGGGAGGCAGTGGTCAAAAGGAAAACTCTTAAGGAAGGGAAGGGAGAAGGAAGAAACAAAAGCATAAACAGGGGAGGGAATATGATGAAGGGAAAATCACAGATACTAATCATAACTGTGAATGGGAATGATATAAACTCTCCTATAAAACCAGTGTGGACAGAAGAATGGATTAAAAACCATAAGCCTAAAACATGATGTCTACAAGAAACACATTTGAAACAAAGTGATACCCACAGGGTAAAGGTAAAGGGCTGGAGTAAATATATTATATTTCAGCTAAAGTAAAAAAAAATCAGGGATAGCAATCCTTATCTCAGATAAAACAAAAACAGAAATTGATCTAATTCAAACAGATAGGAAGGAAACTATATCCTGCTAAAAGGCACCATCGAGAATTAAGCAATATCATTACTTAACATATATGCCCCAAGGGGTATAGCATCCAAATTCATAGAGGAGAAGTTAAAGGAATTAGAGGAAGATATAGATAGAAAAATTATACTAATGGGGGACCTTAATCTCTCCCTGTCTGAACGTGATAAATCTAACCTCAAAATAAAAAAGAAAAATGAAGGAGGTGAATAGAATTTAACAGAGGCTAGATATAATAGATCTCTGTAGAAAACTGAATGGGGATAGAAAGGAATATACTTTCTTCTTGGCAGTACATGGCACATATTCAAAAATTGACCATGTACTAGGGCAAAAAAACTCAGAATTCAGTACAGAAAGGGAAAAATATTAAATGCATCCTACTCAGATCATGATGCAATAAAAATCATATGCAATAAGGGGCCATGAAAAGATAGTCTAAAAACTAATTGGAAATTAAACAATTTAATCCTAAAGAATGAGTGGGTGAAACAAGAAATTATAGAAACAATCAGTAACTACATTCAAGAGAATGACAATAATAAGACAACATACCAAAATTTTTGGGATGCAGCACAGGCAGTTCTTAGGAGAAATTTTATATCCCTGAGTGCACACATGAATACATTAGAGAAAATAGAGGTAAATGAATTGGGCATATAATTGAAAAAGGTAGAAAAAGAACAAACTGAAAATCCCCAATTAAATACTAAATTAGAAATACTCAAAACCAAAGGAGAGATTAATAAAATTGAAATTAAGAACACTATTGAATTAATAAATAAAACTAAAAGCTGGTTTTATGGAAAAAAAAACAATAAAATTGATAGACCCTTAGACAATATAATAAAAAAAAGAAAGAAGAAAACCAAATTATGAGTATCAAAAATGAAAAGGGTGAATCTATCTCCAGTGGAGAAAAATTAAAACAATAATTAGGAATTATTTTGCCCAATTGTATGCACATAAATTTGACAATCTTAGTGAAATGGATGAATATTTACAAAAATATAAGTTTCCAAAATTAACTGAAGAAGTAAATTTCTTAAATAACCCCATCTCAGAAAAAGAAATCAAACAAGTCATTAGTAAAATTCCTAGGAAATAAATCTTCAGGACCAGATGGATTTACTAGTGAATTCTATCAAACATTTAAAGAACAATTGATTCCATTACTCTAAAAATTATTTAGGAAAATCAGTGAAGAAATCTTATCAAATTCTTTTTATGACACAAATATGATATTGATACCTAAATCAGGAACAGATTTTAACAGAGAAAGAAAATTATAGACCAATTTCTCTCATGAATATAGATGCAAAAAAATTAAATAAAATATTGACAAAAAGACTACAGCAACTTATCACAAGAATAATACACTTTGATCAGGTAAGATTTATTCCAGAAATGCAAGGATGTTTTCATAATAGGAAAACTATCAGTATAATTAATCATATCAACAATAAAACTAGCAAAAACCACATGATTATTTCAATAGATGCAGAAAAGACATTTGACAAAAAACAACATCCATTCCTATTAAAAACACTAGAAAGTATAGGAATTAATGGAGCCTTCCTGAAAATAATAGGTAGCATCTCTTATATAGATATAATAGAAAATAATAGATAGCCATCAGAAAATACTGTATGTAATTGGGATAAGCTAGAAGCATTTGCAATAAGATCGGGGTGAAACAAGGGTGTCCACTATCACCCTTCTTATTCAATTGGGTACTAGAAATGTTAGCTGAAGCAATTAGAGGAGAAAAAGAAATGAAAGGAATCAAATTAGGCAAATAAGAAAACAAGCTATCACTATTTGCAGATGATATAATGATATACTTAGAGAATCCTAGAGAATCAAGTAAAAAATTACTTGAGACAATAAATAAATTTGACAAAGTTGCAGGATATAAAATAAACTCACAGAAATCCTAAGCATTCCTGTATGTTTCTAATGAAATTCAACAGAAAGAGATAGAAAGGGAAATCCCATTTAAAGTTACTGTAGACATTATAAAATATTTGGGAATGTACCTGCCAAAATAAACTGAGGACCTATATGAACACAACTACAAAATACATTCCACTCAAATAAAGTCAGATCTAACTAATGCGAAAAACATCAATTGCTCATGACTGGGTTGAGTTAACATAATACAAATGAAAATTTCACCTAAATTAAATTATATATTTAGTGCTATACCAATCGATTTACCAAAAAAACTACTTTATAAAGCTAGAAAAAATAGTAACAAAATTCATTTGGAAGAACAAAAGCTCCAGAATATCAAGGGAAATATGAAAAGGAATGCTAAGCAAGGTGGACTAGCTACCCCACATTTTAATCTGTATTATAACACAGCAGTCCTCAAAACTACTTGGTACTGACTGAGGAATAGACTAGTGGATCAATGGAATTGATTGGGTAAATGAGACTCAGCAGTCAATGACTATAGTGATTTACTGTTTGATAAACCCAATGACCCCAGTTTTGGGGGTAAAAACTCACTATTTGACAAAAACTGCTGGGGAAACTAGAATATAGTATGCCAGAAACTGGGCATATACCATTATCTAACACCATATACCAAAATCAAGTCTAAATGGGTGCATGATCTAGGTATAAAGGCTGATACTTTAAGCAATATGGGAAGGGAAAGAACAGTTTACCTGTCATATTTGTTGATAAGGGAAGATTTTATGACCAAACAAGAATTAGAGAGCATTATAAAAAGCAAAATGGATAATTTTGATTACAATAAATTGAAAAGTTTCTGTACAAACGAAGCCAATGTAACCAAGATTAGGAAGGAAGTGGAAAATTGGGAAAGAATTTTTACAACCTATGTCTCTGATAAAGGACACATTTCTAAAATATGCAAAGAATTGAGACAAATCTATAAGAATACAAGTCATTCCCCAATGGATAAATGATCAAATGATATGAACAGGCAGTTTTCAGAGGAAGAAATTAAAGACATCTATAAGCATATGAAAAAATGCTCTAAATCACTATTGATTAGAGAAATGCAAATCAAAACAACTCTGAGTTTCTATATCTCAACAGTCAAATTGGCTAAGATGACAAAGCAGAAAAATGACAAATGCTGAAAACAATGTAGACAAATTGGAAAACTAAGCATTTCTGGTGGAGTTGTGAACTGATCTAAACATTGTAGAGAGCAATCTGGAATTATGCCAAAGGGCTATAAATAATTTCATACGCTTTGACCCAGCAATACCACTTCTAGTGTTGTATCCCAAAGAGATCATAGAAGTGGGAGCAAGACACATATGCACAAAAATGTTTATAGCAGCTCTTTTTTTGGTGGCAAAGAATTGGAAATTAATGGGGTGCCCATCAATTGGGGAATGACTGAACAAGTTGTGGTATATGCATGTAATGGAAAACTATTGTGCTATAAGAAACTAGGAGCAGATGGATTTCATATTTACCTGGAGAGGCTTATATGAAGTGATGCTGAGTGAGAAGAGTAGAACTAGGAGAATATGTTCACAATTACAGACACAACTAATGTGTCACAACCAACTTTGATAGACTGGATTCTTCTCAGAAATGGAGGGTTATAAGTCAACCCTAAAGACTCATGATGGAGAGAGATGTATACATCCAGAGAAAGAACTGACTGTGAATCCAGATTGAAGCAATCCACCTGCTCTTTTTATTTTTCTTGTTTGGTTTTGTTTCCCCTTTTCCATTGTTCATTCCATTTGATACAAATTGTTTTTTTATAACCTGAGTAATGTCTAATGTGAAAGTATTTGCAGATCCTATACTTGATTGTATGCTGCCATGGGGTGTGTGGGGGGGGGGGGGGGGAGGGAGAGACCTTTTGAAACTGAAGAAATTGTGGAACTGAATCTTGTAAACTAAAAATAAACAAACAAATTAATAAAGACCAAAAAAAATTTTAAAAAAGAACTCTTGCACCAAAAGTTTCCAAGAAAAATATGAACTGTTTAGAGGCCATGGAGGAACTCAAGAAGGATTTTGAAAATCAAGTAAGAAAACTGGAGGAAAAATTGTGAAGAGAAATAAGAATGATGCCAGAAAATCATGAAAAGAGGGACCACAACCTAACTGAAGAAAATAACTCCTTAACAAAGAGATGAACACAAATGGCAAAAGAGGCCCAAAAAGCAAATGAGGAGAAGAATGCTTAAAAAATCCAAATTTGCCTGATGGAAAAAGAATTTCAAGACCTTCCTGAAGAGAATAATTCCTTCACAATTAGTTTGGAGCAAATGGAACCTAATGACTTTATTAGAAATCAAGATATTTTTAAACAGATATGAACAAATGAAAAATAGAAGTCAATGTGAAATATCTCATTGGAAAAACCACTGACCTGGAAAATAGATCCAGAAGAGATAATTTAAAAATTATTTAACTACCTGAAAGCCATGATCAAAAAAAGAACCTAGAAATCAACCTTCAAGATATTCTTAAGGAAAATTGTCCTAATATTTTAGAACCAAAGGGCAAAACAGAAATTGAAAGAATTCACTGATCACAAAAAGATCCCAAAAAGACAACTCCTAGGAATATCATAGCCAGGTTCCAGAGTTCCCAGATCAAAGAGAAAATATTATGAGCAGCCAAGAAGAAACAATTCAAATATGGTGGAAATACAAGCAGGATAACACAGGACCTGGCAGCTTCCAAACTCAGGTATCAAAGGGCTTGGAATATGATATTGTATATATCAAAGGAGCTTGGGTTAAAACCAAGAATCAACTACCCAGCCAACCGAATATCATGTTTCAGGTAAAAGTATGTTCATTCAAAGCAATAGAGGACTTTCAAGAATTCTTGATGTAAAAAATAGAGTTGGATAGAAAATTTGACATTGAGATACAAGAAGCAATAGAAGCACGAGAAGGCAAACAGGGAAAGTAAATCATAAGGAACGTATCAAAGTTGAACTATTTACATTCTTATGTGAAAAATCGATAATTGTAACTTATGAAACTTTTATCAGTATGAGGATAGTTGGAGGGAATATAAATGTGTTTATACACACACACATATATATATATGTGTCTCTATAGGAGGGTATATGTGTGTATAAATACACATATGAGTGTGTGTATGTATGTGTACAGGTATACATAGAGGGAACAGGATCAATTGAATAGGAAAGGATGATATTTAAAAGATGAAATCAAGAGGTGAGAAAGGAATATAATGAGAGGAGATGGGAAGAGACAGAATGGGGTAAATTATATCATATGGAAGAGGCAAGGATAACTGTTACTATGGGGGGGAAGAACAGGAAGTCAAAAGGGAATGGGTCAAAATTACTCTCATGAATTTGGCTTAGGGAGGGAATGACATACACACTAAATTGGGTATCTTGCCCTACAGGAGATCAGAGGGAAAGAGGGTGAGAGGGGGGATGATAAATTGTAGGGCAGGCTGGGGGGGGGGAGGGAAGTTGGAAGCACCCACTTTTGAAAAAGGACAGAGTTGAAGGCAGGCCTGGAAGGCGTGGCCTGCAGAGGCAGGCCCTGAAGGGGCCTGATCAACTGGGAGGGCAAGTCTTCCCACCAACCACAAGGTCCACTACTAAGCCTATCACCAAAGGGCTGGGACTGCAAAGAGCATGGTAAGAAGCAAATATAAGGTCCCCTGTCCTGGACAGCAAACACTCCTGGGGCTACCACTTCTTAGCACAGAAATTAAAATAAAAGCCCCTTTCAGGATCTCCAAAGTCCAGGATCACAGAGTGAACCTCACTTCCTCCAAACCCCCCCCTCTAAACCTGAAAACATAGTAACTCTTGCCGCAGGGCAAAACCCTCTACAGTAAAGGCTTGGGATCCTAGGGGAAGGGCTTGACTAGGACCCTGCCTCAAAATGGATACAAATCAGACTACAAAGACAAAGACTCTGGAGTCCTACTATCCTCAGAGGGAGGAACCAACCTCAGAGGGAGACAATGCGGACTCCACACCCAAAGCTGAAACTTCAACGGGGAATGGGTCCCAAGCACAGAAGGCTCTCCTAGATGAGATCAAAAGGAACTTTGAAAACAAAATGAGAGAGATAGAGGAAAAAAATGAATAATTCTCTCAAAATCAAAATAGCAGAATTAGAAAAACATTCTAATGAGGAAAACATCTCTCTAAAAAGAAAAGTGTATGATATGGAAAAGGAGCTTCAAAATTTAACCTTGAAAAGGGACAGTCATAGAGAATAGAACAAGAGGAGGATGGTGTAGCAGCAAGCACCCCAGGGTTTGCTGCCAACACAGGTCCTTGGATCTGCTTTGTTAAAGGAAAGCAACTCAAAATGGTTTAACAAGCTTACTTTAATCAGTCAAACATGTATCTTTTACCTAGTTCAGGGGAAAGAGGTCAGCACCCTGAACTTCAGAATATACAGACAGAATTATCAAGACAGAAACAGATCAAGTAGACAGATTTCCAAATTGTCCAACCATTACATTCATACCAAACAACATCTGGGTTTCAAAGCCAGGGGGCCCTGGACAACGGCTTCCCATAGTTTCATCTGATCAAATCACAGAACATTTCTCAAAATGAGCCCCCAAAACAAAGACACACATCAGGGCTTATATAGCCTTCTCCTGTCTCAGAGAATGTAACAACCTTATTGACTCACTGGCCAATCAAGAAGTATCTACTGAAAAACAAGCCTCCCACCCCAGGCTCCAGGTGTACTTTAGCCTAGGGGCAGGGAAGATCTTTAAAATTTACATTCCCATTACAGATGGGATAGGATGGAGGGAAATATAGTCAGTCTTTCACAATATATCGACTATGGAAATGTTTTTCATAACTGCACCTCTACAACCTATATCGAATTGCTCATCTTTCAAGTAAGGGTGGGTGATGAGGGGGGAAGGAAAAAAAATCTGAAATTCAGAATTTTAGAATCATGTATTTAAAAATTATTATTATTATGTACATGCAATTGAAAAATAAGGTATACAGGCACTGGGGTATGGATATCCATCTCGTCCTACCAGAGTCAGAGGGGGGAGAGGAGAGAATAAAGGAGAGAACAGATTGGGGGAGGGGGTATACAGTGGGATCGCTGTTTTGGGGTGGTGGGTAGAGGAAAGATGGGGAGAAAATTTGTAACTCAAAATATTCTGGAAATGAATGTTGAAAACTAAAAATAAAGAAATTTATTTTAAAAAATTTCAATTACAGTGGAGACAGGAGATCATTATGGATATGTGCCTCATTCTTTTCCTTTGCTTGCCCTATTGCCTAGAGTATATACTTTGCAAAAGAGAAATGATGTTTGAGGAGGAACCAGCATTTGAAGAAAGGGTGTTATTAATATGTCATATAGGTAGTTTCACAAGAGAAGCCTAGTCTAAAAGGAAACAGAAGTGGAATCCACTAGGAGTTTGGAGATACTGGCAGACAATTTTCATCCCACCCCCACAGACAGGTTTACCTGTTTTATACATAGTTGCAAATTTTCCACTGATGAGGTGACATATGGTATGTCACTAGACATATATAAACAACTAAGTGTTGATTCTTCAGATCTGAAGATTATCCCAGACTTTGCTGAGAGTTTTTTTTTTCTTCAGAAGAAAAAGAAGAGAGGAGTAATATTACTACTCAAATGAACCACAGTCAGGTGTTCCTGAACCATTACTACCAATATTGCTTAGATAAGCTAGGTAACATGTCCAAAGAGATTCATCATCTCTCTGTTTCTTTCTTTCACATACACACAAAAACATATATGTATATACACATGTAGAAATATAGATATAGATATGTGAATATAACTATATCTGTCTTTATATCTATCTATCTATCTATCTGTCTATCAAGAAATAAAATAAGTATGTGAGGCAGAATTCAGCTTTGGGTCTTTCTTACTCCCAAATCCAGAATTTCATCTGTGCAGACACCTAGCTCTCTCTTCTATACTACCAAGCTCAATAGATAGATAGAAAGCAGAATAACTTCCTTTTTAAGGTTTATTGATTTAGTAACTCTTCCTGTTGAATAGCCAATAAAGAGGCTTCATTACTTCAAAGTACCCAGGCCTTTTGGAAGTGTGCAACCTGTCTTCCTGTATATTACGAAGTAGTCCCCCCCACACTTTTTGGGATGCAACCCTGCTATAAGTACATCAGAAAAGTCAACTATATGAACATTGACAATGATGATGATGATGAAATTAATAATAATAATGATGACATTAAATTTATTCATCAAGATTTCAGGAAAGAAGATGAACCAAAAAAAAAAAAAAAAAAAAAAAAAAAAAAACATCATTTGCATCATAGCCTTGCTAGGCTAGGCTAGATTCCTACCATATTTTTTTTTTTGTTTTTCAACAATTAATTCAGTACTAATACTGAGGAATTGGTAACTGAAGTAAAGATGTCTTGAACTATGTTAGAAAGTAACCATTCCATTTTAGAATGTATGACATGGAGAAGA
This sequence comes from Petaurus breviceps papuanus, assembly GCF_028583685.1. Lineage (NCBI taxonomy): Eukaryota > Metazoa > Chordata > Mammalia > Diprotodontia > Petauridae > Petaurus > Petaurus breviceps. Next base: position 2,476,747 of record NW_027187324.1, read on the forward strand.
AAAGCATCTTTAGTCTGATGCATAACCTATATTTCAGGAGAACATATTTTACAAATATCAGTTTAATATTTGTGGTTAGATATTTAAAGGTTAGATCCAATCCATAATATAAGGGGGAAACTGGATCAAAAGCATTAGAAAGTCCTTAACAATTAAATTCTGAAGGACACGAATCAAAACAATTCCAATGAGAATGAAAATAGTGAAGGGTCTAAAGTAACCAGTATGGAACATGAAAGAAGATTATTGTCCAATTCAGTTTAAAAAGTAATGACAGAATTTGGAAGTATGAATAGAAAAATAGCTAATGAATATAACTATGCAATAGTATCTTTAAGAACAGGTTCACAATCATTAAATAACAGCCTGGTGATGCAATATTTACAATATGTAACTTACAATAAGTAATACGTACTTAAATTAAGTAAAATTGAAGAAATCACCTACCTGTCCTTTATTACTTAACAGCACAAGTAGAGATGAAATAAATCCTAAAGTACTGAAAGTGTTCTTAGATATGATTGCTGTAGTGATATCAGTGATATTTTAGCAATTATGAAAAAAATAATAGAAATGGGTGCTACACACCTGGTGAAGAACAACTTGAGAAAGGTAGACAAAGAGAAAGAGAGACAGAGTCAAAGATAGGGTCAGAAAGAGACTGAAGTTTGCAAAAAAAAAAAAATAAAAAGACTGCTTGCTATGCATTACCAGTGTAACACTGACTTCTCTGCTTGAAAGCCTGGTAGAGTTAGATTGCTCTCCTCCCCCATGGTTCTCTGGTTCTGTTAAGAGAATTCAGGGACTGGGCTGTCTATCATTGGCTTCACTCAACAATGATGTTTTTGCTCAGTTGTAGGAAGAATTCCCTACATCCTAGTTTAACCACTGATAGTTCAGCATCTGCACAGAAATATTTACATAAAATGATAATACTGAATAAACAAATGGATGTCCCCAACACATGGAAGGTATAATCCTCCTCCAGCTTTGCATAACCTGACTCTGGGACAGGGAAGAGGATTATTATGTTTATAGTTTGTCTTGGTTCATAGAGAGCACAATCTTAGTTCTAAATGCGAAAACCCCCTTGGTTCCAAATCCCAGGCAGCTAGCTTCTCACCGCTTCTATGTTGGGTTAGATGATTGCACCACCCAGCCTGCAATCCAGATTTTAAGGTGGGCATGCCTTAAACTTCAGGTCCCAGGGGTATTACCTCCAGCACTTGAAATTGAGCAGGAAAAACCACACAAAACAGAAACAAATATCCCCAGGCCCATTTCCTGGTAAGAGAAAAAAGCAGAACAAATCCCTTTCCTTCTCAGGTTCGTTCATAGTGCTTTAGCTGTGTAAACTGGGAACTTCACCCTTTAGAGTAAGCAGATAAGGGTTGCTGAGAAGGTTGTCTGTGTAACACAAGATTTTTACTGGAAAAAAATTTTTATTTTAGAAGTATATTTTTGGATAAGGATTCAAGGATTAAAAAATGTCACCATAATTTCATCAGGAAATAGCCTTGCCAGATAAAACTTTGAAAGGATGAATTTAGTTTATTAGTTTATGACAGCAATTTATTAGTGAATAGTATAAGGCATTGTGTACCTAGAATCTAATGAATCATTTGATAGAATGTCACATGCTATCCTTGTGGATTACATGTAGATATATAGACTAGAAAATTATATAAATAGATTAAGAAAAAAGATCATTCATAGATATTTTACTGTCACTTTGAAGCAAGTTTTTTAATGGAGCTTCCCCAGATGTTGCTTACTGTATCCTGCTGGCTGTAGCAACATTCTTTTCAATAAATTGTATGAAGGTATAAATGGTAGTGTTTGTCAGATATAGAAGACACAAAATTCAGACATTCAGCTAATGTAATGGACAACAGTATCTAAAAGAAAATCTCAACAGGCTTGACTACTATGCCAAATGTAGAAAGATTAAATTGATAGGCCAAATTTGAATTCAAGCAATTAACCTTTTCAAGTACAGAATGCAAACATTATAATTAAATAACAGTTTGAAGGAAAAAAAAGTATCCACGCTTCCCAGTGATGGTGAATTTATTTGTGAAAGAATGTGACTCAGGATGAAGAGGCAAAGAAAAAAAAAGAAATGGGGGATGGAGTAATGTAGGAGGGGCCTACGGAATAACTGACTATGGGTATTATGGGCATGTATCTGAAATTAATATGGAGGATGATGGAGAAAACTTAATTCCATTTAAAAACACTTTTATAAACAATGTTTTCAGGAATGTATCAAATCTCTTAGGTGAAGTTAGGGTATACAGAATTTGCTCATTGAATTGTTTTCTAAAATCATACACACACACACACACACACACACACACACACATATATATATATATATATATATATACACATACATGCACACTTTTGGATGAGGTTAAAATATGGATATATGGATTATTCCATACAGTGGTTTTTTTCTGGTGATTTAATGGAGTATTATATCAAGGCTTTTCCTTGATCCATGGGTAATGTTTAATTTTTCTAATGCTATTACTATTCTCATTTCTTTAAAAAACATTGTCATCTACTAAAAGAGTAAGGAGATTAATTCTTCAAATTACTCCAGGGAAGGAAAACAATTGTTATTTTTACACATTTGGAGATGTAACAAAACAAAATTTTAGCCAGCATTTTTTTCTATTGGAACTAGCAGCTATGTTTTTTTTTTAAGCTGGGCTTATCAATGACTAATTTTCTCTTTCCAGAGATCCCAGCACCCCGATTTGTACATACAATAATTGTTTACCACATGTCATCTTTTCACCTTGTATTGATCCTGCTCCTTTAGTTTCTGTCTAAAATGACTAGCGAATAGAAATGTTCATCATGATACCTGGTTCTATCCTTGTGACTCCTAAGATTTTTTTCACTACCCTGATAAAACACTGTACATATTTTTACAGAGTCATATCATCTCTAGTAATGTTTTACTGAGAATATTTAGGTTAAACCTTGATAGGATTTTCATGGTTCAGAAGGCAAGAATTTGTTTTTTGTTTTTTTTGTTAATCAACATTAACACTCAGTGAACTATTCAGTGAATACCTATCTGTTTTAATTGGGTTTTTTGCTGTTTATGAAAGTAAAATTGAATTTCTTTAAGACAATGAATAATTGTGCTTTTAAAAAATAGTAGTTGAAGCCATTACTATACTTCAGAAGGGAGAGCTAATATGAGAAATCATAAACCTGGTAACTAAAATCAGTTACATAGTTCTATTTCTTTTAATATACAAATAAAATTTTTAGTCTTCAGTATCATGGAAAACTTTAAAGAATAGAAGTTTCAGTTTAATGATGCAGTTGGAAGCTACTTTCTAGGAAGTTTAGATTCCAGTTAGAGGAGAGGAAGCAGACACACTATGTATAGACCATTTTCCCCATCAAGTAATTTATCCTTGAAAAGAAAGAGAGATAGAGGATGACAGCTAACAGGTATGATCATATAAAATGAGAGTTTCTTAAGGATGAAAGATTATGATAGAGTCATGCTGCTGGAGAAGACGAGATGAACTGAGATCAAGGTTGCACGTAGAAAGGTTTTGTTTGGCAATGCGAAAGGCAGTCTGGTCATCCAAGAGTGGAGTAAAGGAGGGAATGGTCACAAATGATGTCAAATGAATGTGAGATGAGGAAAGTAGAAGAAGAAGCTATCAGTGAACAGCATCAAAGTTTTAAGTGAATTATTAAGTAAGGTTCTTAGTTGAGAACAGAGGAGGAAAGTTACCATAGGGGAGAATAGTCCCTTTGACCAGTTAATCAGTTAAGGACATGTAAACATTTTGCTTTGCTACAGTGAGAGCCTAGTTGAGATTATGTGACAAAAATATGTTGTATATCTAGTTAATAGAGTTTCATTATTTTCTCTAGCTCTATTCAGAAACACATGAATAGGAGCAAAATAGGTGAATGATAGGAGGTTGGGAGTTTTCATACAAATCAACCTACAAAAATACATTTTACAGAACTAAAAAATAATTCATCTGGAAGAACAAAAGATCAAGAAAGTCAAGTGAATCTTTTTTTTTTTTTAGTATGAAGCAAAGTTACCTAGCCATACCAGATTTCAAACTGTTTTACAAAGCAGAAATCATCAAAACAATATGGTACTGGCTAATAGATGGGGAAGTGAATCAGTGAACTAGACATGTCATAGTAAATGACCATAGTAATTGAGTGTTTGAAACACCCCAAATCCCATTTTTGGGGAAACAAATGAAAGCAACTTGATAGCAACTAGGTATAAACAAGCATGTAAAACTGTAAAGTAAAAAGGGGTACATAATTTAGACATAAGGGGTGATATTACAAGCAAATTTAGGAGAATGAGATAATTTACTTGTCATATCCATGGATAAGGGCAGAATCAAAAGATAGAGAATATTTTGGAATATAAAAAGATCATTTTGATTACATTAAATAAAAAAATAGTTTTGCAGTAACAAAACCAAAGCAGTCATGATTAGAAGGAAAGCAGAAAGCTGGAGGAGGGGTGTTAAAGCAAATTTCTTTGATAAAGGCCCCATTTCACAAGGGAACTGGGTCAAATTTACGAGAATACAAAAAATTTCCAAACTGATAAATGGTCAAACTTTAGGAACAGGTATTTTCAGAAGAAAATAAAGCTACCTATAATAATATGGGAAAAAGTATCCTAAATCACTATTGATTAGGTAAATATAAATGAAAACAATTCTCAGGCACCACATTACACCTATAAGATTGGGTAATATGACAGAAAAGGAAAATGACAAATGTTGCAGAGGAAGTGGGAAAATTTGAACACTAAAGCATTGTTAATGGAGTTGTGAACTTACCCAACCATTCAAGAGAGCAATTTGGAACTATGTCCAAATGGCTATAAAACTGTGCATACCCTTTGGCCCAATAATACCACTACAATGTCTGTATCCCAAAAATATTTTTAAAAGGAAAATAAACGGACCTACATACACAATATTTCTAGCAGCTTCTTCTAGTGGTGTCTAAGAATGGGAAATTGAGGAATGTCCATCAGTTGGAGAGTGACAGAACAAATTGTGGCCAGATATTGTAATGGAATACTATTATACTATAAGAAATGATGAGCTGGACACTTTCAGACAAACCTGAAAAGACTTACATGAAGTGATGCAAAGTGAAGTTCAACCAGGAGAACATTGTACATACAAATAGCAGTATTGTACGATGATTCACTGTGAATGACTTAGCTGTTTTTAGCAATTTAATTAATGATATAAGATGATTCTGAAGGATTTATGATAAAAAAAATTGCTATCCACATCCAGAGAAAGAAATGATGGACTTTGAATGAAGATCAAAGGATATTTTTATTTCACTTTATTTTTCTTGGTTTTTGTTCTTTGTGTTTTCTTTTACAATGTGACTAATATGGAAATATATTTTCCATGATTGCACATGTATAACCTATGTCAAATTCCAAGAAGTGTAAAGGGGAAGGAAGCAAGGAGAAAATTTGACACTGAATTTTTTTTTAATATTAATTAATTTTTCTCATGTATTTGGAAAAAAATAAAACATTTATATATCCCCCCAATAAAAAAAAATCCTCATTTAAAACCAGAAGAACTTCTGAGAATGATAAGAGACAGTCAGGAATTCACTGAATGAGTCCAGTCTAATTGATTTCCTGGTAACAATAACCTGGGAGATCTGTGCATGAGGAAAGGAAAGTAGACAATTTTGAAAGATAGGATTTTTTGGATGGGGTATAGTGGAAAGTATGCTGAGGTATTGTAGCAATGGTTTTGAAAAAAAACACAAAGTCAGCAACTATTTGAGGGACAAGGGAATGAATGATAAGTGAGGTGGGAGAGAGGGATAAATAATTTGGGATGCATCTACTTAATAATATTCCCTAAGGTTGGACCTATATTAAATAAGGGAGGGGGCATGATGCTTTCTCTTTTTTTCCTAACTCTTTTGTGCACCAAAGAAATACTATTCCTAGAATCCAGAATACCCAATTAAGGTAATTAGTAATAGATTACAGGAACATTATGAGTTTAATAGACACTTGAAATCTAATAACATTAAGGCATTGTAGATTCCAAACAATTGTTTTTCCTTTTATCCTTTCCTTCCCAAGGTGAGACACCCAGAAATGAGTATGCCAAGGATCAGACCAGTGTCAGGAAGAGGAAAGGTCTTGCTTTATAATATTGCAAATGGTGGTTGATTTTGGAATTGTGGAGAAAGAAGAGGGAGACTTAGCCTCTTTTCATTGCCAGGAGTACCTTGAATTATTTTCTTGTAATATCCAGAATATACTGGTGGCAAAATGTAGAGATGTTATTTGATACAAATTGGAGATGGCTACGGGGCACTGACAGAGAGAAATTTATACACAAATGACTAAATGGCAATAACAAAAAGAAATGAAGACCATATAATGGGCACAATCAACCTTGACCTTGGGAAGGTCATGCTTTACATCAGAGAGTGAGGCATAATGGAGAGTGAATATTCTTTGAGAATTCTAATCAACACCATGAATAGTGGTGATAAGATTTTAGAGGATTTATGATAAAGAATGACTGTAAGTGAAGCATAAGCAGGTAGGTGTGGATAATCACTGTGGATAAAGTGATCAGCCTAGACTCCAGAGGTCCTGAGTTCAAGCCAACCTCAGACACTTATTAGCTGTGAGAACACATACAATCTACTTAACCTCTGTTTGCCTCAGTTTCTTCAATTGTAAATTGGGGGTTATAACATCACCTACTTTGAATGGTTATTATGAGGATAAAATGAGTTGATATTTGAAAAGCACTTAGCCTAATACCTGGTGGAAATTAGGGGCTTAATAAATGCTTATTTCCTACCTTCCTATTTAAAGACATAGACAAAGTATTGGTTTATGTTATACTTATTTGTTACAAGAGACAATTTAATGTGCAGGTGAAAGAGAATCACAGGGAAATTAGGGTAGTAACAAAAAGAAAAAGATCATGAATAAAACATTTTTTAAGTTAGTCTTGCCTTGGAAATCTAAAGAAATAGTAAACAGACAACAATATGTTCATCTATAATAGATTCATCCTCCCTATCTTTATCTCTCTCTGACTTTGTATCTCTGTCTCTGTGTCTTTGTGTCTCTGTCTCTCTGTCTCTGTCTCTATCTGCCTGTGTCTCCCTATCAGAGATAATATTGCTAGGTAACAGAGATAAGAAAACAGAAATCTCATTAGTCATTTTATTTAGAAATACCAAGTTTTTCTTAAGTATTAAAACAGTTCCTTTTCTAGAAGGTGCATATTAGATAGATAGATAGGTAGATAGATAGATAGATAGATAGATAGATATACATAATCAATTGACATTTATTGAATTCTTAATAAAATAGATATTGTGAGGGTCAAAAGAAATAATTATTGATAAATGTATATACATGTACACATCTTTTATATAGGCAAATATGTTATGTATACATATATGTGGAATCACTCTGCATATTTTAAAGTTATGTGTGCATATCAGTTACCCTTAAATATGCAGGTAAACCATTTTAAAAATACTATGTGTCAGGCACAGTGCTAAGTAATAGGGATGTAACTACAAAGAAGTTGGTTCCTGCCCTCCAGGAGATTAAATTCTAATTTGGAAAGATAACACAAAGAAAAGGAGGGGTTGTATAGTTTGATGGTTTGGAAGGCTGAGAACAAGGATTTAACAAGATAAAATAAAAAGCTTATTTGTAACAGAAAAGGGACCCAAGGGCAGAGTTCAGAATCTGTTGGGGTTGCAATCCATAGTTTAAGAAGTGCTGAAGGGTTCAGAAGTGGAAAAAATTTAAGAAGCTCTGAATCAGAGGAGTGAAAGACTCAAGGCAGAGACACCAACCAGAAGGCTATTGCAATAGCCTGGGATGAGGTGAGGAGCCAAGGCAGAATCAAGAGAACTTGGCAATAGATTAGATATTGGTAGCGAGTTAAAGTTGGGTTTTGAAGATGATAGAGGTCATGAAGTTATATTACTGGAATAATGCTCATGACCTTGATGAACAGTAGGGGATTTGGCAGAGAGGAAGATTTAGGCAAAAGATAATGAGTTCATTTTGTGATATGTTGAGGTTGGGGTGTGTTGGGGAAATCCAGTTTGAGATGTCCTAGGTGAAGAGGTTACCCACTAAGAGGGTTAGGGTTGCTCTGCGGACCCCAAAATACCAACACTTGGGGGTCTGCCAAATGAATTTGACTCAAGTTTTCTCAGCCAAAGAAAAGTAATATTTATTAAAAGTTCACTTGCATTAGACATAGAGTAAGTCTGTGCTAGGTCATGCTATGGCTCTCTCACAGTGCTCTCAATATTCTATGGCAATCTAAGGCACTTTTGCTATACTATAGCATTTTATGGTGCTTTCACTCTTCCATGGCCCTCTCAGATAGGGTCATATATACAGAAGGTTGTGGGAGGAATATAGGGGTGGTCCAGAGGAGGAGCTTGGGGAGGGTCTTCAGGAGGAGTTAGTAAGGTCAATGAGTGACTAAGGGGTGGGAGGTAGCTGGAGGCTACAGACAATGGTGGGCTAGGCCAGTTCTCTAGGGTGGGAAGTAGATGAACAATGGAGGGCTAGGCTAGTAGTTAGCAGTTAGTAACTAGGCTAGAACTCTGGGCTCAGCCACAATGTAAGGCTTATTGCCTCATGCAAATGCCTCACCAAATGAGACAATTTAATCAAGAGTCCAAGGGAAGTTCCCACAGCCTGTACCTCAAGACTCAAGGAGAGCTTGAGGGGGTTCCCAGAGCCCATACCTCATCACTAGGCATTTGATGATATGAAATAGAGGTCAGAAGAGAAGCTAGTGCTAGATAAATATGATAATTGTCTGCATTAAGAATTTAATTGGGGATGGCTAGGTGGTGCAGTAAACAGAGCACCAGTCCTGGAGTCAGGAGGACCTGAGTTCAAATCCAGCCTCAGACACCACTTATTAGCTGTGTGACCTTGGGCAACTCATTTAACCCCAATTGCCTTGCCTTCCCCCCTCCAAAATAAAAATTTTAATTGAATCTGTGGAAACTTTTCACAGAAAAGGGTATAGTGGGAGAAGAGAAGAGGCCCAGGACATTGCTTGGGGCTACATTCATTGCCAATAGGTGTCACTTGGATCTAACCAAGAACACTGAGAAAGTAGAATGAAAACTAGGAAGACAACCAAAAAGGACAGAGTCAGAAAAATTCAGAGAGCAGAGCATATCAAGGAGAAAGTAATCAGCAGTGCCAAATATTACAGAGAGCTCAAGATGGATGAAAGCTGAGAAAAGGTCATTAGACTTAGCAGTCTTCTTTCTGGGGTTTTTTCAGGGTTTCTATTGCTTGATTGTATTTCAACAGTACATTGGGAGATTTCCTTTCCTTATTCACTTCCTCAGTCAATATATTACTGTAGGATTTACTTCATTTTCCTGTTTTCATATATCAAAGTTTATAATCAGTCCACATTTAGTAATGAAAGACTCTATTTTATTAACTTTTAAATGAATCTCAGACACCTCAGTCTTAACACATCACAAAATAAACGTTCCTCTCTTTCTAAATTTCATATTGCTATAGAGGGCACCACCATTCTCTCAATCACCCACCCAGGTTCACAAACTAGTATCCATTCTTGACTCTTTTATCTCTTATCAAACTACCTGACCCCATATCCAATTTTTTGCCAAGTCCCATTGATTCTACCTTTGTAACATCTCTTATAACCTCCCATTTCTCTCCTCTTACATAGCAACCACTCTGGTGCAATCCCTCATCATCTCAAAACTAGACTACTGTTATGGTGTTCTATTTGGTTGTCCTATTTCCATTCGCAATGCACATCAGTGTATCTTCCACTCAGCTACCAAAACTGACCATCCTGAAGTACAGGTTAGATTGTGTCACTCTCCTGCTCTCTCCCATTTAATAAACTCCAGGAGTTCCCTGAAACATAGAGGGTAAAATATTATTTGTCATTCAAAGCCCTTCATAAATTATTCCCTACTTACCTCTCTTGACTTCTTAAACCTTACTCCTTTGGACACATTTTTCTATTCAGTGACATTGCCCTCTTTGTAGTTGCTTTCACAATATTCACCACCACGACCACCATCCCCCACCTCTTGTATTTTAATTGACTGCCTTCATTGGAATGCTTTCTCCTCATCTCTGTCTCTTTACTTTTCTAACTTTCATTCCTTAGCACCCAGAAGCCACAGTCAGAATCATATGATGTTAAGCAAGAGACAATATGAAGGAGGGAAGCTTGGAATATGATATTCCAAAAGGAAAAAAAGATAGAAACTTACAAACAAAAATAATTTACCCAGAAACACTGTGTAATCCTATAGGGCAAAAGTGGATCTTTAATGTAATAGAGGATTTCATTACTAAATTTGAACTGATTATAAACTCTGATATGAAAAACAGGAGTCAGGAGAAATACAAGAAACTAAAAATATAACATCACATTCTACTGGTGATCCTCCTAATATCACCAAGGGTCATAGAAAGAGTTAAGTAAGCCAAAGGGCCTGGTTATGATTTTGCAATATTTTATTCATTTTTAAAGGAATAAAAAAAGGAAATAAATACATTTTTATATAAAAAAGGAGAAGTGTGAAAGAGCTTACATAATTGTGGTGTGCAAGCAGAAGTCTATATAAACATGGAGGAAGGGGTGGGGAACACAGATGACACTAGAACACCATTTTCTTCTGAAATGTTAAGACAATTAAATAATACACACAGTTTGGAACAGACATAAGTTCACTTATCAAGAAACAGTTAGGGGGAGGCCAGGTAGCACAGCAAGTAAGAGCACCGGCTCCAGTGTTGAGAAGACCTGGAGATCGAATCCCGGGCTCAGACACATAGCACCCACCCAGAAACACCTGGCCGTGTAACCTTGAGCAAGTTACTTAACCCCAATTGCTTATCGGCGGCCAGGTGGCTCAGCGAGTAGGAGCACCGGCTCCAGTGTTGGGATGACCTGGAGATCGAATCCCGGGCTCAGACACTCAGCACCACGCCCAGAAATAACTGGCCGTGTAGCCTTGAGCGGGTTACTTAACCCCGATTGCTTTAAAAAAAATAAATTAATTTAAAAAAATCTTAAAAAAAAAAAAAAGGAACAGTTAGGAAATGGAAGAAGGGAGAAAGGTAACTACAAGGAAGAGTAGATTCAAATATTAGTAATAAGTAAAAGAAACTCTAACCATGGAGAATGGATCACTGAGAGAAGTTTCAATGGAAAGAAAGAAAAGGAAATAATCTGTGATTGGATTTTGGGTGAGGGAAGAGAAAGGGGGTCAGGGGCAGAAATAATTTACATCAAACCTAGTATATTCCTCACTCATCAGCCCCTTCTTTCCATAAGGAAATGGTAGAAGGTCAAAGAAATGAATACAGATAAGAAAAAAAAGATGGAAGGAAATGCTTAAAGAATGATACTAACTGGAAGTGTGAATGGGCTGAACACACCCATAAAAGACAGTGCATCGCAGAACAGAATAGAAAGCAGAATCCAATGCTATGGTGTTTGCCAAAAGCAACCTTGAACCATAAAGATTTACAAAGAGTGAAAACTGAATTTTATTGGAGCAAAATATATTGTGTTTATGCCAGAATTAAAAAAAAAAGCAGAGGTAGCAATCATGATCTCAGACAAAGCAATACCAAAAGAGACTTGATTAAAAGAGAGTATTTTAGCTTTATGCTGAAAGGTATCATAGAGAATGAATTAATCATCAGTATATAGGCCCTGAATGAATCTAGATATGCAATTCTGTAATTCATAACCTTAGAGTAATATTGATCTTTTCCTTTCATCTTCATTTCCCAGGCCCCCAATGTCCATTTAACTGTCAAATCTTGTCACTTCTAGCTTTACAACATCTCTTTCACTGAGCCTTTTCTCTATACTAACATCATCACCACTATAGCACAGACTCTCATCTTCTCTTACCCAAACTGGTATTATAGCATTGCAAATGGCATTTTTTCTCTATTTTCAGATAGCATATGAAATAATAAAACACATATATAATGATTTCTATTCCCCTTCATGCACTACATATTCCATCTAAACTGAACCACTTTCAGTCCCTTATGCCTATCATTCCATCCTCCACATCTAAGTCCCTCAAAGGATAAGGCACAGGTTGTCATTCATGTCTGGAATTCAGATCCCCTTCTTTCAATGCCTGTGTTTTACAATATTCATCTTTCTTTAAACCCAGATCACTAGTCACTTCCAACATGACTTCTTCATGTTTCCTCCAGATAATACGCCATTCCATATTAATTTTATTTATCTTCTATTTCTTCTGTGTGTGTGTTATTTCTCCTAGTAAAGGGTAGTGTCTTTGAATGCAGGAAAGGCCTTCCACTTATTATCATTCCTTTGAAGGCAGGAATTTTTTCATTCTCTTTTTTTATATTCCCAGAGCCTACTACAATTCCAGGCCCATAATGGTTGCTTAATCAGTATTTGCTGACTGATTGGTTAAGTCACTTAACTTCAATGGACACTTGGTTTCTTTATCTACAAACTGAAATTTTCAAATATATGATCAATAAAGTTCATAACAAGTCCAATATTTTATGACTCTATGACACAAAATAACCTAGATCTGCCAATGATCCTAATGAACCTGAAAATCATTCCAGAAAACCATGACAACTTGAAATTAAACTCACAAAAATTTTATGTTAAATGAAAGAAAGAATGGATCAGCAAACAGTAGGAAGAGATGTTATTGCTATTTCTTACTCAAAAAGCAATTGTGCAAAAATTAGAATCCATGAATTAATATAATGAAGTAGCATCTTTATGCAAAAACAAAGTCTAAAGGGCCTATTAATAAAAGGATTTACATCAAACAGATAACAAAGGTAAAAAGAAAATAATATATACAATTATATTCAAGGTAAAGGAAAAATATAGCACAAGGTAAATTGCCTGATTAGTAAGGCCAGCAAATAAGCATCAGAAGACACTAGAAAATGCTAAAGTTCTTAATTCACTATTTTACTACAATCAGAATAAAAGGATTAAAATTAATCAAGGGCTATTACCTAAACCTCAAAACAGGCCCTATACTTTTTATACTAAGAAGTTAATGCCTGGGATTTTTTTTTTCCCAAAGGATGCTTTACTTCTTCTCCTCCTCTGAATTTATTGATGGTTAATAGGTGAAAAAAAAATGGTAGCAGGAACAAGATTATAATGATTAAATAGTGTCCTGAGTAAGTTTATGAACTATTATTTCTGAGCTAGACATTCACTAAAAGGAGAGCTGGAAGAGGAGGGAGAAGGCTGGAGAGGGGGCAGATTATGAGTATACACAAACTTTGCCCATGAACACACACATTTTAATGCGAGAAATTTCTGTTCTCTCAGTCAGTCAATAACCCTTTATTAAGCAACTAAAGTGTATCAGGCTCTGTGCTAAGTGTAAGAAACAACTGTATGGCCAAGAATTCCTCATGGTGGATAGTGAATCAGGAAGGACAATTTTTATTTAACATTCTTGCAAGAACTGGTAACACACAAGTAGGCACACCCTTATAGTGCAAAAACACAGTCTTTTATTTTCCCATCTGGAACACAAATCCCTCCCCTGATTCCCCATTGGTTGGGTACTGCAGGTTTTACAGCCTATATGAAACACCTAAACCCCCCTCCCACCACCAGAACATGGGTTTCTGCCTTCATTTATATTTCCCATTCCCCACATTACAGGGTTCCCTCATCCTTGTTTTCTTTATACATCATTTGGTAAGCCTGAAATACTTTTAGAGCAATCCCAACTCAGGATGTCTGGTTTTTCAACTTTATGATCTCCATATAAGTTTAACCATAGGATGAGACTTTTTCTTAATTGATGACAGTTGACAAAGTGTCAATTGAAAATACAATCCATGGGGCAGCTAGGTGATACAGTGGCCCTGGAGTCAGGAAGACTTGAGTTCAAATCTGGCTTCAGACACTTAACACTTACTAGCCCGGTGACCTTGGCCAAGTCATTTAACCCAATTGCCCTGCCTTCTGAAAGAAAGAAAGAGAGAGAGAGAGAGAGAGAGAGAGAGAGAGAGAGAGAGAGAGAGAGAGAGAGAGCGAGAGAGAGAGAGAGAGAGAGAGAGAGAGAGAGAGAGAGAGAGAAAGGGAGGGAGGAAGGGAGAGAGGGAAGAAGAAAGAAAGAACAAAAGAATTAAAGAAAGAAGGAAGGAAGGAAGGAAAGAAAAAGATGAAAGAAAGGAAATACAACCTAAGATATCTGTCTTTCCTTTACGATTAACATAACCTAATATAGATAAGAAAAGTTCCATTATTCCAGATAGTTTCTTGGGTCAAGAAGCCTCATCCTTAATTGAGCTTCATTGGGCCTTGTAGCTGTTGACACTGGAAGACACCTTCTCTGGTTTTACTAAGTGAAAAAGAAAGAAATATCTGTTCTCAAATGTGCTGATCAGAAGCAATATACCCAAATACATATTCTATAACCAGATAATTTCTTGACACATATGACTTCTAGGTTTGGCAAATCATGTATCATATGATTTCTGGGGAAACAAAAGTTGAATAATTCCTTATACTAAGCATTGGGGATGCAAAGAAAGATGTAGTTCCTGCCCTAAGAAGCTCACAATCTAAAAGATGAAGGTAACACACGAAAAAAAAGGTGAAAAAGGCATGATGGTTAAGCAAAAAGATGAAAAGAAGGGGAGGGGAATGGAGGGACGGGAAGAAGTCATGCATCATGGTGGAAAGACACCAACAGGATGTTGTTTTCTGTCCTGGACCCCTTCCTTAAATAGAGGACCTGGGAGAAGCTCTCCAATGTGTCAACCATCCACCCTTTGTAATCAGAGGAAGAGAGGTACCCTACAGACATTTATTTTGTGAAGAAATGTGTTCTAAATGTTATAGAAAAAGTCCAATATTTCTATCTGGCAGTAAGAAACAAATCATAATGGCAATACTTCTCAGTTTTGTCTAGGACACAGAGATGTCCAGACTTTGGCAGTTCTAAACAAAAAGTGTGATTTCAGAATGAATATAATTCAAAGAATAGAATCAGGTGACAGCCACAGGCTTTTAAATGTTCTTGATTATGAATCTGCACTGTATTCAAGGGTTATATCAGATAGACTTTATATTAAAATTGTTCTACAAGAACAAAGAAACATGGAAGAATTATTATAATATGAAAATCATCTTTATATTTCAGAATGATTTTGTGTGATTCCAAACTCAATTTGAAAAATTAGACATGTCCAAAATGAGAAAATATTAAATTTTGATGATATATTGAAAAACTTTCAGAGCTATTTGTTCTCTTAATCATATTCTGCTCTTGATTTCCCAAATAGATGTCCATACTGTGAAATAAAATTAAAAGTTTATTTAAAAAGATACAAAAGAGAAATATTATTTTCATAGTCTTTTCATTCAAAAATACTTTTCACATTTTCCATATTTAATTAAAAACCTATAAGCCGTAGTTGTATGTGGTAACTATGGTCAACCACAACAATTCTCATAAAGAAATTTCCATGACAATGATTATATCTTAGTCACTTTACAGAACAAGTAGGCTCTACACAGTGCTATCTTTATACAACAGATTCTAGCTTAAAAGCAAAGTCAGTTTGAAGACAGACTTGGATAAAAGGGTAATGTCCTCCCCAATTTAATCAATCCTATGCAATAAGCTATTGGCCTTGTAACTTGGTGCTCAGAAAGACATTCATTAGAATTTCCAAGCAGTCCATCAACTTGTAGTAGACAATGGAGTTAGACAGTTGTTTAAATTATTAGACAAGATGTGTTTTTCTAGTCAGTACTTTCTAACTGGGATTCAGAATCTATGCCCACTATCAACTAGAAGATGGGTCCTAAGAATAGAATTTTTGCTTTGAGATGAATGTGTGTCTGTGTGTGTTTGACTTAAGGCAAAAACAACAACAGAAATTGAACAGTGGACAGGGAATTTGAAATTCAAAACTCTAGATTCACACTCATTTATTGACTATATGACTTTGGGTAAACCAACTAACTTTGCTTGCTAAACTTTATTTGTATATTCCATTTAATGCCCAATAAGTAATAGTCATTCAACAAACCTTAAATGAATTAATATATACTTAACTAAATAAAAAGCTGGAGGAGGTTCTAGGATAGCGTTTTCTTCTCTCTTCCTTCCTTATTTCCTGTCACCTACCTTCAGCAAAAAAAATAAAAGAAATAGAAGTGATTGTATACATATTGATAATCTAGGTAAGTTGGAAAGACAATCATTTCAGTGCTGGGAGACTTGGATTCTATTCTCAGTGCTAGCATTTAATTGTAGGGGTCTTGTCTAAGTCTCCAATAAACTTAAATGTTTTTCAAATAAACATGTTAGCCCAGTGACAGGAGCTACTTGGTTGATATTTAAGCCAATGGAAATGGAGAAAAAGGCAATTGGAAGGAGCTTGTCTGACTCTTGATTGTATTTTTATCAGTTTTTTGATCTGTCCCCATTTTCCATTGTTGAATAGGTCCAAATAAATTATTAACCCTCAAAAATCTGAGTGACTGAAAGATTACATAGTAACTGCATAAAAGAAGTTATACCCAAATCCTAACATTTAAGGAAGAATGAAGATGAAATAGAAATTAATCAAAACCCGTAAGGCTCCAGACAACCCAAAAACACACGTAGGGTACCAAAAAAAAAAAAAACCCACCTAACATAAATGATCTTATCCAAGTAATTCTATGATTTTGTGAAGATAGACATATATTTGTTTTCCTATTAAGGGAGAGTTTTAATTTTGAAAGAGCAGAGGATTACATATCAGATGACTTGGTTTTAAATCCCTTCTCTTTGAGAAGTTTTTTTAAACTCTTGGAGCTCAGCTTCTTTGTCTATGTAAAAAGATTCAATTGGTTCATCTCTAACTATGTATAATATGGGGTAATGACCAATGTATCATCAGAGGACTTGGGTTTGAAAGTCATCATTTCCACATATTTCTTAAATGATCATGAGAAAGTCATATAACTGTAAGTGAGCATTAGTTTCCTCACCTATAAAATGTGGACATTAGATGAGATGAACTCTCATGTGTCTTCCAGTTTAAATCAGTGCCCTTTTGGCCCAAATCCCCCTTAAAAATCTATATCTGGTGAAGAAGAAAAAAAGTCTTGTTACTATCTGAAAGTCATTCTGAAAAGCCTAGATTTTATCTTTACATCTTCATACTCCCATTTCAGCTGCTTAAGTTTAACATACCTGCAACAAAGCACAATAACAATATAGTAACTCATATTTATGGAGGGCTTTAATGTTTGTAAAGAACTCTAAATACTTCATGTAATTTGATATAATTATAAAGACTAACAAATACAATTCAAATGTTATTTTCTATATGTGTACATACCTCATTGTGGAACTCTGTTACAAATTTAAATGTCCAATAATGTTAAGTCCATGCAGATTGTTTCCTTGAGTTGCTAGGCATAAAAGAGAAAATGGCAAAAAAAAAATGGTGATATATCTTCAATTTTGTTATGCAGAACTTTGCAAAGAAGTTCTCTTATTTGTTTACTCATCTATCATCTATCTATCTACTTATCTGTCTGTCTATCTATCCTGTTTTCATGCATATTATCTTATTTGATCTTTACAAAAACCTTTTAGATAGTGTGCTGAGAGATAAGAGGACTTAAGTGACTTGACCAAGGTCACACTCTCAGTAGGTGACAGAAGAGGAAAACAACTTAATTCTTTTGATTCTTCAGTGAGTGATCCAACCAGTAGGTAACACTGACCATTTTAACATAAATTGAAGTTTTTCTTTTGATCTATACTCACCCTCTAAAATCTTTATTTTATTACACCTTTCTTTCTCTAAAAATCCAGATTGGCTGTTGACATTGATCAAATTAACAGAACATAAGCCAAATTTCTGCTTCACAGAGGGATTTAAATTTTAAATTTTCCTGTTGATCTTTAAACAATTTTGTGAGGTAGGTGGCAAGAATTATTATCCCTAAGCAGATGGAGAAAATGACTTGTAGAGATAATGGATCAAACTTACACTCTCAATTATTGAATTCAGACTTTCTTCTTTTTGAATCAAAAACTTCTAAATCTCCTTACATACCATCATAAGAAGACCAAGCTCTGATCTTCTAGATGATAACCATTTACGTATGTAAATTTTAAGAAAATTAAACTCCATCAACAACTTGAAAGACATGTATCTTAACACTTTTTCTTCATTACTTTCCAGACATAGATAATATGGCAATCTTTCAGTGCAATGACTATACAACAAATTATTCAGTGTCATATTGAAATATGTTATCCACAGAACACAGCATACTGTTAATTAGTCAAATATATAATTAACATTTTGAAATAATAACTTTTCTCCCAGAAATGCCTGAAATTTCAGCGCTGTTTTAAAAACCATCCAAAGAATGTTGTAATATTTAATCATCCAAAATAGAGCATCAAATTTATTTAAAATTTATGTCCATATTGAGTGAATTTCTTGATATTATTACTTAATAAACATAATGTGGAATGTCATGATAATTGTTAGGATTCTTTTTAGCTTTCTATTTGTGAAAAATCTTTAGCAAAGAAAGGTTTAATTTCAATGATATGGCCAAGTTGCATGTCAAATACTTACAAATGGCACTCTTTGTAGTAAAAAATCATCATATTATTTCTGCAGTTCGAGATAATATTTTCTCTGACTGATTTTCAACATTTGAACTTTTCTTTTGCGATTATCAAAAGTGCAAGCCATATCCAAATTCTCACCCTGATGTTAATGTACAAATTTATTTTTGGTTGTGGAAACATATAGTTTGATATTTATGATATTATGTACAACATAGTTTTACTCTTTGGAAAACAATAAGATTTATTAGATCATTTTTCCTCTGCTGACAATGCCAACTACATGGTTAAGATAGAGATAAAACAAACCCCGCATATCGATGTGAAACAAAACTCCATAAATACAACAAAAGCTCCACCAAGAGTATGATTACAGCAACATAAAAATTCAAGAAGGTCTATTACAATACGAAATTGATAAAGGTTCATTAAAGGTATGCCATAGCACAATAAGTCATGGAACTCCTTAAAAGAATGTAGGTGTATGTAACATAGCTTTAAATTGCTACAAATACAGGCATTCAATGCAAAAAAAAAAAAAAAAAAACTTTCCGAAACAAATGAGGTGGCAAATACCGTGCATTATCATGAATATGAAACAGCACTAAACAACAATTCATATTAAATCTGGAGATGTGAAGCTACTGAAATCTCATTTTTTGCAGGCTCAGATTGAATTTCCCAACCTGCTTCTGGCCTAACAAAATATCCATAAATAATTGTGTATCCTGAGCCATGAAAGGGTGTGACCTGTGTTTTTAACAGTAAGAGAAATCACCCCTAAATGGTTATCTGGGGTAACAAGGAGAATTAGCTCATTGGCATTCAAAGCCACTGCTCAAGAATGTAGTGGAATAAAGAGAAGTGATACCACAGAAATAAGAAGTATGGGGGGGGGGGGTGAGTAAAAGGTAATTCTTAAACATTCTGAGACCTTTCTTTTGGCACTATCTATTGGACCTCTCATTTTTCAACCTCTATTAGCTCAAATTATAGTATATTGGCTAGTTTTTAAAACAAGTAGTAACATTTTAATAAAACAAACACACAGTCAAATATTTTACATACATATTCATCTGTCTTTCTTTGTATTCCCTGTGCTTAGAATAGGGCCTGGCACCTACTAAGTGCTTGTTGACTTGACAATAATCCTGGTTTCTAACTGGAGCTCTCCCCAAGATGTAAGAATTTTTGGTAAAGTTCTAGATATACTTGACTCATATGTCTTGTAAATAAAAGTGCTATGCATACAGTTGGAGCTTAATAAATGCTTGTTAAATTTAGTTACATGTTTCTAAGCTAGAGAGATTGGAATTTGTGTAATGACAATCCAGGAAAATGGGTAGTAAATTTGGACAATTGAATAGTTTACATAATCAAAGGACATTTTTTCTCTAATGACAGATATATTCACACACACACACACACACACACACACACACACACGCCTCTAAGCAAATTTTAAGAATTAAGCAATAGACAACTAATAGGAACTTCAGTTGCAGCAAATAAACTAATAGGATTTTGATCCAAGTAATTCTATTTTAAACTAAAGCAAACATATTGAGACATTAATTTAATTCCTAACTTTAACTCTGGTTTCTATGAAGTTTATTGTATCAGTAAGAAGGAAAGAATTGAGGTGAAATATGGGAGACCAGGTTAATGGCCCAGGGAAAGAAAGATATAAGATATAAACCTAAAAGTTATCCAGGAGGGATGGTCTGTCTCTAATCAAATCAGCCTCAGGTCCCAAAAAGGTAAGGGAATAATACCAGGAGAAGCCATGGTTCATCTTTTGTATTCCATATGCTCTCTTGACTCCAGTCATCTTGGAACTTCACCAGGAAATAAAGTCTCTTTTCCATTAATTCCATATGTTCCCCAGGGGCTACTGCTCTCTGAAATTATTAATAAGAAATTCAGATATCCAGCAATAATTTTCAGACTCCACAGTTTCTGCTAACAGACTCTGTGACTGTTATGAATGTAAAAAAGAGGAATACAATGCTTTTACAGGGATATGAAAAGTGTTTTGTAGGGAGAAATACTTCATCTGTGGAAAAATAACCTATTAACTCTCTGTTCATTGTTTTGTTCCCAAATGAAAACTGGATTTCAGGGAGAGTTTAGAAGGAAGTATAGCTAATCCCCAACCTGCAGCTCAAAGGTAAAAAATAAGGTAAAAAAAAATCAATCTCTGGCTTATTTTGACCATAAGATTTATACTGAGGCCAGGGCCATAAGTGCTAAATGTGTGAAAACAGTGGAGCAGCTATCTGACTTCAATCCAATAATGTGGACCACAAGGGCCTATCCGCAGTTCTGACACTTAAGATGAGAAATTTTGATCTGCCATAACCAAATTCATTCTCTAAGGGAAAATTTTGAGTGTTGAAATAGACAGGCCAAATTCTGCTAAA
The DNA here is from genome assembly GCF_028583685.1 of Petaurus breviceps papuanus. Taxonomy (NCBI): domain Eukaryota; kingdom Metazoa; phylum Chordata; class Mammalia; order Diprotodontia; family Petauridae; genus Petaurus; species Petaurus breviceps. The sequence goes on from NW_027187324.1 coordinate 2,497,896, forward strand.
CTCTGTTAATGGAAAGGCAGAAGTTAGGAACATTTTAAAAGCAGGCTAGTAATGTTAGATGTTTGCAAAAAATGGAACATCGGGGCTGGTAGGTGGCACAGTGAATAGAACACTGGCCTGGAGCCAGGAGGACCTGAGTTCAAATCCGGCCTCAGACACTTAACACAAAACCTAGCCATGTGATTTTGGCCAAGTCACTTAACCCCAATTGCCCTCCAAAAAAAAGTAAAAAAAATGAAATAAATACATACATATTTAGGGGGAAGCTAGGTGGTACAGTGAACAGAGCACTGGCCCTGGAGTCAGGAGGACCTGAGTTCAAATCTGGCCTCAAACACAACACAAAAAAACTAGCCATGTGACCTTGGGCAAGTCACTTAACTCCAGTTGCCCACCAAAAAAGCAAAATAATAATAATAATAGAATAAAGTAAAATTTAGAAAATGGAACATCAAGCTCTTTAGAGAATTGCAGGTAAAAATGAAGGGAAGCAGAAAAAGCACATGGGCTTTCAACAGGTTGCAACATGCAATACAAGAAGAATGGCATGAAGGATATCAAGTACATTCATGATATTAACAATGACATCTCATTCATGACAGAAAAAGGAAGGTGGGTGGTCATGGGACAAAAATGAGGGTCTTGGGGTCAGCTGGATATTCTACTGAAATCTATGAAATACCAAAGGAGATGGAGGAAGTGGTCAACCATGTAGTTTTGATTATCTAAGGCAACTTTAGAGAAAAACAAGAACATAAATTGCACAGCAACAGAAATCCACACCAGCAGAAAAGACAGGTCCTCCTGGGGTCACCCAACTCTATATTCCTGAAATTGATTGAACAAATAGGAATATCAACAATGTCAACTTCCAGGGAACATATTGATTTCCAGAGAAGAGACTTCTTTTTAAAAGGTATTTCTGTTTCATTTTACAAATTAACTGTACTAGCAATAAGATAAAAAGGTAATTTAGGTAAAAAAAAAAAAGGAATGTAGACTAGACATATTCAGATACTTTTTTGTCAGATAAATGAGATCTATTTCTGCCATGTAGGGGTGACTGGGTAGGTGGAGTGACAGATCATTTTTAATTTAACCTTGATTTTTGGAAATAAAAAAATATCAATTTAATATTAAAATTTCAGCTATATTAAGAAAATTAGATAACTAAAAATCATAACTCTGCAAAAAAGCTTTCATTCATGAAGAACACTCTAGGAAGAAGAGATTTGTAATGCAATATTGATATAAATGACTGATCTAATCATTTGATTGGCATCAGAATTGAGCTCACTCTGTCCTAAATTGTATTTTGGAACTAAGATTTGTGGTAATTTTGTCTTTTTGGCCTCTTCTAATATAAACCAACATTCTTCTCTACAGAAGTAAAAGGCATTTTCAAGACATTAATTCTAATTTTAATACATTAGAAAGAGAAACCAACAAACATTTTCCATTTTTGAATGGAAACTAAAATGATATTTAGAAATTTGGGGCTCCTAATTTAATTGCCTAAACTTCAGGCAGTTTCTCAAATCTCAGATTTTAGGATAATGGTATTATTTGGTTTTTTAAAAGAGGAAGGAGTAAAACAATGTTAAATAAGAAATTATGTGTGTGTGTGTGTGTTTGTGTGTGTTGGGATATCTTTACTGGTTCTCAGGCACACCTCCAGGAACTCTTCCAACTCAGGGATCAGGGACAATCGCTGACACTTGACTTCTATTCTCCCCCTCATTCACATTTGCTCTTCCAGGTACCACACTAAATCTTTTTCAACTGTGCTCCACAATCTGTATATTCCATCCTAGATACTTTCCCACTTCTTAAAGAAAAGTTTATACTTTGTATTATATTTTTTTCAGTTGGCTTCCAGACATCTGCTATGTAATAATGATAATAATAATAGCAATAGGAATTATTATTTTCATTATTATAGACTCCGGCCTGGTGATTCCGTTACTATGATGAATTTACAATTTGGGGACTAGGAGAAATAAACAGCATGCATCTGAGACAAAACTTGAACTCAGATATTCCTATATCTGAAATTCAGGATGACACTCTATGTAGTATTAAAAGAGAGTGGTATTGTTAATGATTGGTGATGGCAAAATGAATATTTTCATTGAAAATATTATTCATTCACATTGATATTTATTAAATATCTTTAGAATATAAAATCAAAGTGGAGAATTAAGGCCACTAATAGTGACAAAAATAAAATAGCTCTTGCCTGCTAGGAGATTATATCAAAATATGTATTATAAAGGTCTATAATTACTGATTCTATTGTCTCCATTTCCCCTTTCTTGCTTATATAGGGGTATTCTGGCATATTGACCCCAAGTCCAAAATCAGAAATGAACAAAAGTTGCTCAGAGACATATTTAAATTTAATATAAGGAAAAAGAGTGATGAAAAATATCCAAAAGTGTAATGGACTATCTCCAGAGGATGTAGGTCCATGTCACTAAAGATCTTTTAGCAAAGGTTAGATTCCCATCTTTTGGTTATATCATAGAAAGTATTATTGTTCAGACTTGGATGGGTTGGCCTGGATAGCCCCTGATAAGTCTTCCAACTTAAAGATTAAGTACTACAAGGCGGACTTTTTGTTACATATTATACATGCCCCAATAGATATTCCAAGACTTTTCTTCTTTCCTCCTACCTTACAATTCTAAACTCACTATCTTTCTGAAGTAATGGACATTGCTACCATGCTTTGTTTGCCTTCTCATTCTGAGAGTTCTCTGAGCAACTGGTATGTTCTTATTCTGGATAATACCTCTGTCATACTGACAACTTTTCTCATTGATTATTTTTCCAGGGGCTTCCATTTGAGAAAGACACTCAGCCTAGTCAAATTTTATAAATTCTTGTTTCCTAATCTTTTAGTAAATGACCTTGCATTTTAAGTGACTGAAAAAATTTAAGCCATGGGTTATGACCACCTCCTCTACTCCATACCTTAAAATACTCCCTATCTCTTCATCCTTTCCTTCTTTTCTCTAAGCACAGAAGATGAGTGGAACATTTCTTTATTAAAATTACCACTGCTACTTTTTCACCTCTTCCTATCTGAGAACTTGACCAAACAATCATTGTTTCTGATTTTGTTTCTCATTATCAGTCTCTCTGTCTTTCTGTCTCTGGCTGTGTGTGTGTGGGGGGGTCTGTCTGTCTAGCTCTCCCTTTCTCCCTCTGTATTTGTCTGTCTCCATCTTTTTCTCTGTCTCACTGTCTCCCTCTCTTTGTGTGTGTTTGTGTCTTTCATTATCTACTGTCAATCTCACAGAAATAATAGGGACAAGGTACATCCACTGTTTCTGTTTCACTATTCATTTCCTTACTAACCCTTGACTTCTAATTTTATAACTATGCTTTCAGGACTCATAAATAGTCTATTAATACTCATCTTACCAGGGTCTGGACCTTGTCCGTTCTTCTTGCCTATCTCTTCACCATGCTCCCGTTCACGTTCCCATACTACTTTCCATTACTCCTTAATGTATTGCCTTCCTCCATTAGAACTTCCTGAGGACAAGGAGTGACTTGTTTGTTTGTATTTATATTCCCAGCATGAAACACAATCCCTATCACATAGAGCTTAATAAATACACTATCCATACAGTCAATTAGGTGGCATAGTGAATGATGATGATGTTGGTGGTGATGATGATGATGATGATGACAATGATCTTGATGATGATGTTAATAGATAGATAGGATAGATAGACATACAGACAGAAAGACAGACATATAGATAGATAGATAGATAGATAGATAGATAGATAGATAGATAGATGATAGATAGATAGATAGATAGATAGATAGATAGATAGATAGATGATAGATAGATAGATAGATAGATAGATAGATAGATAGATAGATAGATAATGATGGATGGATAGATAGATGGAAAGATGGATGGATGGATGGATGCATGGATGGATGGATGGAGCATCACACTTGTATTCAGAAAAATCTGAGTTCTAATCAAGTCTGAGATAGTTTCTGCTTGATCCTAGTTAAATCACTAAACTGCTGACTTGCTTTACCAATTGCTTGTTGGTAAAAATTTAATAGTAATAGAACCAATCTCCCAGGGTTATCCTGAAGATAAAATGATATAATATTTGTAAAGTATTTTGTAAGCATTACAGTGCTATATAAAATATGTATGCATATATATTTATAAATTATATTCTCTATATAAATGCCATCTATTTATCTATCTGTGTCTCATTGGTGATAGTCTTTTTGAAGTCCACATTCCACACATTCTGTACAGCTTTTGCCACTGTTAACCACCCTCTCTTCTTGGACATTTTTTTTCTAAATAAGATTTATGATTCCATTCTGTCCTGGTTCTCCTTATACTTATCTGATCTCTACTTTTTAGTCTGAATTGATAACATTTTTCATTTTTGCTCCCTCAAAAAAGGGTGTCATCCAAGGTTCTATCTTGGACCATCTTTTTGTGTCTTTCTCATCATTACTTCATTTTCTAGATGTTCACTCACCATATCTTTAATAATTTTTTTTGCTTTTTGGAGGGGGGAAGGCAGGGCAATTGGGGTTAAGTGACTTGCCCAAGGTCACATGGCTAGTAAAATATTAAGTCTGAAGCCAGATTTGAACTCAGCTTGTCCTGACTCCAGGCCAGTGCTCTATTCACTGGGCCACCTAGCCACTCCTAAAAATTCTTATATAAGGTAAAAAATATAGCCAATATTAAACCCAAGTTTTCATCTCTGATATCTTTCCTCAGGTCCAATTCTATGTTCACATTGCACTTTGTATCCATACTGTCAAGTGTTATAGATAGCAACATAAGGAGTTTATATTTTATTTTATAGACAATGGGGAGTCATTAGATATTTTGAGATGATGAAATAACATGAGAACAGTTAGTTCACCCAGGACCTAGAACCAAGATAACTCAGTTACAAATTTGACTGCCTCATATGAGCACTCTTGGAATTCAAGGCATTCTTTTAGATATATTCAATTTTCTCAACTCAAATGATTGAAATGCTGATATGCTTACTTACATGACAAAAACAAAGTTTTTATCAGATAATATTTCCCCAGCCATTGTACACATTCTGATCAGCCTTTTGTACTGCTTCTAGCTGTTTCTGTTGACCCTGTATTAAGAAGAGATCCATAACTAAGGAGAAATAAGTCATACTGTTTTATTGACTCTAGAGGCGAATCTATTTTTAACATTAATGTTATTGTCCAGTGGAAGTTAGAAATTTCAATGATGTTTTAAAGGGATTCCTATTAAGGAATGATGAGATAGACTAAATCAAATGTGTCAAACACACAGTGCACAGCACTGGAGTCAGGAAGACCTGAGTTAAAATCTGGCCTCAGACAGTACCCAGCTGTGTGACACTAGGCAAGTCACTTCAGGGCTAATTGCTCACTTTCCTCCTCTATAAAATAGGGATAATAACAACATCTAGGGTTGTTGTGAGGATCAAATGAAATCACAAAGATAAACTTATTAGTAAAATCCTAGACAATAGCAAGTGTATGCAAATGTAAGCTGCTGATGCTGCTACTACTACTACTACTGCTACTATTACTACTACTACTACTAAACTACTATTACTACTACTGCTACTATTACTACCACTACTACTACTACTACTAACTACTACTACTACTGCTGCTGCTGCTACTACTACTACTAACACCACCACCACTATGAATTTAGTGAAAAAGGCTGGCCAGTTATTTAAAATAATAATAATTCTTAATTTTAATAATAGTTAATACTTATATAGCAATGTAAGTACTTCAAAGAACTTTATATGTGTTATTTCTTGATCCTTTCAATACCCCTTTTAGGTGAGTTAGGAGCTATTATTAATCCTATTTTATAGATAGAGGAACAGAAACTGATAGTGGTTAAATGACTTGTCCAGGTTCACATAGATAGTAAAGATCAGAGGTAAAGGAAAGATCTTTTTATTCCAGCCTTCATGATTCTAAATCTAGCACTCTATCCACTGTACCACATGACTGCTTAATTTATCTTTTAATTTTCTTTCATAATGGAAAGGTTATTTTTACTATATTTCATGTATCCCTCATATATTCAAGCTAGAAGAGGTATTAGTAATCACCTCGTCAACCTTCATAGACATAAAGTAATATAGGCAAGTCCACACAGGTAGTTAGGGGCAAAAGATGAAACTTAAACCTATAAATCTTGACTGCAACTTAGTAAAATGAAAACAACAGTGTTTGGATATTTAGTTGTGCCACTAAGTCATTGTAATTCCTTTTGCCCCCAGGTCCCCAGTTTGGTATTATATTGCTATTCCTATAGGTAGGTAAAAGTTTGCTGGATACTGAGCCAGAAAACTTGGTGTCAAATTCTAGTTCTATTATTTAATCCTTTTGGTCTGTAAGCTAGGCTTCAGCAACATGTGAATTGAAAATTACCCCAAAAGCAGGTTGGTTTTCAAAGAGGCAGAGGAACTAGAGATCAAATTGCTAATATCTGTTCAATTTTGGAGAAAGCCAGGGAGTTTCAGAAAAAAAAAAAAAACTTACAGAGGATAACAAAAAGAAAAAAAATCTATTTCTATTTCATTGACTACACTAAAGTTTTCTATTGTGAGAACCAAAACAAAAAGTGGCAAGTTCTCAAAGAGTTAGGAGTACCAGATCATCTTGTCTTTTGAGGAACCTATGTGTTGGACTAGAAGTAACAGTTAGAAACAAGGAGTATGACAAGACTCTATATTGCCACTTTATTTATTTACCTTATATGCAGAGAACATGATGTGAAATGCTAGCTTGCATGAATCAAAAGTCAGAATTAATATGGCTAGGAGAAGTTCCATTGCTCTTAGATATGTAGACAATATTATTCTCATGGAAGAAAATGAGGAAACATTGAGAAAGTTCTCGATGAGTGTGAAACAGGAGAGTGTAAAAGCTGACTTAAACCTTGTCATAAACAAGTCCTAAGTACTTGGCAACTGTTTTCATCACTTCCTAGGAAATAGCAGAAAAAGAAATGAAAGCAAATGTCAAGTTTTCTATTCTTGGGCTCAAAGATAACTGCAGACGGCAACTGAAGCCATGAAATTAAAAGATATTTTCTCCTTTACATGAGAGGTATAGCAAATCTGGACATCACCTTTTTGACAAAGAACTATATAGCAAAGTTATTATTTTTCCAGTAGTAATATATGGTTATGAGAGTTGGACTATAAGAAAAATTGAATATCACAAAATCAACACATTTCAATTATGGTACTAGAGAAGAATTTTCAGAGTCCATTGAACATCTAGTAGATCAGATCAGTCAATACCTAAAGAAATGTATTCAGACTATTCACTGGAAGGTCATATAGTAAAGCTGAAGCTTAAATACTTTGAACCCCGTAATGATAGGTCAGTGTTCTTTCCTTGATGTTGGGACAGATTGAAGAAAAAAGAAGGTGGCAGAGGGTGAGATGGATAGTGACATGGAAGCAATGAATGTGAACTTGGATGGACTTTAGGAGATAGTGGAAGAAATAAGGGTCTGGCATGAAATGGTCCACAAGTCAAGAAAAATAAGACATAACAGAATGATGAAAATAACGATGTTGGGCAAGTGATTTGACCTCTCTGGTCTTCAGTTTATGAATTAATAAAATTAGGGAGCTTGACATCTAAGAGAGTTAGGTGGTACAGTGGACAGAATGCTCATCTTGGAGTCAGAAAGACCTCAATTAAAATCACACCTTGAACACTTACTAACTGTGTGACTCTGGGCAGGTCACTTAACAACATTTGACTCCATATCTTCATCTGTAAAATGAGCTTGAAAAGGAAATGGCCAACCACTCCAGCATATTTATTAAGAAAACTCCAAATAGTGTTATGAAGTGTCAGACATGACTGAACAACAACAAAGGCCTATTCTAGCACTTTATCTAAGATGTTATGATGGTACTAATAATTTTCTATTTTAATACGCCTCAAATGCATAATGGCAACTGTTTATAGTACTCTAATATATGTATGAAAATATGCAAGCTCTCTGTGGTCTGACTCCTTCAGTTATTCAGTCCAGTTACCTAAGGTATTGTTGAAGTCAACTAACAAATAGCACAGTATGTTGTGGAGAAGACTTGCAACTCAAATAAGCTGTAAGTCTTTAGGAATCTGACTTAATATTTCTGCAGTTAATCTCTCTGCATTGGCTGCATCTGATCATATTGTTGCAGGAGTGTTAGGAGTTACTTGACAAGTTTATGGAAGATTTCAAGCTTATGACTGTTGTTTAGTGCCTGTTATTTATAGGATTTAGTTAAGTCTTTTGCACACATACTTTATGTATTTAATATTTCTCAAATCTAAACCTCATAACCATGAATTATATTTATAAAATGTTGGCCATGCTGATTCCTTCTGGCATCTTAATGCAGTGATGTTTTATTCCAGATCCAACTGTGAAATGAATGCTTGCACTAACTTTCCCTTGCATTATGGAGGTAAGCAGATTTCTGACAACCATCTGCTGAGACCTTGCTTCTTCCTTACTAATCAAACCATTTGAGGCCAAAATTGGGGTAAAAACAAAGAAGTCAGAGAAATACTATTGAGCATTTGCAGCTATATATCTTAAGTGAGAGATCCTGTGTAATTTCTACCATATATGCATAGAAAGCAGGTTCTTCCTTCTACTGCAACCAGGGCAATGCTGTGTAAGTTTGTCATCCTTAAATCACAGAGATTACAAATGAATTTTCAGTTTTTTTTTTAATTTGCATGTATTAAACTTACATGAGCAAAGTGCAAGGGTGAAAAAAACACTCATTTGCAAGTCCAAAGGTGGGTCTATGGAACTCTTTTCCAGCTATCTCAATTGTCCTTCTTTTGAATTTATTCTGGCTAAATGATTTTTTTCCCTCATTGACACAGTGATTTAAAAAATGTTAAAGAATATTCTGATATTTGCGTTTAATAATAAGTGAACCATCCAAAAAATTAATTTTCCTAGCACTACAGAAGAAAGTTTGGATATCTCCTGTGTAATCTAAGCTGTGAGTCTCTGCTTCAAAGCCCGGTGTGAACACAGAAAGAGGAAGATGCTGAGAAGGTAAATAAGGATATAATTATAGAATTTCAGTTTGTAGTTATTCTCTTCTTTTCATTTTTACAAATGGAAAACATTCCTGGGGCAGCATCATGGCTTTGACATCCAAATGATACTTTAAGCCATTCCAATCCATATGTCCAATCGGATGTAACACTGCTAAGGTTCTGGGCATAGAAAAATTGGAAAATGATAATTATTTGACTCTAAAGAAGTGTACTAACAGAGTGGATGGAAGGTGTTCAAATTCAACACAAATAAGCACAATATGAAATATTTCACAAAATAGAGGGGAGAGGTAGGAGTTTAGACAACCTATTTGGAGAAAGGGAGATCTAAATGGTCTGTAAAGGAAGACATTTTCACTCAAAATCAACAAGCTTTTACTAAACATTTTCTATATGTTAGACCTTATGCTAAGTTCTAGAGATAAAAACAGATCAAAATGAAACTCTTTCCTGTCTTTAGAAGCTTATATTTTAATGGAGGAAGGCAATCATTAAAAGGGAATTAAAAGAGAAAGTTTGTAGTGATTGAAATTAAACTGAGGCAATAACATTTTAGCCCATGCAATATATTTCCAAGTCTAGAAGTTACCAATAAAGAGGATATTTAGCTCCTAAGTAAGCGAAAAAAACTCTGAATGAGGGCAAACATTATTTTTTTTAAATTTTCAAATGCTTTATTAATTTCTGATTTACAGCATTCATTTCTGCCAGATTGTGAGTTACAAACTTTCTCCCCATTCTTCCCCTACCCACCACCTCAAAATAGCAGTCCCACAGGATAGCCCCTCCTCCAATCTGCTCTTTCTCATATTTTCTCCCATACCCTTTTCAACTTTTCCAGTAGATCTCTATGCCCCAGTGCCCGTATATCTTATTTCCCAATTACATGTAAAATAGAATTAATAATAGTATGTATATATATATTATATATATATATAATATATATAATATATATATATATATATATATATATATTTGATTTTAAAACTTTGAATTCCAGATTCATTCACTTCCTCCCTTGTCACCCACCCTTACTGGGAAGATAAGCAGTTCAGTTTAGGTTGTACATGTGTGGCTAATGCAAAACAATAACATAGTAGATATATTGAAAAAGACTGACTATATTTCCCTCCCTCCTATCCCACCTCCCACTTGTTCTATTCTCTACTTTGATCCCATCCCTTTTCAAATATGGGTGCTTCCAACTTCCCTCCCCCCCAGCCTGCCCTCCTTTCCATCATCCCCCCTCTGAACCCCTTCCCCCCCTACTCTCCTGGAGGGTGAGATACCCTATTTAGTGTGTATTTCATTCCCTCCTCAAGCCAGATTCAATGGGAATAAGGTTGACCCATTCACTTTTGCCTTCCTATTCTTCCCCTCCATTGTAACCATTTTCCCTTGCCTCTTCTATATGAGATAGTTCACCCCATTCTGTCTCTCCCCATCTCCTCTGATTATTCTCCTCTGCCACCTCTTAATTTCACCTTTTAAGAATCATCCATTCCTGTGGTTGGTCCTGTGCCTTCTATCTGTGTATACTTGTAAACATATATACACACATTCATGGCCATATACCCTAACATATATATATATATATATATATATATATATATATATATATATATATATATATATATATTTCTATTCCCTTCAACTACTGAGAAAATTTTCATAAGTTGCAATTATTTTTTTCCATGTAGGAATGTTAATACTTAAACTTTGATAAGTTACTTATGATTTCTTTTCCCTGTTTAATGCTCATGCTTCTCTTGCTTCTGTTTTCTATTCAACTCTGGTTTTTTCAGCAAGAATGCGTGAAAGTCCTCTATTCCACTGAATGACCATATTTTCCCCTGAAACATGATACTCAGTTTTGCTAAGTAGGTGACTCTTGGTTTTAATCCCAGCTACTTTGACCTCCGGAATATCATATTCCACGCCCTTCAATCCCTCAGTGAAGAAGCTGCCAGATCCTGGGTTATCCTGAATGTGTTTCCACAATATTCATATTGTTTCTTCCTGGCTGCTTGCAATATTCTCTCCTTAATCTGGGAATTCCAGAACCTGGTTATAATTTTCCTAGGAGTTTTGTTTTTGGGCTCTTTTACAGGAGGTGATCAGTGGATTCTTTCAACCTCTATGTTGCCGTCTGGTTCTAAGACATCAGGGCCGTTTTATTTGGTTCTTACTTTGATCTTGGCTTTCAGGTAGTCCAATAATTTTTTAAATTCTCTCTCCTGGATCTATTTTCCAGGTCAGTGGTTCTTCCCATGAGATATTTCACATTGCCTTCTATTATTTCATTTGTTTGGATCTCTTTAACAGCATCTTGATTTCTCATAAAGTCATTAGCTTCCATTTGCTCCAATCTAATTCTGAAGCAATGATTCTCCTCAGTGAGCTTTGAGATTCTTTCTCCATCTGGCAAATTTAGCTTTTAAAGACATTCTTCTCCTCATTGCCTTTTTGAGCCTCTTTTGCCATTTGAGTTAGTCTATTTTTTAAGGTAGTATTTCCCTCAGTCAAGCTGTTGACTCATTTTGTAATTTTTTTGCATTGTTCTTATTTCTCTTCCCAATTTTTTCTCCACTTCTCCTATCTGCTTCTTAAGGTCCTCTATGGCCTGTAACCAGCTCATATTTTCCTTTAAAGCTTTTGGTGCAGGAGTTCTGACTTCACTGTCTTCATCCTGTTTCATGCTTTGCTCCTCATTTTCCCCAAAATAGGAGTCTAACATTGGAATCTTCTATCTGCTTTGTTTCCTTTGCCTGGTCATGTCGCCCCTCAGTCACTTGACCCCTGGGCTTTTTGCCAGTGTAGGGCTCTGCCACCAGACAGGGGAGCTTTTGTCCTAAACTCTGGGGTTTTCTCAGGTGCTGGAGGTATTAGATGGGTCCCCTCTCTGAGGTCTCCACACTCTTTGGCAAGCTGGACACACACCCCAGGACCTCCACCCTAGACTGCCATCCACATCCAAGAAGGTTAAAGCAAGAGGGATTACCCCTCAGACTGGTACTTGGTCCCTCTACACTCTGCAGGCCAGGAGCTGAAGCTATCACATCTCCCTGGCTGGCTGTACCAGCATCTCAGCATCTTCTCTCTCTGGGGGTAAAAGCCATGAACTCCCACTTACTGGGTCCCAAAGTCCAGACTACACTGACCTCTCACTTTCTCCTTAGCATCTATGTGTTTATAAATCTGGAAACAGCCACAGCTGCTGCTGGCCTGGTGTTCCTCTGGCCGGCAGCTGTTCTGGCCCGCCCTGGGGCTAAAACCTCAGTGTGAGGCTGGGCTTGACTCCCTGAGTGTTGTGCTGGCCTATTCCTGCTGGCCTGCTGGGCTTTCCTCAGCAGGAGGTTAGCTTCTCTGTGTCATTTTGTGGGTTCTGCAGCTCCAAAGTTTGTTTAGAGTCCCCTTTTTACATGGATTGGGGAAGGTGGGAGCTGGAGCATCAGGGTGTCCTGCTTCTTGTCTGCCATCTTGACTCCACCCCCCAAACAAAAGGAGGAGTATGCAAAAAGTAGAATGTATCATCACAGATGGGGAAAACAGTACAATTGGTTACAAAGTAAGAAACATCATTGATGTGGGTGACCAAATATTTGACTGAAAATTTGGAATGCAGGGCTAGTATCAACCCCTGCTAACATCTTGTCTCTATGAAAAGTTCATTGATGTTCTCTTCCTTCATAGCTAGTTGCTGTCACAGCAATAACAGACCAGACTTTCTTGAAGCACAGTGTTACAGAAAAACAAAAACAAACAAACAAAAAACCCAGGCCAGATTCCCTGGCACCCACCTACATCCTACAATGATAACATATTTCATTGACAAAGAATAAAACAGTGATTGGCAGGAAAATTGAACTTCCAAACTTAGAAGAAAAATGAAAAATGACTTAGGTAGTTGCATAAAATATCAGTAGTGATGCAAAATGAAATCAATTACAAAAGAGAACAAATTTGATTTTCTGAATTTTTCTTTTTTTTTTTTTCAGGGGGGAGGGGTTATTTATTTATTTATTAGTTTACATCATTCATTTCCATAAGATTTTGAGTTACAAATTCTCTCCCCATTTTCCCCTACCCACCACCCCAAAACAGTGATCCCACTGAATATTCTCGCCCCAAATATGCTATCTCCCATATCTTAGCCCATATTCCCTCTGACTTTCCAGTAGAGCAAGGTGGATCTCTATGCCACAGTGCTTGTATGTCTTATTTCCCAGTTATATGTAAAATAATAATAATAATAATATATCTATGTATCTACATATATTTTATACATGTGATTTTAAACCTTTGAATTCCAGATCCTTTCCTACCTTTCTCATCACTCACCCATACTGGGAAGATAAGCAATTCCATATAGGTGGTACATGAGTAGCTATACAAAACATTTCCATAGTGGATATATTGTGAAAGACTATTTCCCTCCATCCTATTGCACCCCCCACATGTTCCATTCTCTACTTTGATTCTGTCCCTTTTCAAAAGTGGGTGCTTCCAACTTCCCTCCCCCCAGCCTGCCCTCCATTCCATCATCCCCCCTCTCATCCCCTTCCCCACTACTCTCCTATGAGGTGAGATATCCTATTTAGTGTGTATGTCATTCCCTCCCTAAGCCAAATACATTAAGAATAAGGTTGACTCATTCCCTTTTGCCTTCCTGTTCTTCTCTTCCATGTAAACATTTTCCCTTACATCTACTATATGAGATAATTTACACCATTCTGTCTCCCCATCTCCTCTCATTATATTCCTCTCTCACCTCTTAATTTCACCTTTTAAATATCATCCCTTCCTATTCAACTGGTCCTGTGCCATCTGTCTCTACATACTTGTACACATTTATATACATACTAACATAAATATTCATATGCCCATATACCCTCATATGTAGACATATATGTATGTATACATATCTGTATCTCTATCTATCTATCTATCTATCTATCTATCTATCTATCTATCTATCTATCTATCTATCTTTCTATTCCCTTCAACTATTCTCATGCTAAGAAAAGTTTCATAAGTTACAGTTATCATTTTTCCATATAGAAATGTAATTAGTTCAACTTTGATAAGTTCCTTATGATTTCTTTTCCCTGTTTATGTTCTCATGCTTCTCTTTCTTCTCGTATCTGAATGTTAAATTTTCTATTCCACTCTGTTTTTTTTTTCATAAAGAATGCTTGAAAGTCCTCTATTCCATTGAATAACTTAAATTTTCCCTGAAACATCATACTCAGTTTTGCTGGGTAGGTGATCTTTGGTTTTAACCTCAGCTCCTTTGACCTCTGGAATATCATGTTCCAGGCCCTTTGATCCCTTGGCATAGAAGCTGCCATATCCTGTGTTATCCTGATTGTGTTTCCACAGTATTCAAATTGTTTCTTCCTTGGTTGCTTGTAATGTCTTCTCCTTGATCTTGGAACCTGGCTATAATATTACTAGAAGCTTTCTTTTTTGGATCTTTTTCAGGAGGTGATTGGTAGATTCTTTCAACCTCTATTTTGCGCTCTAGTTCTAAGACATCAGGGAAATTTTCCTTGAGAATTTTTTGAAGGATGATTTCTAGGTTCTTTATTGTGATCATGGCTTTTGGGTGGTCCAATAATTTTTAGATACTCTCTCCTGGATCTATTCTCCAGTTCAGTGGTTTTTCTAGTAAGATATATTACTTTACCTTCTATTGTTTTCATTTATTTGGATCTGTTTAAAAGTATCTTGATTTCTCATGAAGTCATTAACTTCCATTTGCTACAATCTAATTCTGAGGGAATTTTTCTCTTCAGTGAACTTTTGAGATTCTTTTTCCATCTGGCGAAATTGGCTTTTTAAGGCATTCTTCTCCTCATTAGCTTTTTGAGCCTAGTTTACCATTTGAGTTAGTCTATTTTTAAGGAGTTATTTACTTCAGTCAGGTTGTTGACTCTAATTTTAAAATTTTCTTGCATCATTCTCATTTCTTTTACCAATTTTCTCTCCACTTTTCTTATTTGGCTTTCAAAATCCTTCTTAAGCTCCTCTATGGCTTGTAAACAGCTTATTCTTTTGTTGGAAGTTTTTGGTGCAGTAGTTCTGAGTTAGCTGTTTTCCTCCTGTCCCATGCTTTGATCCTTTTTGTCCCCCAAAAAAGGAGTCCAAAGTTGGACTGCTGTGTTTGCCTGCTTTCCCCATTTGCTTATGTTGCCATCAATTACTTGACTTTTGACCTTTTCTCCACAGTAGAACTCTACTACCAGAGGGGGAAGCTTTGTCCCACTTGCTGGGGTTTTCTCACAGGTTGCAGCTGTTAGTTGGCTGCTCTCTCAGAAGTTTCTACATGCTCTGGTAAAGTCTTCATGCATCCCAGGACCTACACCCCAGACAGTGATCCAGATCAAAGCATGTTAAAGCAAGAGCAATTATCCCTGAGACTGGTTGCTTGGTCTTCTTACAGTATGTAGGCCAGGAGGTCTGAAGCAGTCATGTGGCTGCAGCAGCAGGCCTGTGGACCCTCACCTGCTTCTCACCCCAGGACAAAGGCTGGACCTCATTCCCAACTCCCAGGTCCCAAATTCCACACTGCACTGACCTTTCACTTTGTCCTTATAATCTATGTGTTGACAATTCTGGAAACCACCACAGTTGGTGGTGATCTGAAGTCCCTCAAGAAGGGGGCTGGTTGTGGCCACCCTGAGGCAAAAACCTTGGGCTTGTGCAGGGCCCTTCCTATTGGCCTGCCAGGCAATCTTCAGCAGGAGGTTAGCTTCTTCCTGTAATTCTGTTGATTTTGTAACTGCATAGCTTGTGTAGAGTCATTTTTTACATGAATTGGAGGAGGTGGGAGTGGTAGCCTTGTGGAAGTCCTGTTTCTACATTGCAATCTTGTCTCCCAAAAATGATTTTCTCAATTTTTCAAAGGTGTTGCGAATATGTGACATATATAATGACAAATTTAACATGACATCTACTTAGCAATGGAAGGAAGTGGGACCACAAAAGCATAGAAGGCATGTCAGCAAAGTTCTGAGAGACAGTTGAAGCAAATGACAGATGTTGAAGTACCATCTTCAAAGCACTTATGAATGCACACAGGTAATAGAAGGAAAGGTGAGGCTGAAGAAAACTTCAGGCTTATTTCAGACTAAGTAGCTTTTATTTTGCATGTTGATGTTCTTTTTTCTTTATTTTGCATCTTTAGGTACATTTGTTTTTTCTTTCTTTGTGGAGTATATGCTTGGTTAATGACTAGAAATTGCACCTGCAAACTGCCACTGGGTGTACCAGGGAAGGGTTAAGTTATGTTTTCTCTAAGAAGCATCCATGTATGACTGAAGGAGAAGTGTAGGAGTATGTATAGTAGACAAGAAAGATGGAAATCAGGGAATATTGGGTTTTAATAGGTGTGGTTATTTTGGAAATAGGCCGATGATTGTCTATCCAGGAAGTGTGAATATACCTATCTTCCACCTTTCAAATTGCTGATTACATATTCAAATCATGTTCCCCCAGAAAACAAAACACCTAAAGCTTATTTTATTTCTTATTCTTTTTCACAAACATCCTCAGCTAAATTAATATTATCATCATTGTATCAAAAATCTATACTCAGAACAGACCTTACATGAGGTCTAGTCCAATACTTTTATTTTGCAAATGAGGAAAGTGATGCCCAGAGAAGTCAAATAACTTACCCAAGTTCACATAAGCAAGAAGTAGCATAATCAAAAGTGTTATAGGTTCACATTTAGAGTTTTTTTCTTTCCTTCAGTGATAATATACTTCAAAGCTGATAAGTCAAGTTTATGGATGAAGTAAAAAGACTGTCAGTCATGTCAATGCAATAGGATTTTATTGCAAATTATAATTACTCTCTTGGCATATTTAACTCCTAATCCTTCCAGGCTTGCATCTATGTGGAGAACATATGATCTTACTCAGACTTGCATAACAGGGCTTAAATAAGGTAGTTGATTAAATATTTGATGCCTATTTCAGATTTATGTGTCCATTCATCTCTGAAAGATGGTATAGGTTTAAATATGTGTGTCTATACTGACCTAATGGTTCCAAATCTCTTTAATGATGTGGATACAAGTGAGAACATTCAATGTTTAACAATAGCAGGATATTTCTTAACCAACTTAGAATAATAACTAACAAATATCAAAAACATTTTATGCTCCAAGACATTGTAGATTTTGGCCACTTGAGGAGTATTTCTACCATTTTGGATGAGTGATCACACCTTGTTGGGATATATGTGTCACAGATACTTAAGAGAATCTCTGAAAAATTGACACGTTAATTGATATTTTCAGACTAGTTTTCACTTAGCATATTCAATACTTTCATAGTCTCTGTTATTCCACTGTCTTACTAAAGACAATGATGTCATTAACCAAATATACACACACATGTATATACACATATATGTATGTGTGCATGAATTTATGTGCACCCATATGTATGTATATTTATGTGTCTCTCTATATAAATATGCATATATAATATATATGGTACCTGGAATTAATCTCAAGGTGGGGAAATGCATTAATTAGTATTAAGAGGAATCATGAAAGGCTTCTTGAAAAAAGGTGGGATTTTAGTTGAGATTTGAAGGAAGCCAGGGAATCTAGGAGGCAGACAAAAGGGGAGAATTTCAGTCATGGAGGACATCCAGTGAACATGCATGGAGTCACGACATGGCATGGAATATGGTTTTGTTCATGGAACAGCAAGAAAACCAGGTCACTGATCATAGAGTAAATGGAAGAACTTTACAAACCAAGGGATTTTAAAGATAATTCTGGAGGCAATGGGGAGTCACTGATGTTTATTGAGTAGAGAATGATATAGTCAGAGTTATTCGTAAGAAAGATAACTTTGGTAGCTTAATGGAATATGAACTGGAGTGGGTAGAAATTTGAAGGAGGGAGGCCAACCAGAAAGTCAGTACAACAATTCAAGTGTGTGATGATGAGGGCCTGTACCAGTGTGGTATAAGTGTCAAAGAAGAAAATGAGGCATATGCAAGAGATGTTATAAAGAATTGAGAGGATTTAAAAACTAGATTGGATATGTGGGTAAGAGAAAAAGGAAATAGAGATAATACCTATGTTGAGGAAATGGTGGTACCCTTTACCATATTAAATAAAATTTGAAGACTGGAGGATTGAGAGTGCAGATGGAAAGATGATACATTTATATCTGAACCTATTGAATTTAAAGCTGAGATGTCCATTAGGCAATTGAAAATGAGAGAGGGCAGAAGAGAGATTGTAAATAAATAAATAGATCTGAGAATAATCTGCATAGAGAAGATAAATACCTGGTGACTGATAAACTTTCCAAGATAAATTGTGTAGGGGGATAATTCAAGAAGAGAGAGCAGGACAGAACCTAGAGAGTCATCATGATTTACTGGCATAACCAGTTTGAAGAGCAGACAATGGAGATTGAAAAGGGGTAGTCAGATAGGAAAATAACTAGAAAAGGATATTGTCATGAAAATCTAGATAAAAGAGATTATAGAAAATAGGGGGATCAATACTGTCAAAGGCTACAGATAGGTCTAGAAGAATGAAGGTTGAGAAAAGACCATTTGATTTGACAATTAAGAGATCACTGGTGACTTTAGAAAGAGTAGTTTCATTTGAATGATGAAATCAGAAGTAATATTGTGAAGAATTTCAAGGAGTGTTATGAAAGGAAGTAGAGGTATCCATTGCAGATGGATTTCTTGAGGAGCTTAAGAACAAAAAGAAAGAGTTCTAGGATGTCAAGGATGTCCACAGATGAAGTCATAAGGGTTTTAAAGGGGGAGAAGATGTGAGTTTCTGTAGCTAACAGTGCAGCAAATAGAGAGATAAAAGGTAATCTATTAGAGAAAATGGGATAAAGGGTGAGCAAGGTTGCATACTCAGGGGTTAGTCTTGGAAAGGAAAAGGACTGCTTCTAATGTCCAGAGTGAAGGAAGATATATTAGGGGAAGACATGTGAGTGACATAAAATGAGGGGGAAGGGAGAAGAGAAAACAATTAGTGAATTATCTCTTTTTTTTTCAGTGCAATAAGAGGCAAGTTTCTCAGGTGAAGTAAGGGAATAAGGGGAGCAGGAGCCAGGAGATTTGGAAAGTGATAAAAAGTTTAGGGGGAAAAAAAACACATTGCAGTCAAGCAATTTAAATATGACTTCAATAGGGTTCAACCAAACCTGAATTCTATTAACTTCTGATGTTTTTGTTTTTGGTTGTTTTTTGTTTTTGCTTTTTGAAGGGAAATTGGGGTTAAGTGACTTGCCCAAGGTCGACTAGTTTCTGTCTTAAGCGTCTGAAGCTGGATTTGAACTCAGGTTGTCCTGACACCAGGGCTGGTGCTCTATTAACTGTGCCACCTAGCCATGCCACATTTTGTTTTTGTTTTTTTGTTACCTTCTGATTATATAAGATCTTAAGAATTCTTGACTAAAAAGAAAGTTGGGTTCCACAAATCTTTTCTCAGAAAAGTGATCTTAAGAATTATGCCATGGAAGAGAGCAATAAAGTTATTAGCTATCTCAGTACTGATCATTGTATAGAGGTTGCAGTATGGGTTTGTTGCAGGAATTACAGCAATGAAATTGGATCCATCAGTGTATCAAAGTAATATGGATTTTATTTAAAATTGAAATTATATGTTCTCTGTTTTGTTTACTCACTAATTTTTTCTCGTTTTTTTGTTCTTATAACTGTTTCAATTATGTCCTTCTAGTCTTCTTTATTAAAAAAAATCTTCTTCGTCCCTTATAAAGCTCTGTATGCTCCTGATTAGTCACATTGATTTCTTTTGTATTATAAGGTTTTTAGATTTTGCTGAAATAAATTATTATTGTTTTCATAAGTTTGTTAAAAGTTTTGGCATACTTTCACAGCTGGTTCACTACACATTATTAAAAATCTAGCCAATATTTAATTTCTTCACCCTTCAAAGTGTGTTTTTCACTTATTTCATTTTATAAGAGCCCTTAGTATAATTTCTAAGTATTGAATACTATGATCACCAGTTTTTTTTTTACTTTAATCAGAACCCGAAGTTTTATTTTCTTACTGCACCTGATCATTTTATTTTCCTAGTCTATGAACTATATGGTAGAAGTAAGTTAGAACATTTTGGAGGCTGAATTATCTCTTTCAAATGTTTAGGGTAATTTATTAAGTGGTATACCTATTTAAAAAAAAATTACTGAGTTCCAACTATTTGTAAGTTATTACAGTTCTTGGTCTCAAAGGGCTTAGAATGCATTAGTACAATATGCATGAAAACTATAAAACTACAGTACATTATAACAAAATTTATAAGAGGATGCTATGAAAGTGATTATTCATATGATATAACTTAATTAGTCATATGTTGTATATTCTGTGATAGAACAAGTCTTTCAATAAGTTTTTTTTTCTTCTTACCATCAACAATGTGAGGGCTTTGCATAAAGGAAAAAAATGTTCTTAAGACACAACTGGTCTAATTGATTAGCTCTGGATTGACTAATTCCTTATATGTCCTTCCTAACTCTCTTCTTTTCAGTTAACAAAAATAGGGCCTACCTAGGACAAAGATATCCCTGGGTTTTAATTTGTGGCAGCCTCTTTATCATCAAAGGGCATAAAAATCTCTGGCATATTGAGTTTAGGTGCTTCTGACTTTGTGGATTTCTGAAACCCAGGAGAGAAACTTTAACAAGCCTTTGCTGAACAGATTCTTTTCCATATGTGGATGAGAGAGGGCAGAGATTATAAATACAACTCTATCCATGCTGCATGTCCTTGCTGTGCTGGGGCAAAGTAAACCTTCTGTTATTAAATGTTCAGTGACTTGAGACTGCCTCATTTCATCTTAACATTGAACCTGAACTATGCAGGCTCCATAATTGGCACTGATATATAAATACTCTGGCTAAAATAAATAGCTGAAAAAAGAGGATTCAAATAAATCAATGAAAAATCCAATCACATTGGTTATTTGACATCAATTAAAAAAAACAACAACTTTTACCTCTTGTGTCAAAGAAAAATAAATTGTGAATAA
Organism: Petaurus breviceps papuanus; assembly: GCF_028583685.1. NCBI lineage: Eukaryota > Metazoa > Chordata > Mammalia > Diprotodontia > Petauridae > Petaurus > Petaurus breviceps. Next base: position 2,519,081 of record NW_027187324.1, read on the forward strand.
ATGACTATTAAAGTACATACAATGCCTATGATACTTTATTTTGGTTTTATAAATTTTTCACTCTTCATCATCTCTTCAGGATCTAGAAAAATAAACAAATAATGAGCTTTCTTTTTTTAATTAAATTTTATTTATTCTTAGTTTTATGTCATTAATTTCCACAAATTTTCTCCCTGTCTTTCTTCTACCCACCATTCAAAAACAGCAATCTCACTGTATACCCCCTCCCTGAATCTACTCTCTATTATATCCTCCCCCATCCCCTTTTCAACATTCTGGTAGGACAAGATGGATGTTTATACCCCAGTGCCTGCATATCTTATTTCATGGTTGCATGTAAAAATAATAATAATAATTTTTCGAACATTTTATTTTGAAACTTTAAATTCCAGATTCTTTTCCTTCCCCCCTCATCACCTACCCTTACTTGGAAGATAAGCAATTCAATAAAAGTTGTACATGTGTAGTTACACAAAACATTTCCATAGTGGATATATTGTGAAAGACTGACTATATTTCCCTCCATCCTATCCCAACCCCAACTTATTCTATTCTCTACTTTGACCATGTCCCTTTTCAAAAGTGGGTGCTTCTAACTACCCTCCCCGCCAACCTTCTCTCCCCTCCATCATTTCCTCTTTCATCCCCTTCCTTCCTACTCTCCTGTAGTGCAAGATACCCAATTTAGTGTGTATATCATTCCCTCCCTAAGCCAAATTCAATGAGAGTAAGGCTGACCCATTTCCTTTTACCTTCCTGTTCTACCCTCCCCTCCATTGTAATGGTTATCCCTTGCCTCTTCTATGTGAGATAATTTACCCCATTCTGTCTCTCCCCATCTCCTCTCATTATATTCCTCTCTCACCTCCCAATTTCACCTTTTAAATATCATCCCTTCCTATTCAATTGATCCTGTGCCCTCTGTCTATGTATACACTCAAAATATGTATGCATATACATACACACATTTATAAAGGCAACGCCTTCAACTATCCTCATACTGAGAAAAGTTTCATAAGTTATAATTATGGTTTTTCCATGCAGGCTTGTAAATAGTTCAATTTTGATAAGTTCCTTATGATTTTTTTTTCTGTTTACCTTCTCATGTTTCTCTTGCTTCTTGTACTTGAATGTCAGATTTTCTATTCAACTTTGGTATTTTCATCCAGAATGCATGAAAGTAGGGGTGGCTAGGTTGTGCAGTGAGTAGAGCAGTGGCCCTGAAGTCAGGAGGACCTGAGTTTAAATCAGGCCTCAGACAATTAACACTTACTAGCCATGTGACCTTGGGCAAGTCACATAACCCCAATTGCCCTCCAAAAACCAAAAAAAAAAAGAAAAGAAAAGAATGCTTGAAAATATTCTATTTCATTGAATAACCAAATTTTCCACTAAAACATTATACTCAGTTTTGCTGGGTAGTACATTCTTGGTTTTAATCCTAGCTCCTTTCATCTCTAGAATATCATATTCCAAGCCCCTTGATCCTTTAGTGTAGGAGCTGCTAGATCCTGTGTTATCCTGACTGTGTTACCACAATATTTGAATTGTTTCTTCTTGGCTACTTGTTATATTTTCTCCTTGATCTGGGAACTCTGGATATAGAATACTTTTAAATAATAACATTAATAATTAATAAATAATAATAACTTTGAAATATAGTATTCCTAGGAATTTTGTTTTAGAGATCTTCTTCAAGAGGCGATCAGTCAATTCTTTAAATTTCTATTTTGCCCTCTCATTCTAAAATACCAGGGTAATTTTCCTTGATAATTTCTTGATGGGTGATTTCTAGGTTCTTTTTTGGATCATGGCTTTCAGGTAGTCCAATAGTTTTTAAATTATCTCTCCTGGATCTATTTTCTAGGTCAGTGGCTTTTCCAATGAGATATTTCACATTGCCTTTTATTTTTCATTTGTTTGGATGTGTTTAATATTATTTTGCTCCTCATAAAGTCATTAGCTTCCATTTGCTCCAATCTAATTTTGAAGGAATTGTTCTCTTCAATGAGTTTTGGAAATTCTTTTTCCATCTGGCAAATTTGGCTTTTTAAGGCATTATTCTTCTCACTGGCTTTTTGGGCCTCTTTCACCATTTGAGTTAACCTATTTTTAAGGTGTTATCTTCTTCACTCAGATTGTTGACTCTTTTCATGATTTTCTTGCATCATTCTAATTTTTCTTCCCAATTTTTCCTCTACTTCTCTTACTTGATTTTTCAAAATCCTTCTTGAGCTCCTCCATGGCTTATTACTAATTCATATTTTCCTTGGTAGCTTTTGGTGCAGGAGTTCTGGCTTCATTGTATTCCTCCCATTCCATGCTTTGATCCTTTTTGTCCTCCAAAAAGCAATCTAAAGTTGGATTGATGTGCTTGGTTTGCTTCCTTTGCTTGCTTATGTGGCCACTCAATTACTTGACTTTTGAGTTCTTTGCCACAGTAGAACTCTGTTTCCAGGGTGGAGAGCTTTTCCCCAAATACTGGCTTTTTTGCAGCTTCTGGAGCTATTAGGATAGCACCACCTCAACAGCCCCCACAAGCTCTGGCTCACTTGTCACACACCATAGGACCATGACCCAAGACCACTATACAGATCCAGGCAGGTTAAAGCAAGAACAATTGTCCTCTGAAAGGTTGTTTGCTCCCCCTACAATCTGGAGGCCTAGAGCTCTGAAGCAGCCACATGGAGGTGGCTGCATGGCTGCCCCATCTTCACTGCTTCTCGCTCTAGGGCAGAGGCCAGACTGAACCTTTGCCACTCCCCTCCCCCCCAGTTGCAACATAGTTCTTCACTGACCTTTTACTTTGTCTTTGGCATTTCTGTGTTGATCTATTTATTCAAAGTGTACTCTGCTAAGCATCAGGAAGAAATGAAACTAAGTAAAAGAAGTCTTTGTCCTCTAGGAGTTTGTTGTAATATCTTTGTTGTAAATGAGAATATGACATATGTCAAAGGCCTGTGATTAAGTCGAGAATTGCCTTCACCCAAGGAGATCTGCAAACTATTTTTAACATACAGTCTGATAGGGTTGCCTGAAGCAACTTAGTTAAATATAGACAGTGTCCTTGCAAATTCAGGCGAAGAATAGTCTACTTGCCAGATGATGAAAGCTCATGGAAGGGCTTCATGGATATACAACATTTAGAAAAGAACTTTTAGGGATGAGTGTTAACAAAAAGCCACATTGAATTGGAACCCACTGTACCTAGGAACTGAAGAGCTTATGGAAGCCATAGAGGAAAGTGAATTCTCAGTTGCTGAGGAAATAATTGTTAACTACATTTCTTACTATTTCATTGCAATAAATAAATATCTCTTCATAAAAGCTAATTGATACACTGCCACAGCTGCTGGTGATCCACTCTCCCAAGATCTGTTCCAACCGCTGCTGGTTGGGCCACCCAGGGGGTGAAACCAGGGGCTCAGGTGGGGCTGAGCTCAGCTCCCAGAACACTGTGATGGACCCTTCCTGTAGGCCTGCCATCTGCCTTCAGTGAGATAGGTGCTTCTCTCTGTCACTTTGTGGGTTCTGCAGCTCTAAAATTTGTTTAGAGTCATATTTTAAAGGTATTTGTGTTGCTTATGGGGAGAGTTCATGTAGTTGTTCTTCTTCTATGCCACCATCTTGGCTCTGCCCCTGTGAGCTAACTTTCATATGGGCTTCTTTTATCTATCAAAGTATGTTTAAATATCCTGTCCAATTGTGTACAGAAATATTAATCAATTTTTTTTACCATTTCAGCAAAAATATTCAAATACACTTTGTGATGTTGAATAAAAATTTTCTGCCATTTATTTTGTAACAATATTCCTCTTCACTAGACTATAAATTTTGAAATGTGTTAATTATACAGAATTATAGTTTGATAATTATGTCAATCAATGCTATTCGGCAATATGTATTTAAATTTACTTAAAAAACTAAATAAAATGAAATCTCATTTATCATAATGGTGGGGCAAGACTAATATCTTTAGGCTGACTCATTGATTTATTTTTTCTTAATTCACTTTCAACAAAATCAACCAATAAATAACAAATCTACTATGTCTTACAGTAGACACAATATTCTACACCTATTGTCCATTACTTCTGCAATGAATAGAGCATTCATTTTCTCATCACATTTCTATGGCCATCTGCATCATTATAATTAAAGGGTGTTCTGGTTTATTTTTCTCTCCATTTACTTTTTTTTTACAGTTCTACATGGTTTCTTGGGTCTGGTCACTTCCCTCTGTACCCTCTTTTCATGGGTTTTGAAAGTTGTCATCCTTTATTTCTTATAGTGCAGCAGTATTCTATTAGATCTGTGCACTAAAATTTGTTTAGTTATTCCACAGTTATTGGTAACCTATTTTCTTTCTAGTTGCTTTGTACAACAATGAAAAAAGTCTCATTATGAATATTGTGGGATATATGGAAACTCCTTGCCTTTCACCTCAGTTAAAAAGCCTTCAAGGATTATCTAAACCAATTTCCTCTATTTACAAATGAGGAAACTAAGATTTACACAGGATTATACACTTTAATATATATAAAACCTAAACAAGGCAGTTACAAGTTCCAGTATTTGAGCTGAGTCTTGATGGAAACCAAGCATTACAATAAGTGTAGGCCAAAAAGGGAGAAAATTGCAGGCATAGGGGTCAGCAAAGGAAAAGAAACAGAGCTGGTAGACAAATATTATGTGTGAACAATAATGTGAAAGCCTATATGGCTTGTATGTGTGTGTGTGTGTGTGTGTGTGTGTGTGTGTGTGTGAAATTTGACAAAGCTACTTGAGGCAAGGTTTTACTAAGCCTTAAATATTGAAGAGACTGTTGCAGTAGTTGAGGCAAAAACTCTTGAAAGACTGGCCTAAGGTGAAATATCAAAGAAGAGAAAGTGACTATATAAAGATATTGTGTAGGTAGAGACAAGATTTAGCTATAGATTAGATATATGTATCACTAAATGTGAGGAGTTGAAGATGACACCAAATAAAATTTGGGAAAATAAAGGGATGGTGGTGTCCTGAACTGAAATAGGGAATATTGGAAGACAGGTTTCAGAGAGGGAAGAAAGCATATATTCTATTTTACATAGGTTGAGGTTTGAGATACTTCTACACCACTGAACTTAAAATGTCTAATATTCAGTTGGTGATGTGGGAAAGGTGTTCAGAATTGAGATTAAGGCTTGGTGAATAGACATAGGAGTCATTGAAATTTTAAGAGATGATGAAGTCACTAAATAATTACTTAGTACAGATTCTTGAGGAACATATTAGTTAAGAGGCATACCATGAATGATTACCAAGCAAAGGAGACTCAGGAACATTCAGACAGGTAGGAGATGAACCAAGGAAGAATGGTGCCATGAAAATCCAGAAAGGAAAATATCCAGAAAGATCATGAGGTCAACAGTGACATATTCTACTGGCAAGTCAAGAAAGATAAGGATTGAGAAGAGAGTTTTAGATATGGAAAGTAAGGTGTCATTGTTAACTTTTGGCAAGAAAAGATGCAGATTAGTTGATGTAAAGTCAGATTTCATAGGAATAAGAAAAAATAATTAGATTCAAGTTTAAATAACAAGTATAGATCAATTTTGCAAGGAAACAGGGAATGTTTAAATACTTATATGTTATTGGGAAATATTTAATGGAAAAACATTAAAACATATTAAAAAAACTAAAAAGAGGACAGACAAAGGTTGTTAGGGTAAATCACTTCTAGGATTGTATCCCCAAAGAGATCATACAAGTGAGAAAAGGACCTGTATGTACAAAAATATTCATAGTAGTTCTTTCTGTGGTGGCAAAGAATTGGAAATGCAGGGGTTGACCATCAATTGCAGAATGGCTAAACAAGGTGTGGTATATGAATGTAATGGAATAATACAATTGTGTTATAAGAAATGAAGAACAGATGAACTTCATAACAACCTGGAGAGACTTATATAAACTGAGGCTGAGGGAGGAGAGTAGATCCAGGGGAACTTTGTACACAATTACAGACACATTGTGTCTTTGACGATGAACTTTGATAGGCTGGGCTCCTCTCAGCAATGCAAAGTTGTAAGACAACTCCAAAAGACTCATGATGGAAAGGGATATTCACATCCAGACAAGAAGTAGAGTCTGAATGCAAATCAAAGCAAACTATTTACTCTCTTGCTTTTGTGTGTTGTTTTGTTTCATTCCTTCTTTCTCATAGTTCACTCCATTTGTTATAATTCTTCTTTACAACTTGACTAATGTTTAATGTGAAGGTGTTTGTAGAATCCCTATACAACTGCATGCCACCATGGTGGGGTGGAAAGGGAGGAGGGGAAGGGGGAGAAAATTTGGAACTCAAGAGATTGTGGAACTGAACATTATAAACTGAGGGAATATATTTTTTAAATACCAAAAGCAAATTGTTGGATCAAGTAAAGGGTATTTTAAGGATGGGGGAGACAAAGACATGTTTCTCTCTAGGAGCTGAGAAAACAATGGGTCCAAAAAGAATAATAATAAGAGAAAACAAATGATAGTGGATTACTGGAGAAGATAGAAAGATATGGTATCAAAATGTATTGGATTGGTTTGATATAGGCTGGAAATTTATTATTTTATTTATAGTGTTAGAAAAAATTTAGATGCCTTTAAGTCATTCAACAGTTAACGAAAGGAAATTTACTAAGTTATAGAATAAAAAGTATATTCAACAAAAATGTAACACTTAGCCTGATTAGACACAATGTTCCCTTGCCTCCATGAGGAAATACATCTCATTAGCAGAACAGCACATGGTGACCTGGAATTTTGGAGCATATGCCAAGAATAAGGTCCCTGATTATATATAGGTAGGTGTTTTCATGTTCTTAGGTGGCTAAGAAACAATGCAAAATATCCCCAGGTCATCAGCAAGCTATATCATGGCAGGTATAGCTTGAATCTTGGGCCAATCAAGTACATGTGACACCTTTGTCCACTTTTTTGGGTACAGCAAATAGACCAATTTATGTGCTGGGAGATGGGAAAACTGGTACCTAATCATCCTATCACATTCAACCTCCTGGTAGTAAGAATCTAAGTATCTTCTAGAGGATCTTCTCCCATATAAAATGTCTTTAGGAATTTTACCGTAAAATTCTAATCTCACAAATGCAAGGAGTTAGATATAGGCAGTGCTGGGTCAGGGGACGAAAATTACCTAAAACATACCAAAAATATCCTAAGCCATAACAAAAATTGAATGCTCTACAAAGGAATACGCCAAAAATTTGAAAAGGACAAAGACCATTCATTCCAGATTTTTTTCTCATCCTTTTCAGAAGGCCCTACAGAACTCAATGTTCTGTAAGGCACATGATGTCCAATTTATTTTTTGAAGTGCATTCACAGTAGGTCATCTGATGTAACATGGTAATAATTGAGCATGAGAATCATTATTTCCAGGGCCACAGATCATATGATATCAATTCTTATAATCTCATTTGAATAGGATTGTATTCTAACCATAATTCCAGAGGAAATCCTAAGTGGATCAGGAGCTTTAGGACATATTTGAGGCTTGATTGCAGCTGAAGGGCATATATTGCCCTTTTACTGATTTTCTAGGCTCAGTTTACTACCTTCTTCAAAGGCTAGCTATCAATTGTTATTTTTCCCCAAATCCATGGATTTGAGGAGCATTACATAAATCTCACTCCTGGACAGATAGCATTACCCACTGTCTATCTAGAAAGTCAATAGTCTTTTGCATCCTCTCCTCTTTCTCAGAATATCCCCCCATTTGTGCTAACAATAACATTTGCCTTTGCAGCAAATTCCCTTATCTCCTACTTAAATTTTGCTAATTATTCAACACACACTTGTTGAGTTGTGGGGTAGAGGAGACAATTAGCTGAAGCCTGATAACATTGGGGTGATTTCCACACCAAAGATTAGGTTTAATTATCACTAAAAAGGCTAGTCACAGGTTATAGCAGGGGGAAGCACATAAATCTGCAATCTGTTTAACATTTTAACTTTGGGAGATTTTGCTCCCTCTCTTGCAGACCACTTTCTTGAAGGTAGCTGAGAAAGGAAGACTTATATTCCCATCTTAGCCACCTGATTAGTAACAAAGCATGGTCTCCATGATGATTGAGGAATCAGTTCAGCTGGCATGGTAATAGGTTCTCAGAGGCCTCACAATACTGTTGAACTCTGCTGAGGAGAGAGGCTATTCTGGACAATACCCTAAGTAGCCACTGCTCGACATGTTAAAATATCTCTTAATAATTCCCCAGTTTCTTGGAGGTGAAATTTTACCTATTCCCTGCTCTCTCTGTGAAAGAAATCACCTTTCAAGAAAGTAATGTAAGCCTATGACTTCGAAGTCAATAGAAACTAAGGAATTCGGGATCTAGTGCCTTTATTACCTCCCATGTCAGACTCCTTCACCTTCCACTAGGGTTGAGGCTTGCTGTTTATTCTTTTGAGATATCACCAGAAAGACACTTTCCAAATCATGACACATTGCTGTATTCAAACATTTGATCACCTTATGCTCCTTACTTGCATCACTCTTTTCTCTGTTTTTGACCATTGGAATTCCTTTTTTTTTCCTTTTTGGAAGGGGGGAGGCAGGGCAATTGGAGTTAAGTGACTTGCCCAAGGTTACATGGCTAGTTTTGTGTTAAGTGTCTGAGGATGAATTGGAACTCAGGTCCTCCTAACTTCAGGGTGCTCTATTCACTGCACCAACTAGCTGCCCCAAGCCACCTAGCCATCCCAACCCTTGGACTTCCAAATGTATCATATTTTCCTACAAGACACAGTCAGTCTGCCTCCATCCCTGAATCAATCCGAGATCCAGTCTACCTGTCTGTAGCCTATTTACTGCTGAGTCTATCCCAGATGTTCTGCATTGGCCTAATCTAGGCCTTATTCCTCTGTTTTCACCCTAGTGCTTTTTCCAATATTGTGGAGACTACTCCCATACCAACTCCACTTGAAATTATAAAACACTGTCATACTGTAACTTTGGTGTTTCCTACCTACTATAAGGTTAACTTCTTGGACTCAACATTATCACTTGCAATAAGATTGGATATTGAAAGAGTGCCCCGAACCTTTGAATCTTTTCACTAATCTGCCTCCTTTTCCTCTACTCATTCTATTACTCCCATCCCCAACTCCCAATGTCCCACACAAAATTTACCCACCTCTGTGCTCTCTGAAATGATTGTTCCATAGTTAGTAAGAAAAAAAAAACTTACTAATTAGAAAACACATACACATATATAAAATAGGTAGGGGAGGGGGATTAGAAGAAAAAGTTTAAAAACTGGAGGTGATAGAAATATCTCTGATGATATCTCAGGGTTGTTACATACTAATAGGGATAAAAGGAAGAAAAGAGATCTAAAGCTGGAAATCACACCTAGTGTAACACTCTTGTTTTTCAGAATAGGAAAGTGAGGCCTACAGAGGTGAAATAATTTGAAAAAAAAGTGGGAGTAGAGATAGAATTCAAACTCAGACTACAAAACCACTGTAATTTCCACAGCTATACAATCCTATATAGTAGTAATATGGGAATAATTGAAGTACTATTTATGTGAATATGAACTATAAATGCAAAAATCTTGGGAGGGAAAAGGAATGCAATGAAGCAATTTTAGGTAGGATACAGAATATCTATATATAAGCCTAGATGAAGTTGAATTACATAAAGGTCAACAGATTCTGGTCCCAGAAAGCTAGATATATTGCTTAATTGTCCATGAAGGAAGATAAATTGTGTATCTTTTTAGTATAGCAATAGTTGGTGTGTTTTGAATAGGTGGAGAAATTATATATATATATATATATATATATATATATATATATATATATATTCTTACATAATTCTTCTTAGTACAATACTGAGAAACTCAAGACTTCATGTATGTATATATATATGTAATACAGAAAACATTTCACATATTTTGAAATTAATATGGCACCAAAATGAAAACATGAATAAGTGATGTATATTAAGAATAATTAAAGATTTCATCAATTTATGATTAGGATAAATTCAGTCCAGGGATGAATATTAGTGGTACTATTAGAATGCATGATGAGATTGGATTGTCACTATTATCTATTTACTAGATTGTAGAAGATATGGAGTAATGTTGAGAACTTTAAATATAAGAGTAAATAATTGCTATTTTATGCTACAGGTGATAGGAAATTTGACTAGGTGTAATGGTAATGTAATTTGAATTTGAAGATCCCTTTGTGTTGGCAAAAGTAGCAGGTACTTAGCACTTAGTAGTTGATCAAGATTGTTGGGAACAGAAGGTATGAATTCCTGTCTCCTGTTACTGATGTAAGAGGAAGGGGTTGGCTGAAAGAGGAAGCTAATGCTGTGTGTATATAAGGAAAAGCCCCAGAGAGGCACAGTCACAATTTCTTGGGACCAGCATCTCATGGCAGAGCAGCAGCAGAAGAGAGAATGGAGAACTGAGCCAGAATTTCCTGAGAACTTGTGGTGGTGGAGCTTCTTCTGAACAGGAGCCCAGAGCCCAGAGCCCACAGCCCTGAGCCAGGAGCCAGGAGCCAGCAGCCCAGGTGACTGAGGAAGCATGACTGGGATACTTAGACTTTGTGGCTTGGTTGAGCCTTGAATTCCCTGGAGCAGAAATGGTGAAGTATCTGACATGGACCAGACCCTATGAACTTCAGTGTGGAGCAGGACCTCCCCAGAGAGCTGGTCAAGGAACTGGGAGCTGTCTGCCAGTGAACCCAGGTGATGGTCTGGTGAATCCATGTAGAATCTGGTATGATGGAAGGGGATCCAGGGAATCTGGGAACAGGTCCCAAGTCAAGATGAAATCTGGGACCATGGAAGGGGATCCAGGGAATCTGAGAACAGGTCCCAAGTCAAGATAAAAAGACCTCTTCTTGGTTACTGAGTAATTATGGAATTATAATTTACTAGTGACCTAAGGAGTGGAGGGATTTGTGTATGATACTTAGTAATTGATTGCTGAATAAGTAACTGATTGAGTTAACTTGAGAGTGTCCCAAATGTGAAAGACTTTGCCCCATGAATGGAAGACTTTGACTATTGTACTTTGAGAAGTTGTAATATTGTGAATGCTTTACCTTGATTTTCTGTGAAAGTTTTGCTTTGATTTGTTATGGAATATAGTGTTCACTATACTTTGTAATCACCACTTTAAAAGCTGTTCACAGTAGCATCGTTCTGGAAAGATTCTGTGCATGGCATTACACTAGGGAAGATTATAGCCTATGGGAATTCTGCCAGAAGAGTACATGTAAAGGATGAATTTATGAGAGGACAGAATGAAGACAGAAAGGTGAGTTAGGAGGTTAATAAAATAAAAGAATTGAAAAGTTCCCTAAGATGGAGTGAGTTAAAGAACAATATAACTATCTCCCAACTCCTCTCCATGGATTTCAAAAACAAATACTGTAAATATAAATGATCAAGAAATCAAAGGGAAAAATTTAATCAAATTTAAAAGTGCCAGTTAACATCACAATAGAATTTCTCACTATTAATAAAGTTATTAAAAATTGAAAACAAACAAAAATTACATCATGGAATTGATATAAAAAACTAAAATCTAATTAAAAAATAAAATAGTTTATACTTTAGTTTTATTTTTTTAAAGAGAAAGGCTTTCCAAATTGTATCAAATACATGAAATACAATAAATCATAATGAAAGAAGAAACAAAAGAAATTAACAGAAACATAAATAAAAATATAATTAATGTAATTTCACGAAACAAATGGAACAAGCCATATATGCACTTCCAAAACCTAAAATAAATAAATAAAAACAAGAACCAGATACATTTACAATTTATTCTAACAGACATTAAAGAACCATTGATTTTAATATTACATAAACTCTTTGCCAAAATAGTAAAAAGGGGATCATACCAAATTCCTTCTACAATGCAGATGTGGTCTAGATGACTAAAAGAGTAGCGAGAAATCATCAGGAAGAACAGTTCAAATCCGAACTCAGATATTTACTAGCTGTATGACCCTGAGCAAATTAATTACAACCATATCTGCACTAATTTCCTTATTAGGAAAATTGGGTTGATAATATTATCTACCTCCTAGGAATGTTATGAGAATAAAATGAGAAGAAATTTGCTTTCCAAATTTTAAAATGTTATACAAATGCTTGTTGTTGTTTTATGATTATTACTGTCATTATTATTAATATGCAGTTCTAAAGAGAAGAAAACCAAACTATTGGCATATGAAAAATGTTCTGAATTACTAATACTTAGAGGAATGCAAATTAAGGCATTTTTAAAGTTCTATTTCACATATAACTGGCAAAATTGTTAAAAAAAAGACAAATGTTGGAGGAAGTCCTGGAAAACAGGCACATTAATGCACTTAAGGTGGAATTATGAATTAATACACCTATTCTGGAAAGCTATTTGAATTTATGCCCAAAAAAGTAACTAATCTGTGAAATCATAAGGACAGATGAAATCTAGAATTCAGGTGGGAAATTACTACAAAGATAAGAGATATAAATAAAATGCAGTAAAAGCAACAATCTTAACAAAAATATCAAGTATAATATACATGAGAATATATGTGTGTGTATGCTTGTGTGTATATATGAATATATATGTGTGTGTGTTTGTGTATGTGTGTATATGTGCGTGCATATGTATGTGTCTATTTTTTTTTCACCTGGCCTTAAGTGGGTATACTTTGATACAGTGCCACACAGACATCCCAAACCTTAGAGGAAGATGAATAGTTTTAAAATTAATTATCTGAAATAATGGAAAACTGAGACCAAAGTTACCAAGTATATATGATTTAATTTGCAAAGCTAGAATTTATGTATCAAATCACATCATCTGACTCCTCAGAAGTCAGGGACCCAAAATGATTTATACAGCTAATTTTTATATCAGAAGAGAGAAAAAAAAATTGGAGAAACTTGTTTTGAATGTTATTCAATTTGACTACAAAGGTCACTTAACTAATTAGTTTCTCTTAGGCCTTTTTAATCCTACCTCAGAAGTTCTTGCCTGCAAGTGGTGCCTTTTTAAATCAGAACAAGTTGTGAAAGAGGAAATTGTGGTCAGTAGTTAGCAATAAACCCTTTCCTTTCCCTCCTCTCCCTCCTCCCCATTTCTTAACTTAGACTCTAGCTCAAGTGGATAAAAAAGGAGTTTATCTACTGAAACTGGAAAGAAAAACAACCTCTAAAAAACCTTTCTCCAGTTATCAGTAAGGGGAAATTAGTCTCTGGTCAACCCTCCTTTCTTCAAGAAACACAAATTTACCATTTAAAAAACTTTGTAATATTATGGTTATTTTATTCTTCTAAATAATCTGCTCTTAAATGATAATGTCTTCTAAATCTATTTACTAAACCTATAGGTAGCCTACACTTAAGAGACTATCTATGTCAGTCTGGATTTAGTTAATCTAAATCTAGTTAAGACTAGATTTTCCTACAGAAAGGAGCTTAATCCTATAATCAAACTAAAAATAAATCAAAGTGATCAGTATTAATTGATTTCCTTTTCAATACAGGTGAAAGAAAAGAAAATAGCAGTTATTCATTCCTTTACCTACTAGAAGATGAATTGTCACTTCTCAATCTTCTATATATTTATGTCTACAAAGAATGTGAAGAGATTGGGGCAGCTAGGTGGTGCAGTAAGTAAAAGCGCCGGCCCCAGTGTCAGGAGGACCTGAGTTCCATTCCAGCCTAAGACACTTAACACACACACACACACACACACACACACACACACACACACACACACCCCTAACCATGTAACCTTGGGAAAGTTACTTAACCCCAGCTGACCTCCAAAAAAAAGGCAAATAAATAAAAAAAAAATAAAAGAATGTGAAGGGCCACTGTCTCATGCTCCTTATTGTTTTGCTTTCCTGAAAAGAAAGGAAGCAGAAAAAACAGATCAAAATCAAAATCTTCCTTTTGCTCCCCTGATCACCACAGAAAAAAGTGGGTAGCATCAAAACCAAGTATCTATGCTGTCATGGTTGACAATGAGACAAAATGGAGTGAGTAAAATTGAGAGCAAAAGTGAGTGAGTGAGAGAGAGAGAGAGAGAGAGAGAGAGAGAGAGAGAGAGAGGAGGAAACTAAAAAACTGCTTTATGTTGATCTAGTCAGTAATCACATTTGGAAGAACTTTTGAGGGGAAAGACTGTTTTATTTCTTTACATTTCATTTTTAACACCCTTAAGAGAATATTTTGAAGACAAAAGAAATTAGTTAAGTGCATGGGATGTAACCTGGTTTATAGAGGCTTAAAATACTTCTGACATGAATAGCAATGGGAATGAAGTTGTTTTGCTATGAACACCAATTCTAGAGACACCTTAATTAAAAAACATGTATAAATATCCTTGGTTATCATTCCCCAAAGAAAAACCTCAATTTTCATCTTACAATAATTTATGTACACAGCAGTGATCTCCTAAATTAGACTCAAGAAATCCTAAAAATGCACCTGTGGTGTTTAGACTTGTAAACCCTTAAGCTACATTTTTAAAATAAATAACCTTTTCTAAAGTCAGATTTTTTTAAACATTTGGGAATAGTTTTGTAACTCAGTTGAGTATACTGAAATGCCTTGCAAATATTGACAATAAATAATGAAGTATGGCTATAGTGTGTCTATAGAGGGGTCAGGGGAGATTACATTTTTAGCAATCTCCTAACTACCAACTTAATACTCCTGTGACTTTCTTCTCTTTCGACCATTTCTCTTCCCCTAACCCTACCCTCAGGATTATACCATAACCTAATGCAAACTATTGATTGTAAAAATTTATCTTTTATATCTTCAGTACTTGAATAGTTTTATAGATTTAAAAAAATATTCCCAGAATATATGTATTCTTGCTGAGTTGCAGAATATAACAGCATGATGCAAAATATATCACAGCAAAACATGAAATATGCATATTGTGCTGTTTTTACTTTCCATGTGAAAGTTTTACTCAGCCCTGGAAAGAGGCATTTTCAGTGCTCAGGAGGTTGCAATCACAGCTGCTTTGCAGTAAAGCAATAGCCTAAATTAACCTATTTTATACCTCTGTTATGAGACAACTTAGCCAGTTTATGAAGACCTGACATGTAAATGAAAGTGATGGTCACATATACACACATACATGCACATACACCTACACAAATCATCGGTTAACAGGTTCACACTGAGAGGCATCAGTTCAAGTTAAGATTGTTCAGAGCTGAGTCAAGAAATTTGTCTTGCACAACTAGTAAACAATGAGCAAAAATTGGCTCTTTAATTCTGATATTGGTGCTGGGTTATTTGTGGTAGTGATGGTGAGTTGTTCTTGTTGTTTGGCAGATCAACCAGCGTCCTTAAAAATTTGCTGATGTCCCATGATAAGCTTTGAAAACAAAACAAAACTTTCTATTTCTAAGATCTGCTGAGATGTTGTTTCTTTATTTTCTTTACTGATTTTTTTAATTACTTGGGGGCATACTTTCACTGTAATAGATTCTACTGCTCATGAGCCTGTTTTTAATATTTTTAGCTGAATATTTCTCATTGATTTTATAATCCTTCAGTAAATGGCATCACAATAACACATTTACTGAAAATCACTCTCTTCTGTCTGTTCTATATGCAATTGGAAGATTTATCTCTTTAAATTATTTTAATTATGTTATTCCCCTATTCTGAATATATGCCAGTGTCTCCCTGTTGCCCACCAAATAACTTCTGCATGATCTAGACAGGTATTCAAGGCCCAGGACAATCTGGCTATAGTCAGCTATATATCTGAATACTACCTACAAAATCGACAATCTGGTCAGACTAGAAAGCAATCTAACCTCTCAATCTCACAATCCACCTTCTTACTGTACCATCCTACCAGAAGACATCCACAGACCATGATGTTGGGGATTGAATCCCTTAATCATTGGAACTCCCATGATGAGGGTCCTGATTAGTGGGTCAATGAATTCAGAGTCACTATGACTCATTATAGCTAGTTGTTAAGCTAACATCCAGGCCATGTTCTAGGCATTCCCCAGTTATCTTGCCATCTACATGCTGCAACACATGTAACCCTTCCCCTTCACCCCCAATCTCTCACTCCAGGAAGTGTTATCAAATAAATATTAATAATTGTTCTGGAAAGAGTATGTTAATCAAATCACATTAATGATTCTGGTGTCTTCCCAGACCAAAACATACTTTTTTGGTTACCAGTTATAGTATTATCACTATTCTGACTAACATGTAGCTACAGTTTTATTATATTAGCATGTAAACTCCTTGAAGGAAGGGACTCTCTTTTGTACTTATGTCCCCAGTACTTAAAAGAGAGCTTAATACATAGTAAGTACTCAATAAGTGATTTTCATCAATTCATTTACTAGTCCATTCAGAACAATTTTAAAGTTAGAAAGCAGCACTAGTAGCCCAATCTCTACCTAAATAAGAATTCCTAGTATAACATATAAATCATTATCCAGTCAGCTTGTAGAGAGGTTCATCTTTCTAGAAGGAAGACCATTCCATTGTTAGATAGCTGTAATTATTAGGAAAATTTTTCCTTATATCAATATAGAATTCACCTCTTTTCAACTCTCACCTTCTTCTGTTAGTTCTGCCATCTGGGGCTAAAGGTCTTCCCTCTATAATTCTCAAGAAAAACTACAGTTTCCCACTTAAGGCTTTTCTTCTCCAGACTAAACATCCTCAGATACCTCAATCAATATCTATGCATAGATGAGTGACCAGGTAAGCCCTTCACTATCCTCATCAACTTCTTCATCTAGATGCTCTCCAAAGATCCTGGAGTAGTTTGCCTTTATTTCTCCAGATCATTTTAAAGATGAAGAAACTGAGGAAAGCAGAGTTAAGTGATTTGCTCAGGCTCACATAGTTAGTAGGTATCTGAGGCTACATTTGAACTCAGGTACTTAGGAAGAGGTATCTTTCTGACTCCACTGAACCATCTAGGTGTCCATTGAAATAGGTTAAAAAAACTATATATTTGTACTATCACATATTGTTGTACTATGATGTAGGGGCAGCTAGGTGGTTCAGTGGATAGAGTGAGAGATGTAGAGTAAGACCTAAGTTCAAATCAGATCTTGGGTACTTACTAGCTTTGTGACCCTGGGCAAGTCACAACCCTGTTTGTCTCAGTTTCTTAATATATATAGTGAACTGGAGAGGAAAATGATAAAACACTCCAGTATTTTTTGGTCATAAAGTCAGACAGGACTGAAGCAACTGAACAAAAATAACTATCATGTAGCCTACATCTTTCCATCTTGTCTGTCAGAATGACAATCTAGGCTGCCACGATTTCCTACAGAGTTCTTCCAATAACTTTTGTGTTTTTTGTCATGATACTTAATGTAACTTTAATGACATTTCTATATACCAAAATCCAACAGGAACATCATGTTCTTACTCCAATAGTTCTAACTCTTCAAAAAACTATATGTCTTGATTATTTAATCATAAGTGAGCTCTCACTCCTCTGATCTGAATCTGAACTTTATATCTATACTACAATGAGCCAAGGTCCTATACCGTTTAAAAGTAATATTGATATATTGTTTGCTATCTACTACTTTATAGTACAATTATTTATGTATAATTCTTAACATCTGCATTAGACTGCAAGCTTTTTGGACACAGGGTCTTTTACTTCAAGGACAATGTACTTTCTCTACTCATTCTCCATCATATCTTATATATTTACTAATAAGTAAATGTTTTGGGATGGATAAATTCATGGGTGAATAAAGAATTATTCTATTTGAAGTGTGCTTTTGTTCATATATGTATGTATATGCATATATGCAAGCAGATATAATATGAGTGTATGAGTATGTATGTATATATTAAGACATTGCCCCTTCCTCATGTAAATTTTTATTTGCTCTGGAGATAAAAATAATGTGCCTGTGATTCACTGATAAACATCACCTTGAGAAGAAAACAACCCATCATAGACAATTTCTTGTAAAGAGACAAAGTATCCTGGGAGGACCCAAAGGAGAATGGTTTCTCTTTGAAACAAACACTCTGACTGAAGGTAGGGATGGCTGCAATTATCCACCAGCCCATTTATCATTTACATATAACTGTTTTCAAAGTTTATAAAAAATGGCTCTGAGATACTATAAATCACGCAACTACTTGGGATAAATAGCAAAATTTGATATAGTTTGTATCACACCTGACAGAACTACAGTTTTACCTTTATTCTTTGTTTTTTTTAAGCTGAAATAGAGATCAGTCACTGCTCACAAAACCTCTCCAATTTAGGGTACTAAAAGATGAGGTCAAATTACAGAGAAGATAAGAGAAAACTGCTTAGAGAAGACTAACTGGGGCTATCTTCTAAGACTCTATCCTAGGCCCCATCCTATTCTCTCTACACTATTTTGGGAATGATCTCATTTGCTCCCATGGATTCAATTATCATCTCTAAGCAGATGATTCTCAGTACTTCCTTGTTCTACTTTAAACTCCTTTCTGAGCTCTAGTAATACATTATCAATTACTTTTTTGGATAGCCTGAATTAGGGTAAGGCATCTCCAACTCAACATGTCTGAAACAGGACTCATTAACTTTTTCCCAAGTCTTTACCTCTTCCAAACTTCTCTATTACTGTTGAGGGTGTAGCTGTCTTCCCAGACACACAGACTTTAGGATCATCTTTGAATCATTCTTGGGCTCACTCCACATATCCAATGATTTCATGTCTTGTTTCAATCTTCCCTGGATTTCTCATATAAATCACTTGTTCTCTATTTATACAGTTACCGTCCCAATTCAGGCCCTCATCAACTCACACCTGGAGTATAGCATTAGGTTTTTGGTAATTCTCCCTTATTTAAGCCTCTTTACTCTAATTCACTCTCCTCTCAACTGAAAAAATATTGTTCTTCCTAAATTACAGGTTTGACAATATCACCACCTTTTCTCCTCCTTGCCCTCTTCTTTATATACTAAGTCAATTTAAATGGATCCTTATTACCCAGGAGCAAACATATAATATTGTTCTTGTCATTTAAAGCTTTTCACAACTTGTCTGCTTCTAAATTTTCAGTCTTTTTATACTTTATTTCTCTCCAAATATACTATCTGGCAACACTTCCCTTCTTGTTCTTCCTTGCATATAAAACTTCACCTCCTTCTTCAATGATACTTACATGATGTCTTACATGCCTGGAATGTTCTCTTTCCTCACCTCTACCCCTAAGTTTCCTTTAATACTCACCTCATATGTGACCTTCTTCAGGAGTGTCATACTCACTACCACCCCTACCCCATGCCACACATTAATGCTACTGTGCCATTGCCTTTATTCTAATGTTACCTTCCACCTGTACTGTATATATCTTATGTATGGGGTCATTTGTGTGTTATCTACCCATTAGAATGTGAAGGTCTTGAAATTAGGAAACATGTTTTTGCTTCTGTTTGTATCCTCAGTACTTAGAATTGTGCAGAGAACATAGAAAGTGCTCAACAAATGCTTGTTTACTTATTGGCAGATTGCAGAAACAGAGAGGAGGTAGGTAAAACTGACAGGTAACATTGGGAGCAAGGAGTTTGTCTCTTATAATACACCCTCCAATTTGAGAGGTAGATGAAGAGGAGGAAAACAGGTTTTATATCTTTCTTGCTGGGAGCTATACGAAATGGAGAAAAAACACCGTTTATTAAGAACTGATCAAAGAAAACACAATTTCCTATGGCAAAGTTTCATACCCCTAGCACTATCTAAGAATACAAGAGAGGGAGAGAGAGAGACAGAGAGAGAGAGAGAGACAGAGAGAGAGAGACAGAGAGACAGAGAGAGAGAGAGAGAGACAGAGAGAGAGAGACAGAGAGAGAGAGAGAGAGAGACAGAGAGAGAGAGA
>NW_027187324.1:2539110-2540159 GCF_028583685.1 Petaurus breviceps papuanus
GACAGAGAGAGAGACAGAGAGAGAGAGAGAGAGACGGAGAGAGAGAGGGAGAGAGAGAGACAGAGAGAGAGAGAGAGACAGAGAGAGAGAGACAGAGAGAGAGACAGAGAGAGACAGAGAGACAGAGAGACAGAGAGAGACAGAGACAGAGAGACAGAGACAGAGAGAGACAGAGACAGAGGGAGACAGAGACAGAAATTCCTCAGAACTTTAGAGAAAATCTAGAGAGCTTTGCAATTCTCTAAGTTAAGGAAAGTCACAGAAATAGCTTAACACTTTATTAGTGACCTTCAAAGGGTGGATTTGTGCTAAAAGAACTTGGGATTGTTACAGTTAAGAGAAGGTGCAATCTCTGAGCAAGAAATCTGTGAGGACCAGAATGGGAATAGCTTACCAGAGAAACAGCAACATAAAATGTTCCCTAAAGTTATTGGGGACATCAGGATCTGCAATACAGAGTTCTGAGTTGCCCCATACCCTTTTAATTTAACACACTGAAAGGCTTTTGTAAGGATATTTTTCCACTCCCTCTCTCGACTGCTACCAAGAACTCTCAACATTGTGAGTGATTGCAAATCCAGGTTTATGACTGAATTTATGACAGTTTATGACTATTGCTGCTCTTTCCTTCTCTTGAATAAATTATTCTTGGTTTTGCCTTATCCTTTAGAAAATATGAATATTTAAGAATCAATGGTATCATGGTAACTGATTTTTGTGAAAATGGAAAGCACACAGGTAGGAACTACAGTAGCATTAGGTATAAAGGTATCCATCCCACCCAAGAGAGACCTATACAGCACTGAGAATTGAGATGTAGCAGCTTAGCCATGACATTCTCTCTGGGAACTTATTTCAAGCTCTCAAAGTGGTTGCAAGTGAGATGAGAGATCTAGCCTCAGTACAGAGAGAGAGACAGACAGACAGAAAGACAGAGAGAGATAGAGACAGAGAGAGACAGAGACAGAGACAGACAGAGAGAAGAAGAAGAAGAAGAAGAAGAAGAAGAAGAAGAAGAAGAAGAAGAAGAAGAAGAAGAAGAAGAAGAA
>NW_027187324.1:2540169-2562181 GCF_028583685.1 Petaurus breviceps papuanus
AAGAAGAAGAAGAAGAAGAAGAAGAAGAAGAAGAAGAAGAAGAAGAAAAGGAAGAAGAAGAAGAAAGAGGAGGAGAAGGAGAAACAGAGAGAGCCTGGAGAGAGAGTACTTTATAGGTACCACCCCTGCTATATTTCCCCACAATACATATATACATGTACAAGTAAATCATATACATATATGTGTATATGAAAAAAAGATAGATGGAAAGCTAACTCAACAAACATTTCCTTTTTGTGTTATTTTATTTATTTTTAGTTTTCAACACTCTCTTTTGTAAGTTTCAAATTTTCTCCCACTCTCCAAGACAGCATGCAATCTAACATAGGCTCTACATATACATCCCTATTAAACATATTTTCACATTAGTCACATTGTATAGAAGAATCAGAATGAATGGAATTAAAAACATGAAACAAAACCAAAAAAGAAAATAATCTTCTTCAATCTGCATTCATACTCTATATTTATTCCTGTGGATGTGGATGGCATCTTCCAGTATGACATTTTTTGGAATTGTTTCAGATCTTTGCTTTGTTTAGAAGAGCCAATTCTATCAAAATCAGTTATCATACACCATGGTTGTTACTCTGTACAATGTTCTCCTGATTCTGCTCACTTTGCTCAGCATCAGTTCATATAAGTCTCTCCAGGTCTTTCTAAAATCAGCCTGCTCATCATTTCCTTTTTTTTTGGACAGAGCAGATAAAAGTATAATAAAATAATGCTCCTTAGAGGTTCAAACATTTTACAAGGCACATGCATAAGAATACTGACACCATTAATCTCAAAAAAAGTTGGAGTGAAGAACATATTTTAAATGGTCTATCTCCTTAAAAAATAATGTTTACTGAAGCTCATGTTATCAGTGATGAGTGTGCAGAACACAGTTTATTTTATTTCCATTTTAAAATATAAACTTATTTATTTACTTTTGGTTTACAATATTCAGTCCCACAATCCCTTGAATTTCAAATTTTACCCTCTTCCTTCTCCTCCCCCCTAACCTCAAAGTTAGAATATAATCAAATATAGGTTGTAGAAATACCTTTACATTGAACATTAGTCAAGTTGTAAAGAAGGATTATAACTAATGGGGTCAACAGTGAGAAAGAAGGGACAAAACCAAACCAAACACTAATGAGAGAGAGCAAGTGGTTTGCTTCAATCTGCGTTCAGACTCTGTAGTTCTTTCTCTGGATGTGGATATCTCTTTCCATCAGGAGTCTTTCATAGGTGTCTTCTTACTGCGTATTGCTGAGAGGAGTCCAGTCTATCAAAGTTAGTCTTCACACATACAATGTGTGTCTAATTGTCTATAAAGTTCTCATGGTTCTGCTGTCCTCACTCAGCATTAGTTTATATGTCTCTCCAGGTTATTATGAAGTTCGCCTACTCCTCATTTCATATAGCACAGTAGTATTCCATTACATTCATATACTACAACTTGTTCTGTCATTCCCCAGTCGATGGTCATCCCCACAATTTCTAGTTCTTGGCCACCACGAAAAGAGCTGCTATAAACATTTTAGTACATGTTGGTACTTTTCCCTTCTTTAATGATCTCTTTGGTATACAGCCCTAGATGTGGTATTGCTGGGTCAAAGGATATGCACATTTTTTATAGCCCTTTGTGCATAGTTCCAAAATGCTCTCTAGTATGGCTGAATCAGCTGACAACTCCTCCAACAGTGAATTATTTCAAGAAACCTTTCTTAAGCCTAATCATTGGACATACAATGAAAAACAAAAATGGCCCCTTCCCTCAAGGGAACTTATATTCTAAAGTAAAGGACAACATGAAAATACTTTTGGACTAAAAGAACAGGATCTATCCAAATAAGGTTGGAGGAAAATCTTTAACAACTTGCAGAGGTGTGAGAGGAAGGAACTAGTAAAAAAAAAACTTGCTGGAGAACAGCAAAATCCTCAGCATTTGATCCAGGGATTTAGGGAGGAGTAGTTGAGGAGGGAGAACAGCCAGGGTATCGATACACTGAGTTTAGAGGTAGAGTGTGGAGAGCAAAAAGACCTGGGCCAATATGACTGAATCAGAAGATACATGGAAGGGGAAAAATTGGAGATAAATGACAGAGAGATGATAGGTACATACAAACACATATGAATACTTATAAATATCTATAGGCATATATAAAATATAATTAAATAAACACAAATGGTATTGATGCTTTCATAAGCATCCTCCATCATGTCCCATATACATTTTAAATTTTATTTAGGTTGGAAGGGTGGCAGATATGATCATTTAAATTTCCTTGAAATTTAAAAGTAAGTCAAATTATATAGTATATCTCTGATTTTAATATCTTAATATTCTGTATCTTAGGGGCAGCTAGATATTATAGTTGATAGAGTGCCAGGCCTGGATTCAGGGAGACTCTTGTTACTGACTTTGAATCTTGTCTCAAACACATACTAGCTGTTGGTGATTCTGGGCAAGTCCCTTAAACCAATTTGCCTCAGTTTCCTCATCTATAAAATGAGATGGAAAAAGAAATGGCAAACAACTTTGCAAGAAAACCCCAAATGGGGTCATGAGTGGTCAGTTATGACTAAAAATGACTGAACAACAACACTATGTATATTACCAATGAGATAGAATTAGGGCTAAATAATTCTGATTTTTTAGATTTGTACCTAATGGTTTAAAATATTATCTTCTGAAATATATATAAATTCAGGTATTGAAAGAGCATAAATTGAAATCTGAGGAATGAAACTATATAACAGTATAGCTTCCTTCTCTGCAATAAACTCTCCAATGTCAATCTAGTAAATCAGAACAATCCTGGCATGAGTAACTAAGCATACTATTCATTACTAAAAACCTTTCATGAAAAATGGGTAGAGAAGGAAGAAGTAGGGGTATGAGTGAAGGAAGGAGGAGGAAAAGAAAAGGAAGGTGTAGAAAAGTGCTAAATAGCTGTGTCAGAAATAACATGGCTTCAGTGCCATATGGCACCTACCCATTTTATGACTTATGTATCCATGTGAATGTAAAGCATGAGTAATTTTATGTGTGGGTTATGGAAATGAATCTAGTTGCACATTGTCTACACAGCATAAAATTATTTCATTTGATAGACACATTCTTTTGTTTTGCCTCAACTTTTCTAATCTACAAATGCTAATTCCTAGCATTTTTTGCTTCTCTAACCGCTTCTTTCATATCTTCTTCCTTGCACGCAACTGTGAAAAAGGGTAATTCAGCCAAAAAGCCATCTACCATTTTCCTAAATGATGTGAAACTGAAAAATTAGTAAACATTTTTTTTCTTTATAGAGTGTAATAGACTCATATTTACCATTTGTAATGACTGAAATTCTTGTTCCACTACTCATATAGTAATGAAATTGTGAGAGTCTCTTAAATAACAACCATAAGAATCAGTTATGGTATAATAGTAATGATAATAATAAAAATAATAAGCACAATAATAATATTTTCCCAATATGAACCTTTATGAATAATCTAATTTTTTATTCATCATTGTAAATTATCTAATAATTAGTCCTTATTGCATTGTAAAATATGTGCAGATCAACAGATAAATTATACAAATAATTTAAGGGGAAAAATTCTGGGAAGCCTACATGTGTGCAGCTGTGTGGACATATCCTAACAGTCAGCAGGATTCAGAAAGAATTGGTGCGAATTATCACAAAAAGGATCAGAAGCTTATTAAGGATAATCCTCCTAAAATTTCAGCCAGTAAGTCTAAAAATCAAAGAAAGTCAAAGTGATATCTGTACTTGGTCCATATCTTAAAAATCCACACTGCACCTGCTAGCTGATCAGTTTGAGGCGTTGGAAGAGAAGTATTAACCAGAGAGAAAATCCAAAAGTGTTCTTTGCTGACAATTTAAAACATAGCAAGTATATTTTCTCTTCATTTAAAATGTTCCCTTTTGACTAATTAAACTTATTTAAAGTTCACAATCTTTGCAAAAAGAAGAAAGCAATTTAAGCCTGCTTACCAATCAGATTTTCTTAAACTCTCAATTCTGTTTACTTGGTGAAGATGAAAAATGCACCATGTTTGTTGTACAGGGTCAAAATCAAAATTTTATTACCAGTGATGTAGATGACTAATTGACCTATGTATTTCAGGAAACAATTATGTTTAAACACCTGAACAAAAGGTAAAGGCAGAATGCATAAATTGAAGGTGGCTAAAATAATTCTTATATGATGTTTTCATATGCAGTTTCACGGATGATATCCTCTAATAGGGTTTGCAATCCTTAGTGAGATAGTATCTTCTTTAATTCTATAGTTCAACTGGATTTATTACTTTTCAAGCCTAGTTAGATTTGAGCATTTTTATTTTCCTAGTGATCTAAGTAGAGGGCAAATATAAAGAATATATTACTATGTAATGAGAGTAGGGATCAACCTCAAAGAGAAAACTATCCATCAGCCATACTGCTTGAAAGTGTGTATGAAGAGGCAATCTTGGACATTCAGTTAGATACTTACAATCAGAGATAGAACTAGGCAGAATTATCAAGTGGACAAGGTCAGTTTTAGTGTTCTTTCTCCCATGATATTCTTTGTGGTCTTTGTTCCAACTTTGCATATATTTTGCCTCGACTTATCTGTATGTGTGTTGTTTTTCTCTTGCAAAATATCTACTCCACAAAAGAAGAAATAATTTCATTTTTGTATTTATATTCCCAAGACTTAACACAGTACCATTCACATAGATTTTGAATATGTGCTTGTTTGATGAATTTGTTATTGTGTTTGGTTCTATTTTTGACACTTCCTTTCATCAACTGAATGACATATTGGATTAGGAGTTTTTTTGTGTATATCTTGTAAAGGAGTAATTAAATGAAAATTCTCCTTTGTACTTTATTTAAAATCTCAACATCACATTATCTTTGTTAACTTGTTACTCCCAACCAATCCATTCTTTGTATACATGACTGACTAGTTTCTTTTTAATGTATAGATCTGCTTTTCCTCTATTTGAAAGTCCTCAATGTCTACTTAATGCAAATTGGATTGGCACTAGTTATTAATAAAAATAAGAGTAGTTTTATTTATATTATTGTAATTATTAAAAGTAATGTCTTTATGACTGAGTACTCAATGAATATTTCTCTTAAAAATACTTTGGTTGAGGACACTGATGAAATTTGCTACCTATGCTTACGTAACACAGATAAGAAAATAAAATGTTAAAAATCATGTCTAAAGTGAAATATGACTTTCAACTATCCCTTTTGATGGTGCTGTTGGGAATTTTACCATTGACTTAAGTTTACATTTCAAGAAGGAAGAGAGATAGAAAAGCTTGGGAAGGGAGAGGTAGAAAATTCCTCTTCATTAACCAGAGACTCCATATCAATAGGTATTAATCATGTTCTAATCCTGAGATGCTTTCTTCTAAGTCAGAAGTCATCCTTCTTTCCTTCCTTCCTATGTATTCCTACAGCCATTGCAGTGTTTTGTATCTTTTATGGTGAATTGAATTTTCTTTATTTCCCTGTCTCTAGTTCTATGTCTCTTTTTTACCTATCTCTCTATATTTCTATATATATATATATATATATATATATATATATATATATATATATATATATATATATATATATATATATAAATACATACACTTATTTGAAGAGGTCTTATTTTCTTTAAAGATTATAAGTTCACAGAAGTCAGGGACCATGTTTATTACAATTTTTTTGTATCTCCTATAATGCTTAGCCCCTAAGAGTTACTTAAAAGTACTGAATCAACAAACAAATTACAGAATAATACAAATTTCTGCATTGTGTACTTCAGTGTGTATAACATGCCTCAGGAAATAGAAGAAACCATTAAAAGTCAGTTTTGTGTATTGGGTATGACATAATCTTTTTAAGGGAAGCATGCCTTCATATCAGGAGATTTTCATGTATTCTCCTATTTATAGCCATTCTAAATTCCATTCATATTATCACCTACCTGCTGAGTCTGGTAACACATCTAATTTTGTATTGTACCACCTGACTGCCTTTTCTGCAAGAAACATTTTCCCAGGGCTATTGCTGCTGACCTAGCAGAGGTTAGCCCATAAATCTCTCTCTCAGCAAGAATTCAAATAGTTTAAGGCAGTCATGGAAATAATATTCTGGTCTAGTCGCCAAGGCATCTAAAAATAGTTTCATGGCAACTGAATAACCTATTAGGTTAGCTTTAGGGCCTAAGATATAAAGTAGCATATCCATCAGCCATGGCTCCTAAGCTCCATTCATTGGAGAAAGTATAGGAATTAGGAATATTTGTGAAATCTGAGAGCCACTTCTGCAGTGCTTCCCAGGTACACATATAAGTAGGAAAACACCTACATAATATTCCCTTTCAAAGGTAAGAACAGATAAGAAGTCAGCTATTTTTCTCTCCTAAAATTTGTTAAAAAATGAAAGGAAGAGCTAGAACATCACTCATTCAATAACTTTTTTTTTCAGTTCTTTCATCATGTAAACATAATGTTAGGTCTTGTGTGGGTATACAATGATATGCATAATAGAAGCTTCTTGCCCTCAAGGAAATTCCAATCTAATATTGAATTGCATGCCAGACATTTTCATTTCACAATTTTCTTTTGTTATTCTCAATATTTTTTTTCATAAAAAAAAAAAAACTCCTTATGGGTCACAGATTAAGGAACAGAAAAAAAAATAGTTTTTGAATGAGTGATGTCCTAATTTCTAACCAGGTGTCTGATTTTGTGAATTTTGCCTCCATGGAATTTTTCTCTCCAATCACAGATCCAGCAGCTTAATTAATTTCTAACATGGACTATCAGTGCCACATCCTACATGAGACTTTTCCTGATGCTGCCATTTATAATTGTATTTACTTTGCATATATTTATATTTACTTATCTGTGAACATGATGTATCTCTTGTTTTATGTTCCTTGAAATCAGAATGGTTGTATTTTTCCATTTTTATTACAAGGGCCTAATATAATGTTTCATTAATGTCTATTTTTCTCTGCTTCTGGTTAACTATTTCCCCCAGAACATGGAATACCAGGGTAAAATTCATTAGTAAGTGATGATAATATTTGAGAGCTACTTTTTCTCTTCCTATATAAGAATGAAACAAATTCAACTATCTTGAATCTTTTGTGTCAGAATATTTTCTTCTGAACATTTACTACAACTCATTTTTCTATTGGGAAGTTAAATTGCTTTATTTAGATTAGATTACCTTCAATCATTAAGTAGCCTAGAGAAATTGTACTTCTTAAACTTAGTAGAAAAATATAGTTTGCCAATACCTACAGCAAACAATATATTTTTTCCTCTTCATTGGGAAAACATCTAACTATTTGGCATCTACAAACTCTCCTATAATAAATGTATATATAGAGATGATATACATATATAGAAATAAATGAGAAAACTTAATAAAGTACAATTTGCTTCTAAGAAGATTCAAATAAGCAGAAAGTATGGAACATCTCATATCTTAAGGAGGTCCTACATTAAAATAAATAAAACTTATACCTATGTGTTATATCAATGTCTTGCTTATGTTTATTTTTACTATATTAAATTTCACACTGCAAGCTTTCTATAATAAGCCAGAGGACTTTTCTTGTACACAGTGTTATCCAATACAACAACAAAACCAAATATTGATTATGGGTGGATTATTAATGTTGAAATTAGTCTTCCTCTTACCAGGGATGTAAACATTTAAGAAATGCTGCTTCTGATCTCAAGGAGTCATGGAAATCTTATATACACTGACTTGAGACTTAGCAGGTCTTTGCTAGCTAAAGCTTTATCTCTATAAAAACTCATGAAATAAATTCAGTAAGTTAAGAAAACTTTGATTATTTAAGGCATATATATATATTATATATGTACTGATTTATGAAACTACTGAAAATTAAGCTGATAAAAGACTTAAATAATTTGAACTTTCACCCAGTCAATAATATATAGTCTTAATAGCATATAGATGTTATTCTTGTTTTTTTTTTTAAAGCAATCGGGGTTAAGTAACTTGCTCAAGGTTACACAGCCAGTTATTTCTGGGTGTGGTGCTGAGTATCTGAGCCCAGATTTGATGCCCAAGTCATCTGACAGTGGAGCCGGTGCTCTTACTCGCTGAGCCACCTGGCCGCCTGTAGCGGCAAGCACCCCAGTGTCCCCAGGGTGGCTGCCAATACAGGTTCTTGGATCTGCTTTGTTAAAGGAAAGCACCTCAAAATGGGTTAACAAGCTTACTTTAATCAGTCAAACATATATCATTTACCTAGTTCAGGGGAAAAAGGTCAGCACCCCGAACTTCAGAGTATACAGACAGAATTATCAAGACAGAAACAGATCAAGTAGACAGATTTCCGAACTGTCCAACCATTACATCCATACCAAATCAACATCTGGGTTTCAAAGCCGGGGGCTCTCAACAATGGCTTCCCAGAGTCTCATCTGATCAAATCACACAACACTTCTCAAAATGAGCCCCAAAACAAAGCCTCAAATCAGGGTTTATATAGCCTGCTGCTGGCTCAGAGAATGTAACAACCTTTTGGACCCACTGGCCAATCAAAAAGTATCTACTGAAAAACAAGCCTCCTACCCCAGGCTCCAGGTGTACTTTAGCCCAGGGGCAGGGAAGATCTTAAAAATTTACATTCCCATTACACCACCCCTAGGCAATTAGGGTTAAGTAACTTGCTCAAGATTACATGGCTAGGTGTTTCTCCTTGGATGCTAAGTGTCTCAGCCCTGGATTCGATCCCCAGGTCATTCTGACACTGGAGCTGGTTGCTCTTTACTTGCTGAGCCACCTGGCCAACCCTAAGCAATTGGGGTTAAGTAACTTGCTCAAGGTTACATGGTCAGGTGTTTCTGGGTGGGTGCTAAGTGTTTGTGCCTGGGATTCGATCTCCGGGTCATCCCGACACTGCAACTGGTGCTCTTACTCTCTGTGCTTCCTGGACGCCCCTAGATGTTATTCTTATAATTCTTCAATGGATCTCTCATGTCATAATATAAATAGTCCACTCACCAGGAAACATTCTACCTTAGCTAATCAGTCAATAAATGAATTAAAAACTATTAATTTAAGCATTTGCCATGTTGCGGACTGACTCTTGTTCCTGTTATTTCATGGAGCCTCTATGCTGCATACGCTAAAGCTTTTGTCTGTGGACAAGAGATGGATAGTCCAAGTGTTTCACTCATACCCAGAACGTTTAGAGTCGTGTTATTCATACACAATTTTCCATGTGTTTACAGGTTTAGAAATTCAGTAAGTGGCTAATTCATAATTACGTATTTTTTGTGCTTAAACAAGCAAAACTTGAATGGTATTTAGTTTTGATGCAAAGTCCATCAAGAGCAGGGTCATTCATTGAAAATCCTTTGCATACCAACTAAGTGGCATGTCATCATATGAAAACTCGTTTTATATTTAATAGTCTCCACTAAAGTACTATTGTTCTAGGAGGCTTTGAAAACCATGCTAAGCTCAGGGAAGATGTTGCAAATAAGTGACCTGATATAAGTAAGTTACACCCACCTACACACAGGCATAAATGCACACATACATTATACAAACACTCACACATATACATAAATAGATTTACTGACTTTAAAAAGACACACTTGTTTAATTAAGAGTAAGGTTATATAAGGATAATTCTGGTGGTATTGTGAGTATTGGTTCTGATTGTTTCATTTAACATTGACTCAGTTTTGGTGGGCAAGAGCTCCCCTTGTCTTCTGTCTTCCCAGGAAGACAGTGTTCATAAAGGTGTCTAGCTGATGCTATGGCCTGCATTGTATGGAAGAACTATTATATCTGAGGAAACATTGGGCCCCCTGAGCTGGGCAGTTTGGGAAATCTATGAGTCTACTAAATGCCATATTACAAAATCTTTAAGTATACATGAAGTAATGAAACATATTCTGTGTTGTCCCTGTGATATGGATAGATACACAGATAGAAAGATTTAGCTGCCCAAGTTATCCATTCTATCTCATATCCTCCAACAAATTACCCCCCTCTCTCCTCCCCACTCTATCATTTATTTGAAATATTTCTCTATTGAGACTCCTTCCCTACTGCCCACAAAAATGCTTATGTTTCCCAGTCCTAAAACAAAACAAAACAAACACAAAAACAACAACTAAAATACTCTTTACTTGTTCCTCTATCCCTGTTCACTGTCATTCTATACCTCTTCCACTCTTTGTGGCTAAACTCCTTGAGAAGATCATCTTCAATAGGTGCCCTTACTTTCTCTTATTTCAACTCTCTTTTACAATTCCTGTCATCCATCCTGTCTCATCATTTGGTCAAGATCGCTCTCTCCAAAGTTACTAATGATATCTTCCAAAGAACTCATCTTCGTTCTTCTTGACCTCTCTGCTGCCTCTGACACTATCGATCCCCCTCTTCTTGATGCTAGATTTGCAGATCCTTTAGATTTTCAATCCCATCAGCTAATAACTTGGTTATCTCCTTTATTCTCACCATATCTGACCCCCTGTTTTTTTTCAAATTCCCTAGAAATATTATGTATGTACACTCCTTCCTTTCCTCTGATACTGCCACCATCCTGGTCTGTGTCCTCATCATCTCATGCCTGAACTATTACAATAGTCTACTGGTTGGTCTTTCTGCCTCCAGTCTGGCCTGATTCAAACTCATCCTCCACTCTGCTGCCAAAGTAATCCTCCTAAAGTGTATTTCTGACCATATCACAACCTCTACTACATAAACTCAAATGGCTCCTTATTTCTATCAAATAAAAAAAACTAATTTATTTGCTCCTTCACAAACTACACTCCCTTATCTTTCTAGTCTTCTTATACCTTGCACCCACTCTCCTCCAATGGTACATTGTGATCCAACAACATTATCTCTTTCCTGACTCTGGGCATTTTCAGTAACTGTCTCTTATATCTTGAACACTCTCCTTCCTCATCTCTATCTCCTGGCTTCCTTTAACATTCATCTAGAATCCCTACTTCTGGAAGAGTCCTTTCCCATTCGTCCTTAATACTAATGCATTTTCTCTGTTGTTTATGGCCAGTTGATCCTCTTTGTAACATTTTGCCTCTTGCTCCCCCATTAGACTCTGAGCTTGTAGAAATCAGGAGTGATCCTTTGTTTTATTTTTTTGTATCCCCAGTATTCAGCACAGTGCCATACACATAGGGAGCACCTGATAAAATTTTAATGACTGACTGGAAGAAAACCTCCTCACATTGTCTATCTGATTATCTGTTTATTGTATAATCAGTCCTCAG
This sequence comes from Petaurus breviceps papuanus, assembly GCF_028583685.1. Taxonomy (NCBI): domain Eukaryota; kingdom Metazoa; phylum Chordata; class Mammalia; order Diprotodontia; family Petauridae; genus Petaurus; species Petaurus breviceps. Next base: position 2,551,466 of record NW_027187324.1, read on the forward strand.
ACAACATTTATAGCAGGAGTAATTGATCTAGGGTCTATTACTTAAAAAAAAACATAGATCAACAGTTGATAGATAGATAAACTATTTCAATATCATTTGTTTCCTTTGTAATCTCCTGTATTTTCTTTTATGAATTTACAGAAATTATTCTGAGAAAGGATCCATAGATTTCATCAGATTGCCAAAGGGGTCAGAGAAGAGAAGCAGCTGGGTAGTGCAACAAATAGAGCTCTGAGTCTGGAGTCTGAATGAGTAGAGTTCAAATCCAGGCTCAGGTATTATATGACCCCAGACCAGTCACTTAACCTCTGTCTCATAGCTTCCTCAACTGAAAAGGATGAAAGTGATGACACCAAACTCACAGGGTTGGGAGGAGTATATAAAAAAGAGAGAGAATAGCTGTAAAACCCTTAGCGCATTGTCTGGCACATATTAGGAAGTTTATAAATGCTTATTCTATTCCTTAACCCCTCATCCAAAGCAGTCCATGACACAAATAAAAGTTAAGAACTTTTAGAATTTAGAGCAGGAAAGCTACAAACCCTCTTTCCCCTCTGTTTTTCTCTTTCAAACTAGAGATGGCAGCAGAGAGCAATCAGCTTCTCTAATAAATAATACTGAACAGTAATAATTCTATTCTTTTTCCAGTCAAGGTTTTCTGGTTCTTATTATAGTCTTAAATGCCTCATGCTACTTCTCAATTCAGTTCACCTCACCTTGTTCTACTTTTCTGTTGTTGTTATTGTTTTTAGAACACTTTCATTGACTCAAATCTAAGCATTCTGATTCTTAGAGACATGTCTTTCACTTAAGAGGCAAAACTCACAAAATCTGCCTGCCTGATAGTTATGACATCTACATTCATCAAATTATCCTATGGTCTCCACACAATTATTTGGTTTACCTTTTAGTGAGTTTTAGTCTCAATTTTTCATTGTACAAAACACTTTTATTGTGCCACCTTAAGTAACTAAATTGTACAAGCTACACTGCTTACATATGAAAAAAGTATTACTCTGTCTTTAATTATTGATTTTGTTGACAAATTACTCCCAGGCTCATAAAGGGATCTGAAATGAAATAGAGTATTATATGCCAATTAAATGCATTTATTTTCTGAGAAAAAAGACTCGAATGAGAGAGAAGATCCTATAAGGGAACAGAAAGGTAGAGAGTTTTTCAGTTGCTCAAAGGGGAGAGAAAAGGAGGGACATGCTATAGTTTCCAAATGATTTTAGAGTGGGAGATATGGCTTAAGGGAGAAGATATCTGTAGATACAATAAGACAGGGAGTAATGTGTATGGACAGTCCCAAGTCTGCATGTACTGTTCGAGGTTGCCTTGAGCTGTTCAAGCCTGGTCTGGTCTCTATAGTCATCTCCAAGTTCACCTTGAGTTCACTGCACAAAGCATCACTCATATCAACCATGTCAAGCAATTCTTAATCTCAGAAATCCTTCTATTTGACTCATTGTTATATACCTCCATTGTCCTACTCCACTGTAAAGAATGAAAATATATAGTATAGTCATTACAGAGCTCATTGTAGCACAAACATGATATCCTCAGCGTCCATGGCAGCTCTAAATATGCTGGCATAATGCTGAATCACAAAATATAACAGACCTTCCACATAGAAAACAAAACCAAAACATTTATTCAAACACCAAAAAGACAAATCCATCATAGGAACAAAGAAATCTATTCACAATAACAAGGAAGATGGCACCACCATCCCCTTCCCACAAAGGAACACAGTTTTTTGTCTACTTCTCTCCCTCAGCTCTAACAACTCTCACCAACTTCCTCTGGGCTCTGCTCCTTTCCTGCTCCAACCCTTCCTGCTCCACCCACTTGGCAAGCTCCTCCCACCACAGACTCTTGTGCCTTGGGCTTCCATGTGACTCATGCAGCTAACATGGGTCTATTAATGGATGAGAGAGATCTTCATGTTAAGGAAAAATACATTAACAATACATTCAGCCCTAAGATCTTTTCACATCCATTACATAAGTCAATGGGGCAACTCTTATCAACAGAATTTTACAATAATATAACATGGATAACACAAAATAATCACATAAAAAGTATCTTAAGGTAGGATTTGAGCACAAGCATCCCATCACTCATTCCCATAATTTAATACTTTATCCTTACACAAAAGTTTATTTTCTGCTCTTTCAAAAAACCAAACTACTTACATGAGAAAGGGGCAGTATTTCAGTGGCTCTCCATTCCCAGTCTCTCAGACTTTATACTAATTGTCCAATACTTCTAATGCAAAACTTTCTCCTGATGGTCCTTTTCAAGACTCCATCTAATTATCATTTTCTACATGAAGTCTTTCCTAATTCCTCTAGCTGTAGCTTCCTCATTGCCCTGCAAATCACCTTGTGTCTACTTTGCATACATACACACACACACACAGACACACACACACACACACACATATATATATATATATATATATATATATATATATATATATATATGTTGGAAAGTAGATGACCATTTTGTTCCCCAAACAATATCATAGTGTCCAGCACATAATAGTTCCTTAATAAACCTTGTTTATTGAATGTCTCTGAGAGATGCTTTGATCATAGGATCATAGAACCATTGTGTGTCAGAGGTGGAACTGAAACACATTTAGTCCCAATTCTAAGACTTGGTCTTGTTCAATGCACTGCCTCATGTCATTTAGAGGCAAGGACTGAAATTATGATTTATTTTACTAGTATAGTGAAACCTCAGTGAGGAAGTTCCTCTACCAATGTCAGTTGATCATTTCTCTGAAATTTTCTGTCTTAGCAAGTTGCCTAGAACACTGAAAACAAATTGACTTGCCCAGGGTCACAGAGCCAGCATGTGTTAGACAGAGAACTTAAGCTATTTCTGCCTCTTCAAACTACGCTATGTTGACTCATATTTGTGTCAAATGCAAGAAGATTAACATCTTTATATTTAGATGAATAAAACAATCCTTAAAACTTTAGTCCATGGATTCTTAAAGGATGTCAAACATGGTTGAGAATAAAGCAACAGCTAGAGATATGGCACACATAGTGATAACACATTCTAACAGGTGTAGTCATCAATGTTCCTGAAAAATCACCATCATAAATTTTCTCTTGGTCTCCAACATGCACAATATAAAATATCTATGTTACTTCTTCCAAGCTTATGACTCTTGGTCTCAAAGACCATAACATTAGAATATGCAAAACTGGGTGGGAGAAGTAAAATAATTACTCTTTCACAAATTTGTTCTTTTACAACAAGGTGATCACTTTTAAACATTTTCTCTCCCTTTCTCTCTCTCTCTCTCTCTCTCTCTCTCTCTCTCTCTCTCTCTCTCTCTCTCTCTCTCTCTCTCTCTCTCTCTCTCTCTCTCTCTGTCTTTCTTATACTTTTTAGCTCTGTGTCTGTCTCTCTATATTGTCTCTCTCTCTGAGAATCTTTCCTTCGGTCTCTACCTGCGCCTTTCTTACACTTTCTATGTCTCTGTCATTTCATATTGCTGTCTTTCTCATTCTTTCTGCATCATTTTTGTCTCTCTGCTTCTGTGTTTCTCTTCATTTCTGTATCTCTTTGTCTCTCAGTCTCAATATTTGTGTTTCTATGTTTCTTTCTGTCTTTCTGTGTCTCATTTTCCATATCTGCTTCTGTCTGTTTCTCTGTGTCTGTGTGTCTCTCTCTGTCTCTATCTTTCTCTCTCTTTCTCTATCTGTCTCTGCCTGCTCTGTCTTTGAGTCTGTCTCTGTAAATGTCTCTCTTTCTCTCTCACCCTCTTCCTCCTTCCTTTCCTCCTCTCTCTCTCTTTCTGTGTGTCTGCCTACCTGTCTTTCTCTGACATAATGTCCTACTCAGCCATAGATATTGCCACATGTATATGTGAAATTATTTGAGATTATTCATGCTTATAGCCTAAAAATATCCCACATTTCACTACTAACTCCTGAAATTCAGCCATAATTTATGTGTGTGTGTGTGTGTGTGTGTGTGTTTGGGTGCATGTGTGTTTGAAGCTTAGGCCTCTCTGGTGAATGATGACATTTTAAAATTCAACAAACCATTTGATAGACTAACATATTAATTACTAATGCCTTAATGCAAATGTACTGATCAGATTTTTTTTTTCTTGCCTGAAGAAATGTTAAGGACAAGTAAGAGTAACGAACATCTACAGAATGCTAAAAGAGGGGAAATGAGTATAAAAATTTGAGATGGAAGAGAAAAATCAAATTGAATTCACCTTTCCCACAATTTGCCTTACCTAAAATAAGATAATACACTTAGCATTAGAATGACTTCTGAGTTCACAGGACCAAGGATAAAGAGTGAAGTGGTCATCTAGTCCACTTGCTTCATTTTATACATCAGAAAACTAAAGTCCTAAAAGATGTGATTGACCAAATTCACACAGGTAGGAAGCTTAAGAGACAGGCTATGAAGCCAGGTCCTTTGACTCTGAGGTCATTGTCAGTTACTGAACTGTTATTATCACCAGAAAGTTGTGTGGTGGCATAGAGAGAGGAATACCATGCATTCACATTCATGACATGAGTCACATCACACCACTATAGAATAGACCTCCAATTTATTGTAAATAGATGAACACATCTAATATTTCTATTTTCTCTTTCTTTTCACTAGATCTTGGGCAAAACCAACCAAAAGCTGAAGTCTACCCTGTCTTGGATACCCAAGTCAAATTGCAGGCTAGTATCTTTTATAGTTTCTATCCTCTTCCCTGAAATAAAAATAAAGTTTTGACCAGTTATGAACCCAACATGACTATATATGAGGTATAGTGCATATACAGATGCCAATTTTTTGCAATATAGAAAAACTTTACAATGTACCAATCAATCCTTTTCCCCCTTTCTTGACTTGCTTTGCAAGAATAATTGATCCAGTAAGAAATGACGAGCAAGATGATTTCAGAAAAGCCTAGAAAGGCTTACATAAAGTGAAATGAACAGAAACTGGAGAATATTGTACATAGTAACACTAATATTGTATGATGAATTGTGAATGACTTATCTGTTCTCATCAATACAACAATCCAGAACAATCCGAAATAACTCAGAATGCTATCTGCCTTCAGAGAAAGAAATGATACTATCTGAATACATACTGAAGTATGCTATTTTCCCTTCATTCCTCCCACCCTACCTCCCTTCCTTCCTCCCTTCCTTCCTCCATCCCTCCCTCCCTCCCTTCCTTCCTTCCTTCCTTCCTTCCTTCCTTCCTTCCTTCCTTCCTTCCTTCCTTCCTTCCTCCCTCCCTCCCTCCCTCCCTTCCTTCCTTCCTTCCTTCCTTCCTTCCTTCTTTCCTTCCTTCCTTCCTTCCTTCCTTCCTTCCTTCTTTTCTTTTCTTTCTTTCTCTTTTTCTTTCTCCCTCTCTCCTTTCTTTCTCTTTTCCTCTCTTTCTTTCCAATTTAAGTCTTTTTGCACAAGATGACTAATATGAAAATGTTTTACATGATTTCACATTCATGATCTATATCAGATTACTTTCAGTCTCAGAGAGGGGACAGGAGAGGGAGGAAAGAGTGATAGAATTTGGAACTACAATCTTTAAAAAAAAGGTTAAAATCATTTCCAAATGTAAGTGGAGGAAAATTAAATATTATATTTAAAAAAAACATTCACTGGTCCATCCTTTGCTTCAATATTTCTTCTCTGATGACTTGTCCATTTATGATAATCTGCTGCTCACACCGTCTGCTTCTCAGCTTTGCCCTCAAAAAGACAATAAAAGTGCGAGGGGAAAAATAGTGACTTTGCTCTCCTGACAGGTAGTGGAAAAGGTAAATATAAAAAAAATGTAAAATGCAAAATATATTCTATCCTATCACAGAAGTCATAGGGGACAAATGAAGAGGAGGAACTATTATCATAATGCATAGATTCATTCAGAAGAAAATCTATAGTGACACAGAACAGATGGATTATATAAAAATGCATGATGAAATGGATAGCACTCTGATCTTGAAATTAGAATATCTGGGTTAAAATTTCACCTCTGAAATTTTCTGACTGTACAATCATGAGGAAGACATTTATAGTTTTATGTCAAAGTTTCATTGAAATAGGGATAATGATTCTTCATAATACCTAACTCACAGAGTTGTTCTGAGGACAGTGTGGTGAAAATGTTAGCATATTAGCATTAAAATCATTATTATCATAGTTTTACTGGGATAAAATTGGATGTTAATTAAATCATTTTCCTTATAGGATAAGGGAGGAGAGAATATGTAAGATATTTAGAAAAGATTTTTAGAAAAGTAGTATCTGTAAGATATTTAGAAAAAAATTAAAGTTCCTTACACAAAGGTATAATTTCAATTGCAAATTTCTCCAACCATATTTTCTTTTCATTCTTACTAAACAGCTCAGATATCTGCTTTCTTGACTGCTCCTCTGTTCTATAGAGTGCACAGACTTGCCTAAGTCATGCCACAATGCAGATTTCTTTACTTGAATACATAAAAATGCTCTGATATAAGTGACGTGTTTCCCTTCATATATGAACAACAACACCTGACACACAGACATTCTTCCAATACTTTTTTCAAACATCATAGACATGAAGAAATGGCAGTTTAGCTTCCTTCCTTAGGTGCTAAAAGCTGCTACTAAGGTTTAGTGCCAAGTGCTATGATTTCAAGCTCCTGTAGTGTTTCAATGAGTTTGTTTACACCATCAGTTGAATTGTAAATTTAAAACAAGGGTGCTCATAGCAAAGGTGTTTAGTTATAAAATACCAGCAATTTTAATTTGACTCATATTTATGTCCCTTTTCATCTTCCATATTAACTTCAGAGGCACCTTTCACCACACTACTGGACTTCCCCATGTTACCTAGGTGACAGATGTTCCTAAAAGTGATTTCCAGATGGATTCCCAGCATCATTATCCACAAAGACATCCTTGAGTTAGTAGGAAGAACTATTTGACAAGATTTGGCAATAGCCTGGGGTGGGTTGAAGGAGAATTTGAAAATGCCTCTAAGGAAATGTACTAGGATAATATCAGAGCTATAAAGGTATATGGATAATTGAGTTATAGTGGAATAGGTAGGAAGATGGGGAATAAGAGTAGGAGTGGAGAAGAATAATGAGAAGCTCATGATTTTTCACCCTGAGCTGATTTTCCCCTTTGCTTTGGGGAATGTATGGTCCTTAGCTTGTGGACTAGCAGTCATTTCTCTGCCTCCTTTCCAACACTTTTACAACTTTTATGAGATAATGGATTTATAGGGAGTAGGAAGACGTGCTTCAAGTGAGTCTATGACATAATTACATGCTTCCTGGTTCTATCTCCTGCTTATATGGGATCTTCGTGTTTTCTATCTAGGTCATATCTCTTTTTGGACAGGCAGAGAATATTCAAGAAACTAGGAGAAAATGCAGAAAATATACTTTAATTTGTGTATAATGAAGAGATATTTTATCACTTCTATGACTAAGTGGTTATTCCTACTCTGGCTAAATACTATGTAGCAGAGCAAATATAGTTTTGAAGCAATTTGCTTCCCACTACAATGTCAGAGTGAGACTAAAAGTATTAACATTGAGTTGTGCATTGTTCTTCTTGTCCCCTTCCAGACATCATGGAGTATGGAGAAAAGGTAACTCTGACTTTCTGCCTTGACTACTAAAAGCTACTACCTAGATTTGGCTCCCAGTGCTACACTTTCTAGGGAGAAACAGAATAAACTGAGGGAATTTCATCTGGTGGAGATAGCACAAGTTCTTCTGCATAGAAAATCATCAATAGATATGGTTTCATTCCTTGTTTTGGAGCAGAGATTTAAAAAAATCTATCAAATCTGAAATCAGATAAAATATCAACAAAATGTTACTAGAAGAAAGAATGAAAATTATGGAAAATATTTTAAGATGTCTGTTAGAGAAACCAAAGATAGGATGATTCTTGGAAAAGCAAGTAATATCACAAGGACGAAAACTATGGAGTAAAGTATACTTACCAGAAGGTGTAATGAATGATAATTCAGACAAAAGGCTAAAAAATGGCAATGAAATAATGTTTGAGGAAAGGCTTCCTTTAGATGTAAGCAAAGGGAAATTAGGATAGATAATTTGCTTGATTCACCACAGAGAGTTATCAGTGATAAGAACCTAAATGATAAAATTAGGACCGATTGATAGAACCTGCTGTAAGTCATTCGGATAACAAGCCTTCATGAAGAGTCAGACTCTATGCTGTTTTGAGGATATAAAGAAAGGTAACAACATGATCATTGCCCTTAAGGGTTCACATTCTAGTGGGGATGCAGCTTACACACAACCATGCACATACAAAATATATACCACCCAAACTGGAGGTAATTACAGAGAGAAGGCGCTACATGTGGGGGAGCCTAAGGAGGAAAAGCATCATATTTGAGAACAAGGAATCTGAGCTGAGTCTTTTAGGAGGCCAAGCGTGACGCAGGAGGGAGAATATTACAGGTATGGGGGACAGCCAGGGAAAGGTTATGGGATCAGACCACAAAATATAATGTACAAAACAAGTGAGTTGGATCACAGAATATATGAAATGAACTAAAGTAAAAGAATGATAGAAAGGAGGGGAGGGGTCAGGTTATGAAGAACGGTGCATGCCCAAGAGAGAAAGTGATATTTCATCTAGGAGATACGAGGGAAATGCTGGAGTTTATAGTCAGATTTGAACTTAAGGAAAATCACTTTGACAACTGATTGAATATTGGACTGGGGGAGGGCTTTCTAGTAAACAACTAGACTTGGTATTCATAACTTCTTAAAGTAATGGAATCTTGATGATTGAAGATCTTAAAACCTCACTAAGAGACTTAAATGACCACTTCTCATCAATGTTATTAAGGGGATTCCTATTTTAAATCACATGAGATTAAGTTATATCAGATGCCCTCTGCGGTGCCTTCCAACACTGAAATTTTATCTTTTTTTAACATTACCTTCATCCAGTCACATTTACTCAGGGAATTAACACCATCTGCTCTACACATGTTTATACAAAGACATTTTATTAAGTTCTCTTGAAGAATAACATATTTCGAATCTGGGTTTCTTACATAAGGATACTTATTACTGTCCTTTTTCAGGGCCTAGACGGTAACCTTTGTCTTCTCTTATATTGGAGTTAGAGCATAGTTCTATCCACCAAAGTTGATTCTCTTGCCTTAGGCTTAAGATTGGTTAATAACCCATCTCTGGATGTTCTGAATAATTCAAAAGGACTTATAGAGTATTATGTATTAAGGGAGTTACATATTCACAAGTGTGAATATCCTGCCAACTGTCTGAGTACTCCTATATTCAATTTGAATTACATTAATGTGTTCTCTACAATATATTTTAAGGTTTTCAAATAATCATTAATCTAGTTCCTTTTGCTATTACCTTCATTTAACAAAAAAAGAAGTTGCTTTATTTAATCCTTGAAAACTATCCTTCCAAAAGGAAGAAGGAAGAAAAAATCATCCTGAGTCCTTCAATAATTTGTGCTGAGACAAGAAATAGGGAACCCTGCATTTTTCAGGGGTGTGTGTGAGTGATGAAGCGCACTTTAGTCACAAATCCAAACAAAGCTTGCAGAAGTATCGAAAATGGAAACTGTCCTGAACTTAAGATACAATTTTTGAGATTATTTAGCACAATAAAGAAAAAGAGGTTACTTAATAGGTACAAAAATATTCTTTCAGAAAAATGATTGATTTAAGCATCTTGAAAATTTTGTTTTTGCACAAGGAAAAGTCCTGTGACCATTAAGAAAAGTAGTGCAAGATTTCTTTCATTGCTATGGGCAACATTGTCCTTAATTTTATCAACTTAGTGATCAATGAAGTCTTACAGTAAGATATTCCTAGTAAGCAAGGGCTTTAAAAAAAATAAAACTCAGTGATTTAGGAGACACAGAACATAGTCAGCTCTAGGGAGCTGCCTTCAAAACTGGGAAGAGACATCCTTAACTCTGAAGGCCTGTTTCATTAAACCCTTGATGTTTCAGAAACAAATAGCTGGTATCCATTAGGTTCTTCACAGCTTTGCAAGTATACTTCAACAGAGAGATTGCCCCCTGACTTTGTTCTTTCCAACTCTTTATAAGAGACATATGCTTGACTAACACTGGCAGAGGTTAGTGGTTTGTTATTCAGTTAAAAAAAGCTCTGTGAATGAATAGAGCGCCGGCCCCAGAGTCAGGAGGATCTGAGTTCAAATCCAGACTCAGACATTTAACACTTACTAGCCATGTGACCTAGGGCAAGTCACTTAACCCCAACTGCTCTGCCTTCCCCCTCCAAAAAACAAAAACAAAACAACAGCAACAACCACAACAACAACAACAAAAAACTGTGAATTTGTCTGTAACTAGAGACACATGAATTTCAAGCATTTCTTGGGTTTCAATGACCTATTCCTCCCTCCAGTGCCCTCAGTATCTAACTTGCATTCTTCTGTACCTTTCTCCCTCTTCAATTGCACCTACATCTCCTATGGGGCTAGGAGTTCTTGGCACAAATGGAATTGGCAAACAAATGGGGAAATAAGGGGCCAGAAACACTCTTAAACATCCCTTCCTGCCATAGTCTTTTTTAAAAGATTCTACTATAAAATTTTGCATCAGTATTCATTAGTGACATTAGGTTATAGTCTCTCTCTCTCTCTCTCTCTCTCTCTCTCTCTCTCTCTCTCTCTCT
>NW_027187324.1:2562191-2570725 GCF_028583685.1 Petaurus breviceps papuanus
TCTCTCTCTCTCTCTCTCTCTCTCTCTCTCTCTCTCTCTCTCTCTCTCTCTGTGTGTGTGTGTGTGTGTGTGTGTGTGTGTGTGTCTGTCTCTCTCTCCTAACCTGGTTAAAATATTAGAATTACATTTATCTTATGAAAGGAATTTGGTGCTGTTTTCTTCCACATTATTGAAAATAAGGTGTGTTTATGTGTACTTTATATAATTATTCACAAGAAAATGTATTGATTTGTAGTTCGGTTTCATTATTTTTCCCTGAAATTAGGTTAAGAGCTTTCTTTTATATTCTGTGAATCTGTGAATTTAAATTTTGTAAGAAATCCTCTGTTTCTTTTAAGTTTTTTTTAATGAAGCAGCATATAATGGTGTATAGGTAGGGTTTACTAATTCTTTTTTTAATGCAGTCTGTTAAGATTTAACCTTTTTATTTTTGATAATTTGATTTCTTTTCCTTTTGTTTTTATATGAATTTTAAAATTTTATCTTACATTAAGAAATTGACTTCCAATTTCTCTCTCTCAGACCTGCCCCACCTATTTTAAAGTACAGAAATGTGATTTCAATTATATGTCTGAAATCATGCAAAACATGTCTCCGTATTAACCTTGTTGACCAAAAAAAAATCACAGAAAAATTAAGTGAAAAAATATACTTTAATTCACATTCAGACTCCTTCAGTTCTTTCTCTGGAGGTATACTATATTTTTTATCTAAAGTAACCCAGAATTGTATTGGATCATTGAACTGATCAGAGTAATTAAAAATTCACAATTGATTATTGCTATTACCGTGTGGTATAACACTGTATTCAATATAATATTGTTGTTACTGTGTACAGCATTCTCCTTATTCTGATTATTTCCGTTCCTACCAGTTCATATAACTGTTTACCAGTTTTTTTTTAAACCAATCTGCTTTTCATGTCTTCTAGCACAATAGTATTCCATCAAAATCATTTACCATAACTTGTTTATCCATTCCCCAATTGATGGGCATCACCTCAATTTCAAATTCTATGCCAACACAAAAAGAGCTGCTATAAATATTTTTATACAAACAGATCCTTTTCTCTTTCTCTTTGACTTTTCTGGGATGTAAACAGAAACACAAAAGAAGTACATAAGGAGAGGATTTTATGATGAAGCGTAAATGGGAGTGGGTAACAATGCTTGAACTTTACTCTTATCATATTTGGCTCAAAGAAGGAATAACATACACACTCAGTTGGATATAGAAATCTATTTTTCCCAGCAGAGAAATATGAGGCAAAGGGAATAAGAGAAAGAACATTTGATGATAATAGAGTTGTGGAGTTATGAACTGATCCAATCATTTTATTTATTTTTTTTAAAGCAATTGGGGTTAAGTAATTTGCTCAAGGTTACATGGCCAGTTATTATTTCTGGGTGTGGTGTTGAACATCTGAGCCCGGATTTGATCCAGGTCATCCCGACACTGGAGCCGGTGCTCTTACTTGCTGAGCCACCTGGCTGCCCCTAAGCAATTGGGGTTAAGTAACTTGCTCAAGGTTACACATCCAGGTGTTTCTGGGTGGGTGCTAAGTGTCTGAGCCCGGGATTCGATCTCCAGGTCTTCTCAACACTGGAGCCGGTGCTCTTACTCGCTGTGCTACCTGGCCGCCCCTGATCCAATCATTTTAGAGAGCAATTTAGAACTATGCAAAGAGGGCTATAAAACTGTACATACCCTTTGACCTAGCAATACCAATACTAAGTTTTCTAGGGTTATTCTTAGTTATAATCCAGAATATCATATTCCAAGCCCTCCACTCATTTAATATAGAAGCAGATAAGTCTTGTGTGATCCCTGACTGTGAACCCAAATATTTTTTTTCTTTCTATCTACTTGTAATATTTTTTCTTGTCCTGTGAACTAAGGAATTTGGCTAATAGTCTTGGCACTTTTCATTTCAGGATCTTTTTCAGGAGGTGACCAGTGGATCTTTCAATTTCTATCTTACCCTCTTATAATAGGAAATAAGGTCAGTTTGTCTTAATAATTTCTTGACACGATATGCTTAGGTTCTCTCTTTGATCATGGATTTCAAGTGGTGCAATAATTCTTAAACTATCTCTCCTTAATGTGTTTCTTATGTTAGTTGTTTTATTTTTCCTTTCAAATAGATATTTCCCATTTTATTCTCTTCTTTCCTTCCTGATTTTGTTTCCTTGTTTCTTAATGTTTCATGGAGTCTTTAGCTTACCCTTGCCCAAATAGAATTTTTTAATGAATAATTTTCTTCTGTGAAAATGTGTTGCTCTTTTTCCATTTCATCAATTCTGCTTTTTATAGACTTCTTTTTAGTGGAAGTTTGTGCCACTTTTTTTCCATTTGGCCAAGTCAGCTATTAAAAATATAAATATATATTAAGTATTTTTATTTCACCCCAATTACATGTAAAAACAATTTTCAGCATTTGTTTTTAAAACATTGAGTTCCAAATGCTCTCCCTTCCTCCCACCCTACCCTTCCTCATTAACAAGGCAAGAAATTTGATATAGATTGTAATGTGTAGTCATGTAAAACATTTTCATAATAGTTATGCTGTGAAAGAAAACAGACAAAACACCAAGAAAAATAAAGTAAAAAAAGTATGCTTCAATCTGTACTCAAACACCATCAATTCTGTATCTGGGGAGGGATAGCATTTTTTCATCATAAGTCCTTCAAACTTGTTTCATTATATTCATTATATTGTTGAGAAAAGTTAAGTCATTCAAAGCTGATCATTTTACAATATTGCTGTTACTTTGTACACAGTACATTTCACTTTGCATCAGCCCATGCAAGTCTTTCCAGTTTTTTCTGAGAGCATCCTGCTCATTATTTCTTATAGTACATATAATATCCCATCATAATCATATACCACAACTTGTTCAGTCATTCTCCCATTAATGGAAATCCTTTCAATTTTTAATTCTTTGCCAGCAGAAAAGAGCTGTTATAAATAGTTTTGAACATATAGTCCTTTCCCTTTTTCTAAATTTCTTTTGGGACACAGATCTAGTGATATTTCAATGTCACAAGGTCACAAGGTCAAAAGGTATGCATAGGAGTGGCCAAGTGGCTCAGTGAGTAAGAACGCCAGCCCCAATGTCGGGAGACCTGAGATTGTTTCTGGCCTCAGATACTTGGCACTGTGTAACCTTGAGCAGGTTACTTAACCCCAATTGCTTAAAAAAAGGTATGCATAGCCCTTTGTTCATAATTCCAAATTGCTGTACAGAATTTTTGAATCAGTCCACAACTCAACCAATAGTGCATTAATGTCTCATTTTCCCCATATCCCCTCCAACATTTCTCCTTTTACCTTTTCTATCCTATTAGCCAATGTAATAGGTATTAAGTAGTGATTCAGTATTCTTTCAATTTCCATTTCTTCAATAAATAGTGAAAGTATTTTTTTTCATATAGCTATAGATAGCTTTGATTACTTCATCTAAAAACTGATCACTTTTTGTGATCATTTATCAATTGGGAAAAGGCTCTTATGTTTGTAAATTTGACTCAGTTCTATATATGTTTGAGAAATGAGGCTTGTATAAGAGAAATTAGTTTCAGATTTTTTCCCCATACTAAGTATTGCCAATTGTATTTCTCTCCACCCTATTCTGCACCCAACCCACCTCCAGCCTGTTTACTCTATTATCCCTCTCCTTTCGCCCTATCCCTCCTCAAAAGTGTTTGGCTTGTGACTGTTCCCTACCACAATCTGCCCTCCCTTCTATCACCTTCCTTTTTTCTTAACACCTTGCCATCCTATTTTCTTGGAGGGTAAGATAGGTGTCCACACTCAATTTTGTTTATGTTATTACTTCTTAGAACCAATTGTGATGACAGTAAGGTTTGCTCACTCCCTCTCACCCCCTGCCATTCTCATCCACTGAAAAAGTTTTTGTTCTTTTAATATTTTTCTTTATTAAGAGTTTTGTTTACATTTAGTTTACAAGATTGAATTCCACAATTCCATGAGTTTCAAATGTTATCCCCTTACCTCACCTGCCCCCCTCCCCCATGATGGCATGCAATCAAGTATAGGATCTGCAAATACTTCCACATTAGACATTAGTCAGGTTATAAAGGATTGTAATGGATGGAATTATAAAAATGGGAAAGAGGAAACAAAACCAAACAAGAGAAGAGAAAGATCAAGTGATTTACTTTAATATTCATTCAAACTCTTTTCTTTCTTTGAATGTAGATATCTATCCCAATAAAGAGTCTTCTGGAGTTATCTAATGTTGCTGCATTGCTGAGAAGAGTCCAGTCCATCAAAGTTGGTTATCATACATATGTTGTGTCTGTAATTGTGTATAGATTTCTCCTGGTTCTGCCCTTATCACTCAGTATCAGTTTGTATAAGCCTCACCAGGTAAATATGAAGTCCATCTGCTCCTTATTTCATGCCCAATAGTATTCTATTATATACATATACCAAAACTTGTTTAACCATTCCCCATTTGATGGGCATCCCCTTAATTTCCAATTTGTTGCCACCACAAAAAGAGCTGCTATAAATATTTATGTACATATGGGTCTTTCTCCCACTTCTATGATCTCTTTGGAATACAACTATAGAAGTGGTATTGCTGGGTGAAAGGGTGTGAAATTATTTATAGCTCTTTGGGAATAGTTCCAGATTGCTCTACAAAATGGTTGAATGAGTTCACAACTCCACCAACAATGCATTACTGTTCCAATTTGTCCACATCTTATCCAGCATTTGTCATTTTCCTGTTTTGTCATCTCAGCCAATCTGACTGGTTAGACATGGTACCTCGGACTTGTTTTTATTTGCATTTCTCTTATCAATACTGATTTAGAGCATTTTTCATATGCTTATAGATATCTTTAATTTCTTCTTCTGAAAAATGCCTGTTCATATCCTTTGACAATTTATAAGTTGGGGAATGACTTGTATTCTTATAGATTTGACTCAATTCTCTTTATATTTTAGAAATGAGGTCTTTCTCAGAGACATCAGTTGTAATAATTCTTTCCCAATTTTCCACTTCCCTCCTAATCTTGGTTACATTGGGTTTATTTGTACAGAAAATTTTCAATTTAATGTAATCAAAATTGTGCATTTTGCATTTTATAATGCTCCCTGTTTCTTGTTTTTCATAAAATCTTTCCCTCTACATAAATCTGACAGGTAAATTATTGCTTGCTTTCCCAGAATGCTTACAGTATCAGTCTTCATATCTAGATCATACACCCATTTAGACTTGATTTTGGTATGTGGTTTTATATAATGGTGTATGCCCAGTTTCTGCCATACTACATTCCAGTTTTCCCAGCAATATTGTCAAATAGTGAGTTCTTATACCAAAAACTGGGGTCTTTTGGTTTATCAAAGAGTAGTTTACTATAGTCATTGACTGCCAAGTCATGTGTAGTCAATCTATTCCGTTGATCCACTACTCTATTCCTCAGCTGGTACCAAGTAGTTTTGATGACTGCTTTATAATACAGATTAAAATCTGGTATGGCTAGACCACGTTCCCTAGCAAGATTTTCTTTAATTTCCCTGATATAATGGAGCTTTTGTTCTTTCAAATGAATTTTGTTACTATTTTTTCTAGCTCTATAAATTAATTTTTTATTAGATTGGTTGGTATGGCACCAAATATGTAATTTAATTTAGGTAAAATTTTCAATTTTGTTATTTGATCAGCTCGACGCACCCATGAAGAATTGATGTTTTTCCAATTACTTACATCTGACTTTATTTGTGTGAAAAAGTATTTTGTAGATATGTTCATATAGGTCCTGGGTTTGTTTTGGCAGATAGATTCCCAAATATTTCATGTCTACAGTAAATTTAAATGGGATTTCTCTTTCTATCTCTTGCTGCTGGATTTCCTGCAACTTTGCCAAATTTATTTATTGTCTCAAGTAGTTTTTTACTTGATTCCCTAGGATTCTCTAAGTATATCATTATATCATCTGCAAAGAGTGGTAGCTTAGTCACTTCTTTGCCTAATTTGATTCCTTTGATTTCTTTTTCTTCTCTCATTGCTACTGCTAACATTTCTAGTACCAGATTGAATAAGAGGGGTGATACTGGACATCCTTGTTTCACCCTGATCTTATTGGAAATGCTTCAAGCTCATCTCCATTACATATAATAGTTGCTGATTTCTGTATAGTTTTTCTATCTAGTTCTTCCTCTAATTTCCTTAACTTTCTCCTCTAGAAATTTGCATGCTATGACACTTGGTGCATATATGTTCAGTAATGATTTTGCTTCATTCTTGATGGCACCTTTTAGCAGGATATAGTTTCCTTCCTTATCTCTTTTGATTAGATATATTTTTGCTTTTGCTTTATTTGAGATAAAGATTGCTACCTCTGCTTTTTTCTTAAGCCGAAGTAATATATATTCTACTGAAGCCTTTTACCTTTACCCTATGTGTACCCCTTATTTCAAATGTGTTTCTTGTAGACAGCATATTATAGCATTATGGTATTTAATCCATTCTGCTATTTGCAACAGTTTTATGAAAGAGTTCATACCATTCACATTCACAGTTATGATGAGTATCTGTGTCTTTCCCTACATCCTATTCCCTCCCCTGTTTATGCTTTTGTTTCTTCCTTCTCCCTTCCCCTCCTTAAGAGTTTTCCTTTTGATCCATCGCCTCCATCAGTATTCCCTCCTTGTGAACCCCCCCTCTTTACCTACCCTTTACCCTTTCTACTATTCCTTTCCCTTCTAACCACCCCCCCTTTTTATTCCCATCTTACCCCTCCTACAGCATATAGGGCACAATAGATTTTTAGGCTAATCAGAGAATGTTATTCCCTCTTTTGCCCCAAACCAATGAGAGTAAATTTCACACAGTGCTTCTCTCCCTCCCTCCTTTCCCTCTATTATAATAAGTTTTTTGTGTTTTTTCACATTACAGTCTTAAATTTAACTGATTATGATGTCCCCTCTTTGAACCAGAACCAATGAGAATAAAGTTCATATGATATTCCTCTCCTTCCCTCCTTCCCCTCTATTATGGTATGCTTTTATGCCTCTTAGTGTGGCATAATTTACCTTTTTCTGCCTCATCCTTTCCTTTGCTCTGACTACAGTCTCTTTGAATCCCTTGATAAGTCTTTTAAATCACCAGATTAGTTCATTTATACCCACACCCTCTATCTATCTATCTATCTATCTATCTATCTATCTATCTATCTATCTATCTATCTATCTATCTATCTATCTCCCTTTTAACTGTTGAGATAATCATATAAATTTCAGTATTGACAGGTATTGGCTTCTCATATAGGGATATAGACAGTTTGCTTTTCTTGAATCTCAAGTTCTGTGCATGTGTGCATGTGTGTGTGTGTGTGTGTGTGTGAGAGAGAGAGAGAGAGAGAGAGAGAGAGAGAGAGAGAGAGAGAGAGAGAGAGTTTTCCTTGTTTACCTTTTTATATCTTTCTTGAGTCTTGTAATTGGAGATCAGATTTACCATTGAGCTCTGGCCTTTTCATCAGGAATGTCTGGAAGTCCCTCATCTCATTAAATGGCCATCTCCTTGCCTGAAAGATTATGTTCAGTTTTGCTTGGTAGTTGATCTTTGGTTGCATTCCTAGCTCTTTTGCCTTAAAAAACATCAAATTCCAATGCCTCTGTTCTTTTTATTTAGAATCTGCTAGGTCCTGTGTAATCCTGACTATAGTTCCATGATATTTGAATTGTTTCTTTTTGGCTGCTTGCAACATTTTTTGCTTGACTTGTAATAATGAAATTTGGCTATATATTTTTTGGAATTTTCAATTTTGGATCTCTTTCAGGAGGATTCTGGTGAATTCATTGGATAACTATTATACCTTCTGATTCTAGGACTTCAGGAAAGTTTTCTTTTACAATCTCTTGGAGGAAGTTGTCCAGGCTGCATTTTTTTGGTAGAAAAATGTCTACCAGCTTTCTGATATACCAATAATTCATAAGTTATTTCTACTGTATCTGTTCTCCAGGTCAGTTGTTTTCCAGTGAGATAGTTTACACTTTCTTCTAATTTTTCAATCTTCATGTTTTGCTTGACTAACTCTTGATGCATCATAGAGTCCTTAGCTTCAAGTTCACTGGTTCTAATTTTTAGAGAATTATTTTCCTTGGTCAGCTTTTGAAGTTCCTTTTTTAGGGGGGTATTTTCTCCAGGTAGATTTTGCATCTCCTCTCCTGGTTCACAAATTTTTATTTTTTAAATTTTTTTATCAAATGTCATATCAACTTCTAGTTTAAATCATTTCTGCAAGATTTTGAGTTGCAAATTTTCTCCCCGTTTTTCCCCTACCCACCACTCCAAAATAGCTATCCCACTGGATATCCCCTCCTCCAATCTGCTCTCTCCCATATCTTCTCCCATACCCCCTCCAACTTTCCAGTAGGGAATGGTGGATCTCTATGCCCCAGTGCCTGTATATCTTATTTCCCAGTTACATGTCAAATATTATTGATAATAGTATATATATATATATATATATATATATATATATATATATATATATAT
>NW_027187324.1:2570735-2589355 GCF_028583685.1 Petaurus breviceps papuanus
TATATATATATATATATATATATATATATATATATATATATATATATGTTTAGCCACAGGGTGGCTAATCAGGCCCTCCAAGGGACTAAAATCTCTGGCTCATGCAGGCCTGGGGTTCTCTCCCAGAGCACTGTGCTGGCTGCTCCCTGCCAGCCTGCTGGGCTGTCCTCAGCAGGAGGTTCACTTCTCAGGTTCATTTTGTGGGCTCTGTAGCTCCAAAGTTTGTTCAGAGCCACCTTTTATATGTATTGGAAGTGGGGTGAGCCAGAACCTAGTGGAAGTACTGTTTCTACTCCACCATCTTGAACACAAATTGTTATTTTTAAGAATTTCTTTTCTTCAGTGAGAATTTTTTCCCCATTTAGTCACTGTAGATTTAAATTTATGTTCTACCTCTCTAATTTGGCTTTTGAAATCTTTCTTGAGCTCCTCCAAGAATGCTTTTGGGTTTCAGAACAGTTCATATTTCCTTCTGGGGTCTCAGGTGTGGGTACACAGTCCATGATGTCTCCTGAAAGTGATTCTTCTCGTTCACAGTAATAGGATTCAATTGTCTTTGGTCTTGACTTTTCAAGTTGCTTTCAGTCCATTTTAATTGCCTATTTCCTGACCTTTAAAGTATATTTCTGCTCCTGGGGTACAGAAGGTTCTGACCCAAGCTTCTCAGGTGGGGTGCTAGGTGACTGGTTGTTGACTTTGTGTGCTGTAGCCTCTTGGTGTCTAGACTGAGGCCAAGACCAGAAACCTCAGGGTATCCCCTGAGTTACACTGAGGTTCAAAGAATAATCTGTGGGGAAGGGGTAGTCTGGCAACTTCAGATTTCCTCCTCTGTGTTACCCCTGGACCTCAGCTCATGCAGGCTTAGCAGCTCACAGCCAGCAGAGCTGGTGTCTGTAGATTTCCCTGGTGGTGATAAGGCCCACCTGGATTTATGTTGTTAGTGCTTACTGGCTCCACCACCCTGGGCTTCTGGATCTCCTGCTGGGGTGGAGCTTGTTGGGACCCCTCATACCCTTCGCTTCAGACTGCTTACTGCCTCAGAGCACCCTTTCTGCATGACTCCTAAGCCTGAGTCCATTTCTACTATTTCAGTATTTTACTCCAGGTGGGACATTTATCTCTGTGTTTTCTGGGCCAAGGAGGGGGAATCAGAACAGCTAGCATGTACTTAGGCATCTTGGCTTCTGGAAATTCATGTAGATGATTTTTAAACTTCCATACTGTGGGCTGGTAGCCCCAGGAGAAGCTGCTGTCCCTGCTGCGGGCCCTGTGGTTTCTCTTACCTACCATGTTTCCCCGATAATAAGACACTGTCTTATTAGTTTTTTTGGAAAGCAAAACACCAGAGGGCTTATTTTCAGGGGAGGGCTTATGTTGTCCTGCCTCAGCTCTCCTCCATGGCACTGCTCTCAGTGGCACCAGCAAGCAAATCACTGGGGAAGAACAGGATGACTTGCTCACTGCTGCATCTCTGATTGGATGCAGCTTGGAGAGCGGCGTGCATTTCACGGGGGAGGGGGGGAATGGTGCATACAGAGGGTACCGTAATGTAGCGTGTAGCGCAGGGGATCACCTTCACTACAGTAGCAATCTTAATAGGGCTTATTTTCGGGGGAGGGCTTATTTTAGAGGAATCTTACACAGTAAGGGGAGGGCTTATTTTCAGGATAGGTCTTATTATCGGGGAAACACGGTAGCTCTGACTGATCCTCCTATCCTGTGGTGAAACTGCTCCAAATTGCCCTTGAGATGTGTGAGTCTGCTGGCTTGGGCTCCTTCTCACTCTGTTGTAGTCTGCTCTCTAGTCCATTCTGGTGCAGCCACACTCCCCTTGCCCACACCTACACAGGCACTTTCCTGGGCTGGATTCTGCCACACTCCATCTCCTAATGAATTCTTTCACTCTAAAATCTGTTCAGATTAACTTTTTAAAGTTTAGTGACCTGATTCATGGAGGAGTTTAGAAAAGTTACTGCTTCCTTTCTGCCGTCATGGCTCCACCCCCTAAAATACATCTTTTATGTCAGAGAATTTCACCCTATTCTACCTCTCCCTTTTTCTTTATACCAATAAATTACTCTGTCACCACTTAATTTTATATTTTGGATATCATCCTTTCATATTCAGCTCAAATATGTGCCCTCCATCTGTATATGCTCCTTTTAAGTGCCCTAATAATAAGAAAGATCTTATGAGAGTTACAAATATCAACTTCCCATGTAGGAATGTGAACAGTTTAAACTAAGTCCCTTATGCTTTCCCTTTACTGTTTACCTCATCATGTTTCTCTTGAGTTTTATATATAGTGTGCTCAAAAATCCTCTATTTCATTTAATAGGTATATTTCCTCTGAAAGATTATATTCAATTTTATTGGGTAGACCTTATAGTTCATTTATATATACTGTCAGATATCTGTGTATATATTTATGTATACACTATATATGTATGTGTGTATGTACATACACACACACAGACACACATTTTCTAAATGTTCTTATTTTGGCATGGTATTATGCTGTTTCAGACCTCTATAAATCACAATTTTTTTAAAATGAAATTTATAATAATTTAAAAATATTAAGCCTAATTATTTATACAAAAAAGCAAATTATGGGGGTGGCTAGGTGGCACAGGGAATAGAGCATCGAACCTGGAGTCAGAAGGACCTGAGTTCAAATATGACCTCAGATACTTAATACTTATTAACCGTGTGACCTTGGGCAAGTCACTTATCCCCAATTGCCCTCCAAAACACACTTGCAAAAAAGCAAATTATATGCATCCTTTTATAATATATACTTAAATAAACAGGCAATTGAGCTATTCTGTCAATATATATTGTGGGCAGAAAATGCAGATGAAAAATGAGATAGATTTATCAAGATATAAATGTGATAAAGGTAGCAACACATATTGTATGTAGGGAAATACACAATGCTTTTAGTAACACCTTATCTTCTGCACACAATAAACATCTCCTTTATTAACACCAAAGAGTATCCTGGTGAGGATATATCCTCACAAACCCTGAAGACCATAATCTCCAAAGGAGGAAGAAAAAATGTGCAGCCTATCTAAAATGAATGGAGAGAAAGGCATGGTCGGTATTAGTAGGTTGAAATATATTGCCAATGATTAATTTCATACAAGAAGGAGCATAAATGATATGATCAAAGGGATATATACTCAAAAGAGCCGGGCTGCTGTCATGGTGAAAGCTAGAGATGACTGATGGCAATGTACATTTCACAGATACTTGGGTGGAAAAAAAAGCTAGAAGATTTTTTATTATAACTATATAGAAGAAGGATGGCTAGGTGGTGCAGTGGATAGAGCACTGGCCCTGAAGTCAGAAGGACCTGAGTTCAAATATGGCCTCAGACACTAAACACACAAATAAAAAAAAAAACTCGCCATGTGACCTTGGGCAAGTCATTTAACCCCAATTGCCCTATCTTTCCCCCTGCAAAAATTAATAATATAGAAGATTGTTTATTATAGAGGCTAGCTCTCTAGGAGACTGTGAGGAGAAATATATCAGAAAATATAAATGTTTTATAAAAAATGAATGAATATATATATACACACACACACACACACATATGTATATGTTTAGAAATCCTAGAGGATATTACTTTATAATTGGAATGGACTGCAACCCCATAACCCTAGTCAAGTCTCATAGGAAGACATGTTCAAGAGACAGAAAGTTCACAACATCATGAAGATAATGTGATGTACATGGTTGAAGAGTACCCACACATAGGTATTATAATATTAAAGTATAACAAGTAGGTATATTTGGTAAAGAGAAAAATTGAGCTCTGCCACTAATTAGCTAAAGGATATCTAACAATTGAAGTCAATTCAGTATATTTCAATTTCATTAATATCTGTTAAGAAGTTGTTTAGTACTGGTCAACTAATGTATCTGATTGTTTGGGGTTATTAAAGTGAAAATTTTGGACTAGCTCATCTAATTTCTTCTACTTCTATGATTCTATGAACTGTGTCATTGTTTCAAGCATAATGAAGATTTGGAGTGGAGGAAAGCCAAGTAAAGCAGCTTTCAAGAGGACTACTACTATGAATAGCTCTAAGGTTCTGATGTCATATTATAGTGAACTCTCTATTTATTCAGCAGTAAACTAAAGCAAAACATTGACAGAAATCAAAGAACAGTATTCACAATATTATAACATAACAACTTATCACTAAATTGGCCACACAGTTTTCACCAAAGTGGTCATATAGTTTTAAAGAAAAGATATCATTTGGTGGAGTCAAGATGGCAGAGTAGAAGCAAAACCTCTAAGCAGCTCTGGCTTCCACCTTCCCCAATCAATATAAAAAGGGGGCTCTGAAAAACTTTGGAGCTGTGGAGTTGAAAAAATGACACAGAGGAGCTAACCTCCTGCTGAGGACAGCCCAGCAGGCCAGCATGAATTGGCCAGCGCGATAAACTGGGAGCCAAACTCAGGCCCTCAGTGAGCCTGAGGTATTAGCCTGAGGCCAGGTCAGACCAGCCGCTGGCAGGACGGACTACAGATCAGCAGCAGCTGTGGCCTTTTCCAGAATTATCAACACACAGATGTGAAGGACACAGTAAGAGGTCATTGCAGTCTGGACTTTGGCATGCAGTAAGTGGGAGTGTGTCAGCTTTTACCCCAGGGTGAGAAGCAGCTGAGACACCACCACAGCCAGCCATCCCCATGTGGCAGCTTTAGCTCTTGGCCTGCAGGGTGTAGGGGGACCAAATGACCAGTCAGAGGGTTTATCACTCTTGCTTTAACCTTCTTGGATTTGGATTGCAGTCTAGGGTGGAGGTCCTGGAGTATGTGTCCAGCTTGCCATAGAGTGTGGAGACCTCAGAGAGGGCTCCCATCTAATGCCTCTGGCAGCTGAGAAAACCCCAGCATTTGGGACAAAAGCTCCCCTGTCTGGTGGAAGAGTCCTACTGTGGCAAAAAGTCCAAAAGTCAAGTGACTGAGGGGTCACATGACCAGGCAAAGGAAGTAAAGATGACAGAAGATTCCAACATTAGACTCCTATTTGGGGGACAAAAAGGAGCAAAACATGGAACAGGAGGAAGACAGTGAAGTCTAAACTCCTGCACCAAAAGCTTCAAAGGAAAATACGAGCCAGTTAGAGGCCATACAGGACCTTAAGAAGCAGATAAGAGAAGTGGAGGAAAAATTGGGAAGAGACATGAGAACAATGCAAGAAAATTACAAAATTAAATTCAACAGTCTGACTGATGAAAATAACACCTTAACAAACAGACTAATTCAAATGGCAAAAGAGGCTCAAAAAGGCAATGAGGAGAAGAATGCTTTTAAAAGCTAAATTTGCCAGATGGAGAAAGAATCTCAAAGCTCACTGAGGAGAATCATTGCTTCATAATTAGATTGGAGCAAATGGAAGCTAATGACTTTATGAGAAATTAAGATGTTATTAAACAGATCCAACAAATGAAAGAATAGAAGGTAATGTGAACTGTGTCATGGGAAAAACCACTGACATGGAAAAAAATAGATCCAGGAGAGATAATTTAAAACTTATTGGATTACCTGAAAGCCATGATCAAAGTAAGGCCCTAGAAATCATCCGCCACGAAGTTCTCAAAGAAAATGCCCTGATGTTTTAGAACCAGAGGGCAAAATAGAGGTTGAAAGAATCCACTCATCACCTCGTGAAAAAGATCCCAAAAAAGAAAACTCCTAGGAATATTATAGCCAGGTTTTAGAATTCCCAGATCAAGGAGATAATATTACAAGCAGCAAGGAAGAAACAATTTTAATATTGTGGAAATGCAATCAGGATAACACAGGATCTGGCAGCTTCTACACTGAGGGATTGAAGGGCTTGGAATATGATATTCTAGAGGTCAAAGGAGCTGGGATTACAACCAAGAATCTCCTACCCAGCAAAATGGAGTTTCATGTTTCAGGGGAAAATATGGTCATTCAGTGGAATAGAGTACTTTCAAGCATTCTTGATGAAAAAACTGGAGTTGAATAGGAAATTTGACATTTATATACAGGAAGCAAGAGAAGCATGAGAAGGTAAACAGGAAAAGAAATTATAAGAAACATATCAAAGCTGAAATTTTAACATTCCTATATGGAAAAACAATAATTGTAACTGATCAAACTTTTCTCAGTATGAAAAAAGTTTAAGGGAATAGAAATATGTGTGTATGTATATATACATATATGTATACATACATATATATGAGGGTAAATGGATATATGAATAAATATGTGAATATGTGTACATATGTTTACAGGTATACATAGATAGAGGGCACAGGACTAATTTAACAGGAAGGGATGATACTTAAAAGGTGAAATTAAGAGGTGAGAGAAGAATATAATGACAGGAGATGGGGAGAGACAGAATGGGGTAAACTATCTCATATAGAAGAGGGAAGGGAAAATGTTAACAAAGGAGGGGAAGAATAGGAAGGCAAAACAGAATGGGTCAACCTTTTCCCGTTAAATTTGGCTGGGGGAGGGAATAAAATACACTCTAATGTATCTCACCCTACAGGAGAATAGGGGTGAAGGGGATAAGAGTGAAGGCAGGCTTCGGAGGGGGGGAGGGAAGTTGGAAGCACCTACTTTTGAAAAGGAATGTGATCAAATTAGAGAATAGAACAAGTGGGAGGTGGGACAGGAGGGAGGGAAATATAGTCAGTCTTTTACAATATATCTCCTTTGTTATTGTTTCGCATTAGCCACACATGTACAACCTATACTGAACTGCTTATGTTCCCAGTAAGGGTGGGTGAAAAGGGAGGAAGGGAATGAATCTGGAATTCAGTTTTAAAATCAAATATTTAAATGTATATACTATTAATAATACTATTTTTCATGTAATTGGGAAATAAGATATACAGGCATAGAGATCCACCATGCCCTACTGGAAAATTTAAAAGGGGTATGGGAGAAAATATGGGAGAGAACAGATTGGAGGAGGGGATATCCCGTGGGATTGCTATTTTGGGGCGGTGGGTAGGGGAAAAACGGGGAGAAAATTCGTTACTCAAAATCTGGTGGAAACGAATGATTTAATCAGAATATAATAAAGCTTTTGAAAATTGAAAAAAAATAAAGAAAAGAAAACGTTAGCATTATAAAAAAAAAAAAGAAAAGATATTCCTTAAGTCCTTAACACAATCATCCTTAAGAATCAAGCCTCCTTAAGGGACACAAAGTACAAAGATCAAAGTTCCCCACCACTAAGTTACATTGTCTTAATCTCTCAGTCAAAAATTCTTCTTTCTTCTTAATTGGAGATTAGTTTTCAATTATTCTTAACTCAATCATCCTTAAGAAGTACAAGGTAGAGAGTACAAAGTTCCCTCCCCTTGGCCACAGGAAATTCTGATCTTCTCAGTAAGCACTAAGTACCCGAGGAGAGTCCTTTTCGTCTAGAATCAAGGGTGACTCTCATATTCCATGGTTCTTATTCCATGGCCCTAGCTTTTGCTTGTATCTAACCAACTGTCACAAGGATTCACAGCTAGTCAGCTCTCAGCACCTCATCAAGATCCATATTGAAGCTCACAGTGTCCATTCCACCTCAGGTCATTTGCAGTTTCTGTTTCTGGGAAGACAAAGCTTAATAGAACCAAAACTACATTTATGCACATTGCCGTCACCACCATCAATTCACTATCTGCCAGTGAAATCAATACAGACCCACAAACATGGTCTGAGATCTCAACACAAGCCCACAAAGAAGGTCTGAGAACTCAACAGAAATCACCAGTATAGTCCCAGGACTTCTGAAATCCTCCTCCAGGACTTCTGTAGAAGACAACAAGAAAACCCTCTTTAAGGGATTACAGTGAGGTTCCAGGGCTTTTGTACAAAGTATCAGAAACACAACAGTATAGACAAACAGAGTGCTTCGCCTCCACAACCATTCTCCTTCTCAGTTCTGTTCTTTCCCAGCTTCAGCTTCTCCTTATATATTGTCATTAGCTCCTCCCTGTTCTGCTTCTTCCTGCTGCATCAACAAATTCCTCCCATCATGGGTTGCCCAAGTTCTGTTTCTTTACAAAGACTTGATATAATCAAGGGCAAGGCTCAAAAGAAACTTGAACTGAAATAAGGTGCTAAATTATTAAATAGCTGATATAAGGTGTTACATACTACTTTGCTTTCCCTTACTGGATGTGTTTAAAAGAATTGCATTTCCCTAAGAGCAACCCAGATATTTTTATTGTTTTTTTTAATTCTAGCCAAAGTTCATTGTCCATTATATGTAAAATCTTTCATGTCAGTATTTTTAACGGTGTGTGTGTGTGTGTGTGTACACATAGACCTACAACAGGAACTTTACTGAAAACCTAGTGAAGTTTCTTCAACAGAGGTAATATAGATAGGGTTTTAAAAAAATCTTCTTAATTAAGCTTCTGAGTAATGTAATCATCAAATATAGTGGACCTAGGTCACTATGTCCCTAATGAATAATGATCCAATTTCTGCCAAGAAGAAAGACCCTTTTTGATACTTTTTAGTTCCAATTAAATGTTAGCTACATGAGTTTTATGTAAGAATTATGTCTAATACCCTTTACTCCTTAAATTTTGTTACCATCTTAAACATATGACAACTGAATAAGAAATTACCTGTAAAATAGTTTTAAAATAATTTTGTAATCTTATAACTGACATTAACACTATGTGACTACAAAGAATAGAAAATAGCTTTTTTATTTCAATCATCTATCTTGATTTATCCATCTTAATCGATGTCTAGAAATATTTCTTGGATTATCTAAATATACTGCTTGGCTAAATGTTATTTTTTTCATTTCATTAAAGGAATTTCATTCCCTAAAAAAATCAAATAGTTCTGAAAACTCAAGTCTATTTTTTATGATTTAAATGTTTTTGCTATCATCAATATTATAACTCCTCTATGGGGCAACAAGTGTTGAATATAAATTTGCAATAGCACTTTTCTATTAAAAAATGCTTACAAGAAATACTGCTTTTAAAGATACCAGGAATATATATGAAATGAAATGAATACATATATATACTACACCAAGAGGTTCTGTACTATTTTTGTATGTATATGATATGTTATCAGTTGGCCAAACTTTCTGTTTCTGCTCCATAATTTCTCTTGCATTCCCCCTTTCATTTTTGATTTTTTTCAAACACTGGGTTCTTAAGCTTCATTGTTTCTTATTCTTCTTTGTCTAGTCTCTTCATTGATTTACTTCACAATTTTTAAACAAATGCCAAATTGTTTTATGACTGCTGCTTTCTTTTAGTTAATCATTACTGCACTAGACATTCTAAACCTTTTGTTTCTTTAAATGATTTTTTTTCAAAGTTATTTTATTTTTTATTAATTTGTTTGTTTACTTTTAGTTTACAAGATTCAATTCCACAATTCCTTGAGTTTCAAATTCTAACCCTCCCTCTGGCGGCATACAATCAAGTATAGGATTTGCAAATACTTTCACATTAGACATTAGTCAGGTTATAAAGACAGATTTTATCAGATAGAATGAAAAATAGTAAAGAAGAAATAAAACCAAACAAGAAAAAGAAAAAGATTAGGGAGTTTGCTTCAATCTGGAATCAAACTCAGTTCTTTCTAGTTCTTTCTCAGGATGTAGATGTCTCTCTCCATCATGAGGCTTTTGGGTTTGACTTATATCACTGCATTGCTCAAAAGAGTCCAATCTATCAAAGTGGGTCATCACACATATGTTGTGTCTGTAATTGTGTACAAATTTCTCCTGGTTCTACTCTACTCACTTAGCATCAGTTGGTATAAGCCTCTCCAGGTAAATATGAAGTCCATCTGCTCCTTGTTTCTTATAGAGCAATAGTATCCCATTACATGCATATACCACAACTTGTTCAGCCATTCCCTAATTGATGGACACTCCCTTAATTTCCAATTCTTTGCCACCACAAAAAGAGCTGCTATAAATAAAAATATTTTTTGTACATATGGGTTTTCCTCCCACTTCTATGATCTCTTCGGGATATACTACTAGAAGTGGTATTGCTGGTCAAAGGATATGAAATTATTTATAGCCCTTTCAGCATAATCCGAGATTACTCTCCAGAAAGGTTGGATCAATTCACAACTCCACCAGCAATGCATTACTGTTCCAATTTGCCCACATCCTCTCCAGTATTTGTCATTTTCTTGTTTTGTCATCGGACTGGTAAGATGTGGTACCTCAGAGTTGTTTTGATTTTCATTTTTCTAATTAATAGTGATTTAGAGCATTTCTTCATATGCTTATAGATATCTTTAATTTCTTTCTCTGAAAACTGCCTGTTCATATCATTTGACCATTTATCAATTGGGGAATGACTTGTATTCTTGTAGATTTTTAAAAATTATTTTATTGGGTTCTATGAAGAATCCTTCTGGTAATTTTATTGGTATGACATTAAAATTGCATATTAACTTTGGGTAGTTATTTTTATTACATATATTTCATCCTGACATATATATTGAATATCCTTTAAGGTATTTAAGATGTTTAAAGTGACAATGATAAGAATCACTTTAATGAGAAAAAAAATGAGAGGAATTTAATTGTTAGTACTTTGGGGACAAGAGAGAAAAAAGTGAAAAATTTGAGCCTAGGTGCCAGCCAGTCAGTCAATAAGCTTTTACTGAGTGCCTACTATATTATATGTACTGAACTAAGCACTTAGAAAACACAGAAAAACAAAACAGTCCATGTTCTTAAAAAGAACATCATCTAATTAGGAAAATAATAAGCAAACAACTATATACAGTACGAATTGGAGGTGAACAACAGAGAAAAGGGCTCTAGCATTGTAATGTAATACCAAAAGAAGGCAACTTCCCAGGTTCAAAATACCAGCATAGGTGCTCTCTATTTTATTCAGTAACAAACCCAGAACAGAGAAGATCAAAACATGACATCATTCAAAATACAGCATTTACTAAGTGTGATTAAATAATCTCCAAGTACTACCCCACCCCAGGATCTTCCAATCATTCAATCAATTACAAAGTCCCAGTTCTAAATACTACTCCACCCCTAGGCTATACCTTAATTAAGTCCACCACAAAACCCCTCTTCTCAAATGGAGATTAGTTTCCAAACATAGGTAAAGTACCTTCATTTGTCAATCACAGAGCACAATAAGGTCAAAAGTTCCCCACCTCCTGGATCACAATTGAATCTACCCCAGAGTTACATCAAGTTTAAGCACAGTACTTAACACCCAAATGGAGGTCTTTTCTTCATCTTGACACTAGGCAAGTTCTCAGCAATCTTAGTTCCTGGAGAGACAAGCCTTAGCAAGGCCATAAGATACATTGCCAGTCCCTTCATGAATTTATCCTCTGTCTGTAGAACAGCCCTAGAACCCCTGAACACATTAGCAAAGCTATCTCCCAGGATTTCTGTAAACATACAACAAAAAATCCTTCTTCAGGGCTTCTGAACCAACAGAAAGGCTCCCAGACCCCTGCAACAACAGTACTGTCCCTGACCAGTGGACAGTATTCATTCTGTCTGCAGGACAGTCTCCAGACCCCTGCAACAACAGTACTGTCCCTCACCAGTGGACAGTATTCACTCTCTGTCTGCAGGACAGTCGCAGGCCTTCTTAGCGAACAGCCAGGTTCCAGGACTTCTTCAACAAAAGGACTGTCTTTCACCAGTGGACAAATCTGGCAAAACAACATCAAAACAGACAGACAAAGTACCAGCCAAACAGCCATGTCTCCTCAGTCCTTGGCAGCTCAGGGGGCAGGTCTCAAAAGTCCAGGGCAATTCAAAGCGGCAATTCTCTTAGTCTCTCTCTTTCCACGAGGTGCTGCTTCCAAAAAAAGATCTTCCGCCTCTCTCCAGTGTCTCTCCCAATCTACATCACCAGCTCCTCCCACTTCAGGACTTTCTTTTCACATCAACAAGCCCATCCCACAGGTGGGATTAACAAACTCTGGGTTTTAATACAATCAATTTGAAAACCAAGCCAATACAGGGGAATCTTTAATTGCCATTACTATCACAAGCATCTAGAAGGATCTGGAAAAACTTCCAATAAAAAGTAGGATTTTTAAATATTATTTAAAAGAAGCTAGCCAGAAAAGCTAGGAAGCAGAGCTGATGACAGAAAGAATTCCAGGCACTCTTCTAATCCAGACAGTCATTAGAAAACTGGTTGTCTTATTGACAGAAATAGTGAAATAAAAAAAAATAAAGGGGGCATTTTTAGAGAGGAAGATTATGAATACAATTTTAGGGTGGAAGAAATTATGAGATCTTCACATCACCTCAAAGGTAGGGTCACTGAATTCATAATAAAACAAAGTACTTTTTGTCATGCTCAAAATATATACACTATTACATGGAATCTGGGTAGTAGGCCCCAAGTACAGTAAAAGAGCAAGAGTTCTGAAAATCTATGAAATCAAATACCTATTTTTATGGAAACACCAAAATTTTTGAGAACACTGACCAAAGGATAATAGGAAAGGGAATATAACATTGAAGAGTGTAAAAGAGAAAATGATTGAGAAAATTTCAACAGTATTCAGAACTCTTAAGGAATAAAAGTGTTATGCAAATTCAACACTTGGGGAAAAAAATTCGAACAAAAAAAGAAATAAAAAAAACCACCTAGGCACAGAGTGGGGTAGTCAACTAACATTAAGGCTGCACATGATAAGGCAAACTTTTCCAATTTCTCTTTAACGATTGGATGGAAATATTTTGTTTATTTTTCACTTCTCAATATTTGTGTTCCTTCAGTGCATGTAAAATCTAAGGCAGTGTTTGAATAAGACAAGAAATGAAAGTTGAAGTTAATATATATTTTTTCAAATTTTAATAGAACTATGTAAATGGGGATGTAGAAGAGGTAAATTAAAATGTTATTCTTGTTTTTTGTGGTTCAGCTTTGAGTCGTTACACACACTGGAGAAATTCTGTCTAGAAACTATCATCCTTGTGGGCATCTAGGGGGTGCAGTGAATAGAGCACTGGCCCTGGAGTCAAGAGAACCTGAGTTCAAATCTGACCTCATACACTTAACACTTCCTAGCCATGTGACCTTGGGCAAGTCACTTAACCCCACTGCCCCTATGGAAAGGAAAAAAAAAGAAAAAAAATTTGTCATCCAAAGTAGCAGAAACTGATCTCCAATACATCCAGGTTTCATGTCCAAAACACGCAAGTCTTTTTTAGTTGCAGTAATATAGCCATGTGCTGCTTCAAATGATATAGACTCTGTTTCAGTTTTAAAAACAATCTGAATGGCACATGAAGTCCATATTGGGAGAAATGAGTGAATTATTCTGAAAGTTTTCTTTGAAAGGTTAATTTTGCTTATAGCAAAATGAGACTAAAAAGAGAGAGGGGAGAGAGTTTTGTTATTAATAATAAATGTATTTTAAATATTTCAGTGGACTTGGGTAGGCATGGATCTACAATTACAACACTTTATAGCAAATAGTGTCTTCAGAAGAGTTTCAGTTTATTTTCTTTAAATGCAAAATAAACATAATGTTTAAATTCAGAAAAGTAGTAATGGAAAGTATTTTATACCTTATGCCATAGGGAATGAGTAAAAGTATTTATTTCAGATTCCTTCAAGCTCATTCCATACACACACACACACACACACACACACACACACACACACACACACACACACACACATATATATATATATATATATATATCTGTTTCGGCTTAAACTTCAAAACTTCAATTGACCTCTATCTCTCCCTTAGTTGAACAGGCTCTCTTCCTAATCTCAACCATAATGAGATTGACTAACAATGACATCATCTACTTTCTCTTCCTTTTATCCAATTATGCCTGCTTGTAAAGCCAAGCACTAGCAACTTTCCAGAGGACTGCTGCTATGAACAGCTTCAAGATTCTGATTACACAGTATAGTGAATTCTCTATTCAATAACAAATTAAGACAAAATATTCACAGAAATCAAAGTACAGTATTAACAATGTTATAACTTCACAACTTATCACTAAAGTGGCCACATAGTTTTCACCAAAGTGGTCACATAGTTTTAAACAAAGTATATTCAATTAGTAGCTACTCAGTCATTTAGTAAGTCCTTAATTCAACCATCCTTAAGTAGGAAAGCCTCCTTAATTGACACAAAGTACAAAGGTCAAAGTTCTCCAGACCTAGGGTACATTGTCTTAATCTCTTCAATCAAAAAGTCTTCTTTCTTCTTAATTGAAGAAGTGTTTAACTCAGTCATTTAAATTTAAAGGTCAGAGTTCTCCACTCCTAGCCCACAGTAAATCATTACCTTCTCAGTTTTCATTTAATACTGAAGGAGAAGTCTTTTCATCTTGACACCAGGCAGGCTCTCAGCTTCCATGTTTCCTCTTTCCTGGACCCAACTCCTGCCTGAATCTATCCAAATGCCACCTGGGTTCACAGGAAGACAGCTCTCGGTTCTCTGTCCAGCATCTTCAGCAGTTCCTGTTCCATATGGAAGCTCACAGTGTCTGGTCCACCTCAAGTCCTTCACAGTTTCTGTTTCTGGGAAGACTAAGCTTAACAAAGCCATAATAACATTCACACACATTGCCAGAATCCTAATCAATTCACTTTATTCCTGAAGAAATCAACATAGACCCAACAACAAGGTCTGAAACAAAGTATCATCAGAACAAAGTACCAGAACAACAGTCATGCTTCCTCACAGTTCTCATTTTATTAAAATTTTTTTTCTTTTTTAGTTTAAAACATTAATTTCCACATGATTTTGAGTTACACATTTTCTCCCCATTTTTCACCTACCTACCACCACAAAACTGCAATCCCACTGAATATCCCCTCCCCCAATCTGCTCTCTCCCATATCTTCCTCCATGCTCCCTATGACCTACCAGTAGGACAAAGCAGATCTCTACGCCCAAGTGCCTGTATATATTGTTTCCCAGTTACATGTAAAGCAATAATAATAATGATAATTATTATTATTATATATTTAAACATTTTCATTTAAAACTTTGAATTCCAGATTCTTTCCTTGCCTCTCTCATCACCCACTCTTATTGGGAAGATAAGCAATTCAATATAGGTTATACATGTACAGATATGCAAAACATTTCCATAGTTGATAAATTGTGAAAGACTGACTATGATTCCCTCCATCCTATCCCACCCCAGACTTGTTCTATTCTCTACTTGGATCCTTTCTCTTTTCAGTAATGGGTGCTTCCAACTCCCCTCCCACCCAGCCTGCCCTCCTATCCATAGTCCCCCCCCATCCCCTTCTTCCATACTCACCTGTAGGGTGAGAAACCCTATTTAGTGTGTATCTCATTCCCTCCCTAAGCCAAATTCAATGAGATTTAAGGTTGATTCATTCCATTTTCCCTTCCTGTTCTTCCCCTCCATATTAACAGTTTTCCCTTTCCTCTTCTACATGACATAAGTTACCCCATTCTGTCTCTTCATCTCCTCTCATTATATTCCTTCCCCTTTTAAGAATCATAGCTTCCTATTCAACTGGTCCTGTGCCTTCTGTCTCTGTATACCTGTAGACACACACACATATACACATTCATATATGTTTTCATATGCCTAAATACCCTCATATATGCAAATATATGTATGTATACATACATACATATGTATACACACATATGTATACACATTTCTATTCCCTTCTACTATTTTCATACTGAGAAAAGTTTTGTAAGTTACAATTATTGATTTTCCATATAGGAATGTAAGTAATTCAACTTTGATAACTTACTAATGTTTTCTTTTCCCTGTTCACCTTCTCATGCTACCCTTGCTTCTTGTATCTCAACGTCAAATTTTTTATTCAACTCTGGTATTTTCCTCAAGAATTCTTGAAAGTCCTCTATTCCCCCTGAAATATGATAAACAATTTTGCTGGACAGGTGGTTCTTGGTTTTAATCCCAGCTCCTCTGCCCTCTGAATATCATATTCCAAGCCTGTTGA
Source organism: Petaurus breviceps papuanus (assembly GCF_028583685.1). NCBI lineage: Eukaryota > Metazoa > Chordata > Mammalia > Diprotodontia > Petauridae > Petaurus > Petaurus breviceps. The sequence goes on from NW_027187324.1 coordinate 2,586,726, forward strand.
TCCCTCAGTGTAGAAACTGCCAGATGCTGTGTTAATCTGACTGTGTTTCACAGTATTCAAATTGTTTCTTCCTGAATGCTTGTAACATTACTCCTTGATCTGGGAACTCCAGAATCTGGCTATTATATTCCTAGGAGTTTTCTTTTTGGGATTTTTTTCAGGAGGTGATGGGTGGATTCTTTCAATCTCTATTTTGCCTTCTGGTTCTAAAACATTGGGGAAATTTTTCTTGAAAATTTCTTGAAGGATGATTTCTAGGTTCTTGTTTTTTGATCATTGCTTTCAAGTAGTCAAATAATTTTTAAGTTATCTTTTCTGGATATATTCTCCAGGTCAGTGGTTTTTCCAAAGTGATATTTCTCATTGCCTTCTATTTTTCATTTGTCTGGATCTGTTTAATATTATCTTGATGTCTCTAAAGTCACTAGCTTCAATTTGCTCCAATCTAATTGTGAAGGAATGATTCTCTTCAGTGAGCTTTTGAGATTCTTTTTCCATCTGGCAAATTGGGCTTTTTAAGGCATTCTTCTCCTCACTGGCTTTTTGAGCCTTTTTTCCCATTTGAGTTAGTCTGTTTTTTAATGTGTCATTCTCTTCAGTCAGGTTGTTGACTCTCATTTTATACTTTTCTTGTATCATTCTCATTTCTCTTGTCAAATTTGCCTCCACTTTTCTTTTCTTTTTTTTTTTCAAAATCCTTCTTAAGTTCCTCTATGTCCTGTAAATAGGTTATTCTTTTCTTGGAAGCTTCTGGAGCAGGAGTTCTGACTTCACTGTCTTCCTCCTGTTCCATGCCTCCATCCTTTTTCTCCCCCAAAAAGGAATCCAAAATACAACCACTGTGCTTGCCTTGCTTCCCTTGTTTGATCATGTTGCCACTCAATTACTTCAATTTTGAGCATTTTGCCACAGTAGAACTCTGCTACCAGAGGGAGGAGCTTTGTCCCAAATTGCTGGAGATCTCAGCTATTGGAGTTAATAATTGGCTGCCCTCTTAGAAGCCTCCACGTGCTCTGGCAGACTGGTCATGCATTCCAATACCTCCACCCAGGACAGGTATTCAGATCCAAGCAGTTTAAAGCAAGAGCAATTACCCCTCAGCCTGGTTGCTTGGTCCCCCTACAATCTGCAAGACTAGAGCTCTGAAGCAGCCACGTGGCAATGGCTGAACAGCTGCCACTCTTCAGCTGCTTCTTGCTCCAGGGGCAAAGGCCTGATGGCACTCCAGAACTCTCAGATCCCAAAGTCCACACTGCACTGACCTCCCACTTTGTCCTTAGTGTCTATGGGTTGATAATTCTGGAAACTGCCACAGCTGCTGGTGATCTGAAGTTCCTCTAGGGGGGTTGTTGTGGCCACCCTGAGGCTAAAACCTCAGGCTCCTGCAAGCCTGGGCTTGGCTACAAACACAATTTCCTGCCAGCCTGCCAGGCTGTCTTCAGTGGGAGGTTAGCTTCTCTGTGTCATTTTGTAGGTTCTGTAGCTCCAAATTTTATTTAGAGTAATTTTTTACATGATTTGGAGGAGGTGGCAGCTGGAGCTGCACAAAAGTCCTGTTTCTGTTCTGCCATCTTGACTCTACCCCCAGGAATAAGCCCAGTTCTCCTTTCTTCTCATTTCTTAGTTCTCATTCCTGGCAATTCTGACTGGCTCTCAGAAGTTCTTAGCTACTCCAGCTGGCCATCAGAAGTTCTTGGCAGCTCTCAGAAGAAGTTCTGCCACCACAAGTCCCATTCTCAAAATCTTCTCTCTTCTCATTTCTAAGTTCACAATACTCTTCTCTTAGCTCTCAGTTCAGTTCAGAATAATCTTCTGAGTTTTTAGCTCATTAGCCTTCACACTGCTTGATCCCAGGAATCCTGGCTCTCTAGCTTGGATTTTGCTTTATATAAGGTATTAGCTTCTCCCTGTTTCAGCTCCATCCAATTATATCAACAAGTCAATCCCACTGTGGGATTCAAAATTCTTAATACTTGACACAATCATGAACTTGAAACAAGGTGCTAAGTTGCTTTTTGATTGCAAATACAAGGGACATGGAACATCTTCAAATTCCATTAGTATTACAGTGCTATATTTGATATCCTTTACATTTTCTCTTCCTTATGCCCAATTGCATTCTTCCTAATTTAATCATTTAAATTTTCACCCAAACAATTCCAGAAATTCATCATCTAGAGATAGCTTGGTGTTCAATGATATTCTTCAAGTGAAGAGAGTAAGAAAAAAAAATCATAATAAAGGTATAATGAATGAGATGGACTTTTTATGAACTTCCAAGTCACCATATTTTATCTTTATTCAATTAATGTATTTCTGGGTGTTTAGAATCTTTTCTTGTATGTAATAATTTTTTCAACCCTACTCATACTTTAGTCAAGGAGAGAAACAGTACTTAAACTATGGAATGTAAGTAGGACTTACTTATTTCAATCAAGAGTTTTCATTTTTAAATGAGTGAGCTTGGGGATATAGAATAGGAGAATGAGCAAGAGCCAGAGTGCTCAGATATGTGATATCTCTCTCTCTCTCTCTCTCTCTCTCTCTCTCTCTCTCTCTCTCTCTCTCTCTCTCTCTCTCTCTCTCTCTCTCCCTCTCTCTCTCTCTGTCTCTCTCTGTCTCTCTCTCTG
>NW_027187324.1:2589755-2604567 GCF_028583685.1 Petaurus breviceps papuanus
TCTCTCTCTGTCTCTCTCTCTCTGTCTCTCTCTCTGTCTCTCTCTCTGTCTCTCTCTCTCTATCTCTCCATCTCCCTCTCCCTCTCCTGCTCCCTCTATATATCTCTCTCATTGGTTGAGAGAGGAGATCCTACATGAGAGATCAGTATTTTGTTTCCTGTACTCAAGATCTAAAGAAAATCATAGTGACTTAAGGAAAATTAGATAATAGTTTCAGATGTTTAGTAAAATATGATGAAAAGTAAAATATTTTTCTTTTACATGCACTATTAATTTATTGCACTTTTTTTGAAATTTCTGCATATTTCTACTATTTCTTATTATTAAATTTTAGAAAATTTACATTTCTTATCATGGAGTTCATGACAACAAGAGCAGAGGGACTGTAGAACCAAATACCAAAACATGATATCAATGGCAGAAGAGGTTCTGACTTCTCAACTCAGGGATCAAGAAAAATCAGGGGGGGAAATGTCAGGATATAGACACAAAATGTTGGTGTTTAGTGGACAGTAAAGCATATATATGTTGGGGGAGTTATATGTATATACACACATACACAAACATGTCAGTGAAGGAATTGATGTGGGGCTTTTGCAGAGGTGCCAAAAAAGTAAAATTCAACAGGTTTGTTTTGGGGATATACCTAAAAAGCTTTAGTTGCTAACAAGGCTTTCCCTTGAGGGCAGAATATATTATATGGACCAGTTAAATACTAGAATGGGTTAAAAACAGGGGTCCCCAAACATTTCCCATTTTCTAAGTTGCATCCTTTTCATTTGCCAAAATATCTCTGAGCGAGATTAATGTAATTGCACTGGCATTGATGCCTCTAGTGGTTTAGAGAGTGATAGAGGTTGACAAAGCTTCCAATAAAGTAAAATGAAACAAACCAAAAACAGCTAGACAAAGCTGGTCACTCCATGACTTACTATTAATCATGACAAGCTGTGAGGGGCAAGAAAGGTAGAGGGAAGAAAGAGCCTGGAGATAAATGGATCAAGCATTGTGATTTGTGGATACATTATAATGTACTGTAGTCTCCCCTCAGTTTAGGTTCATAATTTCAGCTTGTTATAATAGCTCAGAGAGACCTTTGAGGTCATATAGTCCCACCAGCACCCCAAATTTCACAGATGAGATAGCCAAGATCCAGAAAGATAGAGTGTGGATTTTTCAAGGTGACACAGTAGAAGTAACTGAGCCGGGAACTGAGCCCAGATGCTCTGGCTCAAAAGTCAGTCCATTTTTTTCTTTACTTTTTCCTTACTTCCCTTTCCTTCCCTTCCCTCCCCTTCCCTGCCCTCCTTTCTCTTCTCCTCTTTTCTTTCCTTTTCTTTTTTCTTTCTTTCTCTTCTTTTTAAATTTTATTTTCTAGTCAATATAAACTTGGTAAACAGAAAACATTGATACGTCTTTATAAAAAGAATATAAAAGAGGATAATATATAAAATTTATTAATATTTATTACTTTTAAATATTTAGCACTACTCTACTTTTTGTGACTGTCACTACCCTTTCCCTTTTCTCTTGTAATTTTTCCTCTCTCTAATAAAAGTCTTTCCTAGAAATAAATAAATATTGTAAAGCAAAACAAATGCATGAATGAACTATATCCAGTAATGAATCTCCCATTCTCTTCCTCTAATTCATCACCTGTCCACCAAGAGGTTGGAGGAATGGTTCATCATCAGTCTTCCAAAGTCACAACTGGATATTACTTTGATTATTGTTCTTAAATCTTTCACTTTTCTTTTACATTGTTGCAGAATATGAACTGTTCTCCTAGCTATATTCACTTCATTCTCCATCAATTCATGCAAATCTTCCTAGGTTTCTCTAAATCTTTCTTATCATTTCTTATACTCAATGATATTCCAGTTCATTCATATACCACAATTTATTCATTCATTCCCCAATCCACGGGTACTGACATTCTTTCCAGTGTTTCCTACAACCAAAAAGTGTTTCAGTCAATATTTTTGTATGAGTCCACATCCCTTTCTATACAGTTTTGTTTTAAGATGTTAAAAATTGCCTAGATGTTCATTTTTCTAATGGACTATGTCATTATATATAGGATCATTTTAAATTATGTTACATGTTGTTTTTCAAATTTATGATTCTCCAAGCTAGCCAATTATGTAAATTTCCAAATGTCTTTTATTATTTTCTGTCATTTATTGTTTGCTGCCAAAATAAGAGGTTAAACCAAAGGTTCAGAAAGCCCTCCATTTAGATATTTCCTTGAACTGTTGTTGGGAGGAGACAGGAAATCTAAGTCTTTAATATTTCAATTATATATTAATAATTAATTCACTGTCATTAAGCTTGTTTTAAAAACAGGACTTGAGTGGGGTGGCTAGGTGGCACAGTGAATAGAGCACCAGCCCTGAAGTCCGGAGGACCTGAGTTCAAATCAGGCCTCAGACACTTATCACTTACTAGCCATGTGACCTTGAACAAGTCACTTAACCCCAATTACCCTGCCCTCCCCCCTGCAAAAAAAAACAACAGGCCTAGACTCTTAACATGCAAGTGAGAGGAAGGCAGTTAGCAAGCTGAAACTCTAAAATCTGTACAATAATATAATCTGGGTCTCTAAGATCAGGATCACAAATTTCTTCTACTTACTATCAGTAAGTAACTCACTTCCAAACTCCTACAACCTAGTTTTGTAAATTATAAAAAGATATAGATATGTACATGTGCATCTTTTTGAGTGTGTATGTGTATCTTGAGTTTTTCATGAATGTTTATCTCTCTGATTATGTTTTTAAATCTCTTGATGGAAAGAATCATAATTTCTTATAGTGTCAGTCAGGATTCTACATACAAAATGACTAATAAATGTTGTCTATTGACCTACTCTAATTTTAGGTTATTTGTGCACACCTTTTTTTTTGAAGGATTAGTATGACGTTACAAATCAAGATTTTATCTACAAAGTTCACACTTATATTCGGAGGGAATATATTTCTTCTAGAGAGAAGAAAATAATATTGCTCCATTCTGAAAATTATTATTGACATTTTATAGAGTAATAAGAATTATGATTATAAATAATCAGCAAAAATATGGGCAATATTGATTCCTTTTATATCTTAAAAATGGGAAATGGGGAGCACAATATTGAAGACAAAGAAAAAAAAATAAAGCAATCACTTAAGAAGTTGCAGATGTCCCCGAGTTAAAGGCTGGCTGTATTGTACTGAATGTGTAAAAGCTAACATTCTGGAAGCCAAGACAAAGTCTATTATTTCTCAATACCATTCAGGTCACAGATCATATTTACTGAAGCTCAAGGACAAAGGGAAAAAAATGAGTCACAATTTGAAAGTAAAAAAGCCTGCATTAGTCACATAAAACTTGCTCGGTTTCCAATCTAAGTAAGGAAACATTGGTTTCTCTCCAAGAGAAAAGGAAATGTTGCTTCCTGCTGGCATCCACTTTATAAGGGTCACCAAATGAATAGGTTTGATTGTAAAGGCTCAATGACATTCCTGATTGATAGCTATTCCCTCCGACATTGAGGGCTTAGTGAGTAAAATGATGTATAGGATTTCCAAAGCTGTTTTCAAATAGTCTCACAATCCCTGTATTTGAGAAATCTAAAGATTATAAACTGGGGAAAGTAAACTGGTTTAAAAATTCACTCTATTATTCTATTCAAAAATGATTAAGTATACTGTTCCAGGGAAGCATACTGTTTAATTAAATGCCTCTTCAATTCAATTCATCAAATACTTATTTAGTGCCTACTACGTGCAAGGCACTAAGACAGTGCCAGTGATGTAGGGACAGACATGATTAGGAGAAAGATCTCTCATTTTATTGGGGAAATACAGTTTGTATGCAATTGAGTGTATTAGAAAGGGAGCCTCAGGTGTATGTAACACGGCCTTTTGTGCAATAAGAAAGAGCATCCCCATATATAGCCAAAGCTCCATGTGATTTGAAAGTTAACACCCAGGTTTGTAGCATGGAGATATCTTTCTGTGTCTCAAAGGGAGGCTGAAAAGACATATCTAGCTTCTTTCCCGCACCCTTCTCCAAGGAAGAGTTTAATGTTCCACCCAAGAAAACAAGCAGCAGAAGGGGCCAGAGACTATTCTCTCCTCTAAGAAAGGGGGCACTGGTGTAGAAATTTATCTATCTCCTCCCTGAAACATTGTTAAACTAGGGAATATAATTAGATATGTAATTTCTGGTTTCTTTTCATCATTATTGGGATGAAAGTATACTTCAAACTCTATATTCAAGGCTTGACCCCTTCCCTACCAAATATCATTACCACAATGAACACATATAGAAAAGAGCAAAGAAACCCATTTATCAAAAATATAGCAAATGAGAAATCAGAAACAGTATACATAGTAGAATATATATCAAGAAAAACAGAATGAAGGAAGCCTCCTATTGCAACAATATAACCTACCTCAACAAAGAGGTAAACTTCTGGATCTCACCCAAGGGGAAACTCCCCAAAGTCTCTAATGTAGCAAGCTGAAAGTAAGGAAATGATAGAGATTACCACCTCCTCTAATATATTTTCAGAATCTTTTTGTTCAGCAGCCTGAAGTGAACTGAACTCATCCATCTTCCTTCTCAAAATGGGCCATGAGTAAATTGACTTCATGCTTAAAGACAGATGCTTTATGAGTATCAAAGAGGAATGAAGAAGGCCAGAACTATCCTGATCTCATCAACTCCCCCTTACCCGTCACAAAGGGTAAAGCATTTATCTCCATGAATTAGTAGAGTTCCATACCAATGGGTTTGGGGGAAATGGTTGTGTAAGTAAATATCAGGATATTTGAATAGAAGAGAGCCCTAATATTGGAACGATCAGAGCATGTTTACCTAGGATATAGCATTTGAAGTAAGCCTTGAAAGAAGTTTAAGAATCTAAGAGGACAAGATGAGAAGGGAATACATTGTATTTTATTGGCATAATGGATACAGGGCTGAGTTTAGGGTCATGAAGACCTGAATTCAAATCCAGTCTCAGACACCATACCAGGCAACCTTGGGGCTCTGTTTGCCTCAGTTTCCTCATAGTAAAATGGGGATAGCACCTACCTTCCATGGTGGTTTTGAAGATCAAATGAGTTAATAATTGTAAAGCATTTAACACAGTACCTAGCAAATAGGGCTATATAAATTTTGTTGTTTTTCAGTCATGCCCAACTCTTTGTGACTCACTTTGGGGTTTTCTTAGCAAAGAGACAGGAGTGTTTAACATTTCCTTCTCCACTTCATTTTTACAGATTAGAAATCTGAGGCAAACAGGGTTAAGTGAGTTGCCAAAGGTCACACAGCTAGTAAATGTCTAAGGCCAGATTTGAACTTAGGTCTTCCAGACTCTAGGCCTAACATGTTACCCATTGTAGAAGCTAACTGCCCATATAGATGTTAACTTTTTTTTTAAGCAATTGGGGATAAGTAACTTGCTCAAGATTGCCAGGTCAATTATTTCTGGGTATGGTGCTAAGTATCTGAGCCCAGATTCGATCCCAGGTTATCCCAACTCTGGGGCTGGTGCTCTTACTCACTGTGCTGCCTGGCCACCCCGATGTTAACTATTTTTATTCTAGGCCCAGGGAACAATATGTTAGCATCTACATAGGTGGGAGATGGAGATGGACATTTGAATATTGTTCTAATTAATTCTCCCATTTTTGTTCTTACTCCTAAAACAAGAAAGAGCATTGCTTTAGGTGACCAGAATTCAAATTCAGACTCTATCATCATTTTTAAAACAACTTATCTTGCCCTTTGTTTTGACAAATTTTTAAAACAAAGGGCTTGGACTAAATTATTCTTCAGGTCTCATTTTGGTTTACACCTCTGTGTTTTCATCAACTGTTGTACAGCCTTCTTACTAAACTCTAATGAAAGCTACCATGTTTTAATGCAAATAATCAGGTCTTATCTTTCATCCCCCCGCCCTCACTTATGGATTTAAAAAAAAAGTTAAGTGAGTAACCTCCTGCCATTTTTATATGTTTCTTTAAAATTAAATAATAGTTTGTATAAATTGTGTTACATATTTAGTGTCCAATGTTATATTATGTATTTGACAAAATTCCATTTCATGATTTCCTTAAAGTCTGTTTATTCATCTCCTTTTCTGATGCTGATACTGGGTTCTTAAATGCTATGCCAGTAGTCTCTGACCTCTAGCAGGTCTTACAAATTGAACAACTTAATTTAGAAAACATTTATTAAATTGGATAGATATGGTATTGTGCTGTACAAGACAAAGATGTCATAATCCCTGTCTTCAAGATGTTTACAGTTTTGCAAGGATGGGTGGGGATTAGGAGAAAACAGCCTATATAGAAGTAAATTAAGTACAAAGTACAAAAGAGACTTGATAGGAGATGGACACATGATTTCATTGCTACAGAAAATTGCATTTGGGGAGACCCTTTCTACCCATGAAGGACAATATGTTTTCTGAAATGTATAGTCCCAGAGAGTTTCCAGGGACAGTGCAGGATAGAATGACTTGTCCAGCAGAATGCCTCAAAAACAAAGTGAAAGAATATAATTTCAAAAGACATAATGCTAATGACAAAGGACAAAGGAAGGATATAATATGGGAGCTAGTACTTGACATATGTTTTGTAGGAAGTTGGGGATCAAAAAAGGCCAGAGTGTGTATGAAGGGGAAGTAAAATTCAGACATGGGTGAAGCTTAGCTTAATAGAATAAGAAAAAGTTATCTACTACCTTTTTTTTGAGCAGCAGCTAATGGATGGGTTTGATTGGAAGAAAGGTTGGAAAAGGTAACAAAGTTATCCCTTCCACATCATGGATGTACCATGAATACCCCATAAAAAAAAAAAGAAAGAACAATCAGACTTCTTTTCTGGTATAAAGGGAAGGCCAATTTTTTTTAGTATTTTCCAGATTAAGGGCTTGCCACATACCTAAACTCCCATGATCTAGAGGGGATAACAATTATGTAAAATAAAACTGGAAGTGTAAGTGGGAGACAGATTGTGGAGGGATTAAAATTCCAGCCTAAGGAGTTTATATTTTCTCTTGAAGCAATAGGGGCCATTGAAGATTTTTGAGTAGTGAGCAATATTGTAATTTTTATTTTCTAAGAATATTATTTTGGAAGTTGTATAGAGGATGGGTTGGAAAGCCAGGGATAAAAAGTTGGTGTCCATTGCAGTAACTCAGATGAGAATTAAGGAGGCCTATATTAGGCAGAAAGTGCAAAGTACACAGGTAGAGAAAAAAGGATGGACTCAAGAAATATTGTGGAGGTAACATAGATAAGAGTAGACCACCCTGGATATGTGGGTTAAGGGAGTGGGTGATTGGAAAAATAGTAGCACTGTCTATAGAAGAAGAAACTTTGGAGGAGGTAATGTTTTGCACATATAGGCCTGGTGACTGTCACATGAGAAACAGTTTAAATTTAGAGAACTTTCTTACTATAATGTGGGCTGCATGGAGATTGTGTTGGCTGTTGATGTACCCATCTACTAGAGATGAAGAAGTTGCATTTACTAATGGAGGGAGTACATTCAAAATTGTCCCTGGGCAGATATGAAAAAAATGTTAAGAAGGCTTTTATTTCAAGAATTTCACATCAAGCATAAGCATATTGGAAACATGAGAAAACACAATCTTTTGCATCCCTATTTTTTCATGCTTTCTGGAAATAAAATCTTAAGTCATATTCTATTGGGATCTCCATTTTTTTTGTTTCCACGTAATAACTGAATTAATAAAACATCTGGAGTATTGATATTCCGCAAGAATTTAAAAGAAAAATGGTCACCAAAATAGATAGGAAGTCCAAAATAACTGGAAGAGGATGAACATTGTAAAGACTGTCACATTGGGAAGATAGGTGGACAAAGACCTTCATTAACTGAATGGGTATTCTCTGAAGCTTTTAGGAAGATGGAAAATTAGAAAGGCAATGTTGTTCAATTGTTCCCACTGCTTGGCACAGTCATTTAATGTCCAACTCTTCTCTCTTTCCATTTCAATTATTTTCTTTTTTTGAAGGAGTCTAATAAGGAAAAATATATGGAGGGCACAAAAAGAAAAAATATATGATAATATAATGGAGTTAAGTAGATGGTAATAATTTTGCTTTCTATATTTTTTTTACATAGAGGATTCTAAACCATTTCCAGATTGGTCTTCTTCATGGGATTGCGATGGTACTGAAATTATATTATCACATCAAGACCATATTACATAAAGGTGAAATGAAAGAAACAAATGATATTGTCCTAGACCTTGTTCACTCGACCATTTTTTGTCAATGACTTTGACGAATGCATAGAACACTTACTTATCAGACTAATAGATGTCATGATCCTGACAGGGGATGTTTGTTTCCTAAAAGAAATTGGAATAAAAGCAAAATCCCAATATACAGGTACAAAAGGCTAATTCTAAGGATGAATGCTTGAATTGCTTATTAAATACTTACTTCATGCAAAAGACTATGTTAAGCACTAGGGACAAAAATGTAATAAAAAAAAAACACTCCATGCTCTCAAAGAACTAAAATTCTTATAGAAGAATGATGCAAGTTGAGTAGAAAGGACTCATGATCAATAGGGTGCAATAGCAAAGCAGATGTTAATGCTTGTTTCGTGTCATTTTCACTGTTCAAATCATATCAGTTTTTGACGTTGAACCATTTGATAGTGTCAAGGATTTTCCTTACAAGATTTTTGTTAGGGGCAGCTAGGTGGTGCAGTGAGTAAGAGTGCTGGCCTCAGAGTTCAGAGGATCCAGGATGGGTTCTGGCCTCAGATACTTAAAACACACACACACACACACACACACACACACACACACACACACACAACTGGCCATGTAACCTTGGGAAAGCTACTTAATCCCAATTGCTTAATAAAAAATAAAAAAAAAGATTTTTTTTTATCTGAACATTTAATGAATATGGCCATAGCACCTACAGGAACAGTTGCCAGAAACTATCACACAGGAGTGGTTTCCTAGGATGATAGATGCAGGAAATGGACTGGAATGATTGTTGTTACCTTTTGGTAACAATTTGGCTCTTAGATACATAGTCCTGGGCTCTCCAACAGTGTGTGAGGGAAATCTATGACCAAGGTAATGCTGGTGGCTCAACTTGTTTGGCCATGCTACTTCTAATCTCTCCTTTAGGGTAATCTGTTGGTGATTCCCTGCCCCCCATTTCCACTTTTCCCTCTGGTTCTAAGAGAGGTCTAGGTAGTTTTCTTTGATGCTTTCTTGAAAAATGGTTTCAAGAATTTCTCTCTCTGTCTCTGTCTCTCTGGTTGTGTCTGTTAGGTACTGAATTGATTCATATATTACCTGGCCTCAAACTGGTTTGTACATCAATTATTTTTGCTATTAGCCATCTTATATTTTCTTATATCTTTCAGAGATTTGACTTTGTTTTACTATTTCTTGTTGTCTTGTAGCATCTTTGGCTTATTTTTGGTCCATTCTATTTTTTCAGGGAGATTGTTTCTAGAGTAAGTCTTTTTTTTACATCTTTGTGTCAAGTCATTAATTCTCTCTCTAGTGTTTTTTTTTCCTTCCATAGCTCTTATCTCTTTTAAAATGTTTCTTCCCTAGGGATTTCATTTCATTCATTAAAAACAAAACAAATATATATGTGTATATGTGTGTGTATTTTAGGTTTTATTCTCTTTCAAGAATTTTAGCTGAATGTGTGCCCAAGCTGTGTTTGTCTTTGAGGCTTTAATGTGTTTTGAGTTATTCTTTTCTTTGGGGTTTATACCTTTAGAATTTCTGTCACCATAATAACTTTTTTATGATGAGATTTTTGTGGTTGTTGTTTGCAAATGTTTACTGACTTTGGACTTTATGTAAGGGTCAGATCCTATTCACTTCTGAAGGGAATACTTGCACTAGTCTTGATGCTGATTTCTTATATTATTGATTTTTGTGTTATTCAAGGTTCTCATGGGTATCTCAGTCTGGAGACCTGTAAGCTTTCAGTGTTCCCAAAGTGGTCTGATTCAAAGCAAAGTATAATTGCTGAGCCTTTTTGTCTGAGCTCTGCAAATTCCTGACCTAGTTTTAAATCTGAGCAATAGGTCTGTTGGCTTGCCCCATTTAGAGTTTTGGTAGACTATTCAACCATTCTTCACCAGGTACAAAACTGTTCTGGTTGAGTGTGACAGAACTATATGTTTCCCTCTGGTCTGGGATTCCTGCCCTGGTTTTTCATTTTGTTTTGCATAGTGTGCTAAAGGCTAAAACTAAACACATATTCCACTCCTGGGTCTATAATACACAACTGATGATTGTTTCTGCATATGTTCCCTTTTTTGGTAAACAGCCTAAGGCCAGCAACTGACCCTCACCCTGGAATGTTCACCTTAGGTACAGGTACCCTCCTCCCTATACCCTGGCTTTATGATCCAGACCTGGGCAATTAGCAGCAAAGTTGCCAACTGTCAACTGTTCCTGCACAATATTAAAAGGTCAGGACCCTTTGTGATAGCTTTGGGACTTCTTGTCTTGGTGTACATCTTTTACCTATGTTGTTACATTCTGTTCTTGGTCTCCCTGTGTTGACAGGTTGGAGAAAAAAAGAATAAAAAAAAGAAAGACTCACTTTGATTTCTTTTTTTTAATTTTCCTTTTATTTCCCAATCAAGAGTCAGTCTGACATATTTTTTAGATCTATTTGGAATTGCAGAGGTTGAAGGAGTGAGTTTACTATATTTCTTCTCACTATTCTACCTCTATGACTCTATCTCTTTAAAAGGTCTGACTGAAACAAAATTACTTGATAGACTACATTGGGGAGAGGCTTATTCTTATGACTACATGTCATCTTGCTTATATATATATATATATATATATATATGTATTTCATTTATTTTTACCACATTTGCTAACATTGTGTTTTCTTTTTCATTTCCTTAAAGAAATTATTATTTATAAGCAGTGTTTCTCTGAAACTGGGGTGGGGAAGGAATAGAGGAAGAAATCTAGGTGATAAGAAACAAAAGATGAAAATATCATCTATTAAAATGTTTGTGAGTCAATGCACCTGTGATCTCATCAATGTGTTTATTTTGTCTATTAACCAAATAAAGCTTTCTCAACATGTGCAATTCCTATTTGTATTTCCCACAGAAATTCTGAAATGAATATATCCGTTGTTCTGGAGTTTTTGAATTTTGTCTCTCCATTAAAATGTGAGCTCCTTGAGGGCAGTTACTATAGTTTTGGTTTTCCTGTAACATGAGTTAAATAAATGCTTGGTGACTGAATTCATAATCATTGTATGGATTGAAGATAGCATCAGAGCACTTGAGATATCCATCCCCTTCTCCATTTTTACTCTGCCTTGGGTAGGTTACCTCTTCACATTTGCCAAGTTGTATTTCATTTAGGGAAGCACATTTTAATGAGGACATTTGGCATCCTGTAGTTTATCCAAAATGTGGAAATCAAGATGAATAGGTGACTCAAAATCATACTGTCCAATAATAGTAAAGGAACTGGGCATAATTAGCTAAAGAAGACACAAACAAATCAGTGAGCAACCCATGCAATTCATCAATATCAAAGCAATGTAAAGAGAAATAAAAGAAAAAAAAACAAACAAACAAAAACAAAAAGCAAGGGTCTCATCACTTTGGGTGGGTGCCATATGGTAACCTAATGATGTTGGTTGATTGGTTGTTATCTTTCATTCTTGAAGAAACCAAAAATGACATCACTATGTTAGAGGCAAGGTACAGATCAGATCAACATAAGCTTGGAAAACTATATCACAGGTCTAGCAAAAATAGTTCGTATAAATATTTGGAGTAGAAATGTCTAAATATTTGTTCATTTCATGTTTCTTTTGATCTATTGCAATTTCACTTCTCTCATAGAGCACAGCACCTTATTTGATGCAGGCATGTCATGCTGAATGGTCCTTTGTCAGCATCTCCTAAGTCATGCAATTTATTTCAAAGTTCTTAAGAGAGACCTTGGGGCGGCCAGGTGGCGCATTGAGTAAGAGTGCCAGCCCCAGCATCGAGAGACCTGGGATCGGTTCTGGCCTCAGATACTTGGCACCCACACAAAATAATTGGCCATGTGACCTTGAGCAAGTTACTTAACCCCAATTGCTTTTAAAAAAATAAATAAATAAAGAGACCTTTAGAATGTCCTTGTATTGCTTCTTCTAACCACCATGTATATACTTGCCTTGTGTAACTTCTCTGTAAAATGGTCTTTTAGGTAGTATACTTGGCATTTGAATTGAATTTAAATAGATGTACACTTGGTAATGGAATTTGGTTTTCTTCAGTAGAGTTTGAATGCTGGGTAGTTTCACTCAAGAAAGAATCTCAGCATCCAGTACCTCATCTGCCAGGTGATCTTCAGAATCTTCCTAAGACAATTCACATAGCAGCAATTCAGTTGCTGAAGCTGATATATTGTCTAGTTTTCTTAATCATACAACAATGAGATCAGCATAATAGCTCTGTAGATGTTCATTTTGGTAAGCAGTGTAATACCTTTCTTCTTCCACTTTGGATGCTGAGATAATTTTGAAATACACACATCAATCTCAGTATCTATGTGTATATTCCTAGAAAGTATACTGTCATGGTAAATCAACTTATCCACAGCATTCAAAATGTGTAATGTAGATAATATAGAAAAAAAAAACCTTAACAGAATTGGCATGTACAAGATGTCTTGTTCTACATTATGGGAGATGAATAATGAAATAATAGGCATAAAGGAGTGTTGGAGTATTTAAGAAAAAATTAAGCTCTACACAGTTAAAGCTGTCCAAAAGTTGACCCACCTCCAGAAGTAGTAATTAAGTGCACATTTCTAGAAGTCTTGCAATTGAGCTTTAATGGTTCTTCTTCTTTTTTTCTTTGTGGAGGAGGAAGGACAGGGCAGTTGGGGTTAAGTGACTTCCCCAAGGTCACACGGCTATTAAGAAAGTCAAGTGTGTGAAGCTGGATTTGAAATCAGGTCCTCCTGACTCAAGGGCCAGTGCCCTTTTCACTGTGCCACCCAGCCAGCCATACCTGAAATATTCTTTTTTAATCTTGTAGAAGGCATTCCAGTTTTAGGTAGGAGATAAACCAGATGAATTTTAAAATCTCTCCTAACTTTAAGTTTCTGATTTTATGATGACTATGTTCAAGACTTGCAAGTATATCATCTCCATTCAGTGAATCTTATTGTTTTTATTTATTCAGCATTCCTGTGGACTGAGGTATCTTAATTATACAAGAGTGGCTATAGTAAAATTGAAAATTTCAATTCATTTTAAAGTTTCTATTTTGACTTGTTTGACCAAACTGGTTTTCTGGAAAAACAAAAACAAAAACAATCCATAGCTATGGATGTTTACATTATGGAAAACACTTGTGTTGTTTTCAGAGACTGAGATTTACATAAGAAATGAAACAATAAAATAGTACAGTCTAAAAGTAATTACCATGTAAAGATAGAATCTAAAATAATGCTGTCCCTTAGCTTTAGTATATAGTATGCCTTAAAGCAATTCTAATTAGCTTATGAGGAAAAGTCATGAAGCAAAGAAACTTATTTCTAATTGATGAGTAGTAATAGCATTTGTTAAACTTCCTCCTTGAGGACGAAAGGGGTTGTACAACATAAAAGTAATTTACTTTATTTTTCCCTAGGCATTTACAAGTACTGTCTCAAACAACTAGAAATTGAACAAATGGAAACTGAAGTCTTGTGGCAAATCCAAAAGAGTAATGTTGACAGTGATAAAGTGATCTGTAGAGTAGACTTACTGTCTTTTCCTTGTAGATCTAAGAGTGGCTAGGTACCTGACACTCAGATTAAGGTAAATGTTAACATACATTTTTGCTTTATCTTTTAAAAATGGTTGGCAAAGCTCTATCAGCCTAACCTGCAAAACAAAAACATGTTTAATAAGACATACATAAAAGTCTTGTAATTTCCTTTAACTTGATTTCAAAAAGAAAAGATATTTTAATGCTGGAAGTCTACTATTGTAATAATGAATTATCTGATTCAAACCCTCCTCCCTAGAATTGCTGTCTTTTCTTCCATTTCTGTTTCTGAAACCTTGTGTTAAGTAAAGGACCTCTAGATAGAATTGATTTAGTTAGAAGGTCTATTGCTCTTATCTGAGAACACTGTGCTTAACTAGCAGGAGCTAGTCTCTATAGTTAGATTGCTTATAAAATGTGGATTTTGTTGGGATAAAAACAAATCTAGCATTTAGAAGGCATGCTCAGTTTGAAGACAGATGACAGGGGACTAATTACTTCTCAAAGTTTGCATTTTCACCATTTGATTTGATATAGTCATTAGGCTTGGCATAAGGGTTCAATATATTTTATATTTTCATAAGTGAAAATGTTTTTTAAAGGAAGTTTTCATTTCTTTAATATAACTAACAGTATTTTTAAATGCTGAACTCTGAATCCACATTGTACTTAAGGGAAGGATTTGCAACAAACAGAAGGATAATTGTGAAAGGCATAAGGGAGATAATAACCCCAAAATAGGAAAGTATCAGAATTACCTTTCAAGAAATCCTAAGAGATTTGATAGAAAGGTAGTTGTTATTTAGTTAGACAAGGCTCTAATCCTTGGCCTGCACCATAGTACTCTAGACTCCAATAATTTGAATTTTATTGCAAATTTGCTTGATAAGTTGAGGAAAATGTTCAATCTACCATATTTTGAAAAGCTTGGGAGCCATGGTGTGGTGATTATAAGTAATCAAGGAGAGAGAGAGAGAGAGAGAGAGAGAGAGAGAGAGAGAGAGAGA
>NW_027187324.1:2604667-2712987 GCF_028583685.1 Petaurus breviceps papuanus
AAAGAGGGAAAAGAAAAAGAAAAAGAAGAAGAAGAATAAGAAGGGGGAGGAGGAGGAGAGAGAAGGGAAGGGGGAGGGGACAGGGAGAGGAAGGTGCAGAGGAGTATAGAAAGTGGGTTGAAATTCAGCATCTAATCACACTGAGGAAGGGAGAAAAGAAGTGATTGTACTAAATTAGTGTCATTTTACATCATTGATGATGACAAATAAATTCTAATAGCAACATTCTTGAATTGTGTGTCTAATAATTGTCATATCAACCAAAAAATTAAAATTGCTTCCTGTGGACAATTGCCTAATTTCACAGTGATAGGCTACTATGAATGAATTTCATCCACATTAAAATTTAATACTTCTCTCTCATATGCTGCTTTTAATAAATGCTAAGTAGCTGAGAAAGAAAAAAAATGTTTTTTTTTTTTATCATTATTGCTATTAACACAAAACTTTCTTTGATGGAAGTTGTCTCTGAAAGGGATGTTAAGCTATGTTATTCTCTGAGATAAAAAGACATGAGAGCAGTCCAGCTCCACTGGAATTTGTTGTTAAGTAATTGTTCAGAAGTCATCAGGAGATGACTTCTATGTGACAGAAATTGGAATGCTAGGAATCAATGACTGCATGTATACTAACTTGGAAGGAAAAGATTAAAAAAATCTTAAATATGTAATACTATTTAAAGAACAAGTGTCTGTGAGAATCATGGGAAGAATTCTATGCTATCATAATGAAAGCCTCTATAATTTGAGTAAATACTACTTTTTTTCTCCTGAGATCAAAGAAATTATATATTTATGCTTGTGCTAGTGTTCTTTATGTCCTTTAAACAATATATGACCTATAAGAAAAGAGAATTCAGCTAGCCAAAACCTTTGTGTAAGCAGCAGGTAGGGAGGAAAGAAATTAAACTCAATGCAGTCATAAACTTTTAGATGCAAAAAGAACCTTAGGAAACATTTAATGAAATTTTTCTCTTTTATATACAAAGAAGCTAAGCCCCAAATACTTGCTCAAGGTCACACAGTGTCTGAAGAAAAACAAGAATTAAGTTTCCTGATTCCTTGTCTGGTGTTCTTTTTATTAACTTATTCTAGTTCTTATAGAATATTAAAAACATATAGAGAGTGTATTTCTATCATAGTGAATATTAATTTAATATAATTTATCTTATTAATCATTTTGATCTGAGTGATGTATGGCAGCAGTGATAGTTGTTACATAGTTGTTACAGATGGCAGAGCATTAGTGTATTGTGTCAAATGAAAATGACAATTCATAAAAGTGAGCATGATTCTTAGTTTCTGAAGTATTGATGGCCCTCAGATGCTGCTTCTCCTACTCTTCCTCCTGCTCATTTCTGATCATTCCAATTTATTTTATTTTTTTATTTAATTTTTAATTTATGCAATAAAAAGCTTTCCATTACATAGTCTAATAAAAAGATGATTGCACATGGAACTGCAATTCTGCTATTCACAGCTTGCTATTCTTTTCAAATTGTAATGGCAAGCAAAGAAGAACTTAACACATTATTTCAGCTATTTAATTATTTAGCACCTTGTTTCAGTTCGGATTACTTTTGAGCCTTCCCCATGATTATGTCAGGTCTGTGTTAAGAAACGTAACTTGTGAATACCACAGTGGGAGGAACTTGCTTATGCAACAGAAAGGGGCAGAATATAAATATAGGGAGAAACCCAAGGTGGGAGAGAGCAAAATTGAGGTGAACTTTGTGGTAGCCAAGTACTCTGTTTGTCTATTCTGTTTGTGTTGGTTTTTGTTTGCGCTACTTTGTACAGAAGCCCTGAGAGCTTACTTGGAGCCCTGAAATTGGATTTTCTTTTTCTGCGTTTACATAAGTCCTAGAAGAGGGGGTCAGAGGTCCTGGGACTACACTGACAAGTTGTGTTGACTTCTCAGACTTGTTTGTGGGTCTGTGTTGATTTCACAGGCAGAAAGTGAAGTGATGATGGTGCCAGCAATGTGTTTGAACGTTGTTTTGGTTTTGTTAATGTTTGTCTTCCCAGAAAGAGAAACTGTGAAGGATTTATGGTGGACTGGATACTGTGAGCTTCAATATGGGACAAGAACTGGATGAGGAATTGAATAAGGAGCCGGAAGAAGAGCTGAATGAGGAACAGGACAAGGAGCTGAGATCTACCTACCTGTGAATCCAGGTGAAAGTTGGGTAGATTCAGGCATGAGTTGGGGCCATGGAAGAGGAACCATGGAATCTGAGAGCCAGTCTTGAGTCAAGAGGAAAAGACCTTTCCTTGGTACTTAATGCTAACTGAAATCATGATTTACCATGGCCTAGGATTCTAAGAACTATGTACTCTGTACCTTGTACCTCTTAAGGATGGTTGGAAACTAATCTCTAATCAAGAAGAAAGAAGACTTTTTGACTTAGAGATTAAGACAATGTGACAAGGGGCAGGGGGGGGGAGAACTTTGATGTTTGTACTTTGTGTCCCTTAAGGAGGCTTGCTCCTTAAGGATGATTGAGTTAAGGACCTACTGAATGATAACATATTGTTGAAAATTATGTGGCCTGATGACGAACTTTGATAGACTGGACTCTTCTCAGCAATGCAGTGATATAATTCAATCTCAGAAGAATCATGATGGAGAGAGATGTCTACATCCAAGACAGAACTAGAAAGAACTGAGTTTGAATCCAGATTGAAGCAAACCACCTGATCTTTTTTCTTTTCCGGTTTTATTTCCTCTTTACCATTTTTCATTCCATCTGATACAATCCTTATTTATAACCTGACTAATGTCTAATGTGAAAGTATTTACAGATCCTGTACTTGATTGTTTGCCACCATGGGGGAGGAGAGGGGAGGGAGGGGAGCAGAATTTGAAACTCAAGGAATTGTGGAATTGAATCTTGTAAAATAAAAGTAAACAAACAAATTAATAAAAAAAAGAAAATTTTGTGGCAACTTTGGTGAAAACTATGTGGCCACTTTAGTGATAAATTGTCATGTTATCTTGAATGTTGTAGTTTGGTTTCTGTGAATGTTTTGCTTTACTTTACTGCTGAATAATTAGAGTTCACTACATTATGTAATCAGAACCTTAAAACTGTTCACAGAAGTAGTCCTCCGGAAAGCTGCTTGTGCTAGGCTTTACACAAATATATGATAGAATTTTCATGTAAATTTATCCCCCCACCTCCTTCCTGGGGGATGGCTACCATTAGACACAGGTATATAGATATACAGATAGATAGAAACACAGACATATATATGTATGTATGTGTGCATGTATACATATAATATATATGTATATGTATGTATATATATATATAGATAGAGAGAGTTAATCGTGGTATTTATAATAGACAAAATACCTTATTCATCCAACTCATTCTTAAAACAATACTGATGTTACTGTATACAATGTCCTTTTGGCTCTTCTCATTTCACTCTTCATTATTACATACAAAAGCTCCCATTTTTTTCTAATATTGTTGAGCTTATCATTTCTTATGGCACAGTAGTATTCTTTCACAATCATACATCACAACTAGTCAAGCCATTCCCCAGTTGATGGGTATTACTGGAATTTCTGGCTCTTTTTGTCTTTGCCACCACAAAGAGAGAAGCTATAAACATTTTAGAACATATAATTTTTTTTTCTTTTTCCCTAATTATCTTTGGAAATAGACCAAGTTTTGGCATTGTTGTATCAAGAGGTATAGGTATTTTAATAACTCTTTGGGCATAATTGCAGACTAATCTCCAAAATGTTTGGATCATTTCACAGGTGTTCATCTTCTTAAATAAACAACAACAAACAAACAAACAAAACACCTTATATTGTGAAAAGGAAAGCACCATGTAATGGAAGTAATCATTTCTTTCTCCTAGATGAAAGTTCCTTTTGCTTTATTTGACTATGACAGGTGACTAGGACATAATCTTATTTGTGTGTCACTTATTAGTGCACCAGGTAAATATC
The DNA here is from genome assembly GCF_028583685.1 of Petaurus breviceps papuanus. Taxonomy (NCBI): domain Eukaryota; kingdom Metazoa; phylum Chordata; class Mammalia; order Diprotodontia; family Petauridae; genus Petaurus; species Petaurus breviceps. Next base: position 2,608,637 of record NW_027187324.1, read on the forward strand.
TTAAGACTTAATTGCAGAATATTTTCCATATGCCTTTTCTGAGGGAGTTTCTACAAGAGTTCCATAATAAATCACAGGTTTTGACTCAAAAATATTAATATAATTAAGGATAGTTTTCTTTACTTTCTTCTTGTTTCTGACGTCATCATATTATCAGCTGTGTCCTCTGAAAAAATTAATCCAAAAACCCATTGAACAATATTTGTCAGATTCTTATCATTTCAATGATTTTCTTGATGACAGTTATGCTTAGTGATATGAAAAAAATGATAGAAATTATCTAATCCATTCTCTTCTTTGCAGTAAATGCACCAAAAACCCTCTGCAAATTGTACCTTCATTTGGAGCCAAATGTAATATTCTTCTGTTTCCTTCGAAGAATATTTTAAACCATACACCATGGAGAATTGGTAATTTCTGTCACTTGAAAGAACTCATATTTCTCTTGGATTATAAGAATGTAAGTCATTTTCAATCTGTAAAATTATGTGAATAATACAGATATCCAGTTTAAATTATCAAATAAAAATTCCAAAGTAAATACAAAGAGATGACATGACTCATACTCATAATTCATATTTGAAAAGTTCACCTGATGTGTGGAGGGCATATTTGTTGAATTCTATAAGATGAAAAACTAAAGTTCTTCCAATGTAAAATTTAATATGGAAGGAAACTACTTGCAATTGAAGAGAAAGGATTAAAGAAGATGGTTCAATGTTAAATCCTCCTTCTGTGATTTCTCTAGAGACTCCAGCAACCACTCTACATAAAAGGAAATGGACTTCTGCAATTGCTTTGCCTTAGGTTTTACATTATTACAATGGTATAAACAATTGACTATTTCTAAAGCAAACTGAAATATTTGATGATTATGTCCATGCTATTTTTTGAACCTATCTAATATAGCCGTAAACAATAAATGTCAAAAAAATGATATGGTATAGGCCCTAAAATAAATAATTTTAAAATGGATTTTTCCTTTGTCATTGTTTTTTTCTTCTCTATAGTAGTTGATAGAGAACTTCAACATAGATGAAAGGTCAAAATCATTGATTTAACTCCATGTTGAGCCTTCTTCTCTTTTTAGTATATTTTGTGGTGAAAAGAACAGGCAAAGCTTCATTAAAAATAACAAATTTGTTATTGTAATATGAGAAAATTACTTAACTTTGATTGTGTGAACCATAATTAGATGAAAAAAATGATTATGTCAAATATCCTCTAAATGATAAAGTCAATAAAGATGGAGATGTGACTGTAAAAAGAAAAGTCAAAATATCTCTCAAAATATAAGTATTTGTTTGAGATTAACATGTTCTAGAAACCCATTTCATTTTTATGGACACATAGTGGTTGTTCATTCTTCATACTCAAAGAGGACCAAATAATATCACGTTGTTGGGATCAAGGTACAGTTTGTTCGACTATGGCTGATCAGTTCATTACACACTTGGAGGCTCTACCAGTGGTCAGGCACAAATAGCTCATTTGAACATTTGGGATGGATGTTTACCTACATTTTCACATTTCACATTTCTTGTGTGCTACTGATTCTAATTTACTCATAGAGCAGAAGGTTATCTTTGATGTGGCCATGATATACTGGGTGGTCCTGGGCTACCATCTGCCATGTATCCCAGTTAATACCAATATTCTTCAGACAGAATCCTTGTATTGTTTCTTCTGACCTCTTTGTGAGCACTTGCCTTATGTGTAAAATAGTCTTTTTGGTAAATGTATATTTGGCATTCTGGCTGCATTGCCAGTCCATATGAATTGGCCTCTCTGCAGTAGCGTTTGAATGCTTTGTAGTTCAGCTCAAAAGAGGATCTCAGTGCCCAATATATTATCTTGCCAGATAATCTTCAGAACCTTCCTAACATGATTCAAGTGGAAGTGGTTCAATTTTCTAGCATTATGCTGCTAAAATATTTAGGTTTCACAGGCATATAACACTGAATTCAGTACCATGGATCTGTAGATCTTCACATTGGTATGTAGCCTAATACCTCTTCTCTCCTACAAATTCTTTTGGAGTCTCCCACAAGCTGAGCTAGCTCTAGCATTGTGTGTGTCAGTGTCATCATCTATGTGGACCTCCCTGGAAAGTAAATTGCCAAAAAAAGGGAAATGAACTTATTCACAGCATTCAAAATATCTTCATTTGCAATAACCAATGTTTCCACATATGGATGGTACAATGCTGGCTGATGGAGAATCTGTTTTCTTGGCATTAATTTAGGCCAAAATGATCAAAAGTGGCAGAGAATCAATCCATTCTCTATTGTATCACAGTGTCAGAAGCTGCATTAAATGTACAATCAATCATCTGGGAATAAAAAGTCGAGTGTTAACTCTCATGTTGCCATGTAGTCTTTTCAAGCTAAATAGTTTGCCAGTAGTGGGATAGCTGATCTTGATGCCATTTTTATCCTTATTGAAAGTCTCTTAGAACATCACTGAAAACATCATGGAAAATAGCATGAGAGCAAGTACACAGTACAGCTTCATTTCACTGGTGACAGGGAAAGTATGAGAGCATCATCTTTCATCCAGAACCCATGCAAGCATGTCATCATAAGACTGATGTAAAATACTGATGAACTTCTCTGGCATATCAAATTTCACCACACTCTTCCATACACCCTCAAGCCAGACACGATTAAAGACCTTGGGCAGATCTACAAATGTTATATGGAGACCTTTGTTCTGTCCTGACATTTCTCCTGAAGTTGTCAGGCAGAAAACATTATGTTGACCATTCCTCAACCTTTCTTCAGCCACATTAGTTCTCAGGCTGATGACTATCTTTGAAGATAAGGATCAACCCATTTAGTAGGACTGATTGCCAGAAATGATAAAGAGAGAGGGACAGCCCTGTGAGCATCACAGGGCACCCTGTTTCCTTTTGTTTTATAGAGATGGAAAATGGAAGCATCCTGGAATTTCCACAAAATCTAAAATATTTCAGTAAGCTTCTGGATGAGCAGTGGACTACCTGCCAATATAGATCTCTGCTAGGATGGAATCATTGCCAGGAACTTTGCTACATGGGAAGAGCGTATTGATGTTCAATACCTCTTCTTCAGTTGAAACTTCACTCAGAGAGACATTGACTTCAACTTCTGGTATGTAGTCAATGGCTTCAACATTGGTGGATAATGGTCTATTGAGAACACTATAAAAGTATTTAACCTATCTCAACAGGATCAAATAAAGGGTTTATAAAATAATAAAAGAGGTAAGACTTATTATCTGTATCATTTGGTCATGATTTTGTTACTGAAACCGAGAGTGGATTATTCAAATTGCATTTGATTCTCTTACTTGGTAAAAGTCTATTAAAAGGTGAATCTCTACGTCTAAACATATGGAATTCGTTATAGAAATGTTACCTGTCTTTGTAATAGCTATAATGATAATAGTATATACTATGTTTTACAAACAGCTTTAAATGAATTTTACTATTCATCCAACTCACCATCTGACTTAAGGAAATGATGAAGTTACAGTATATTTTCAACATTGAAAATATCTTTCATTAATCAAATTACAGGGCAGTCTTATATAGATTATATAAAATATATGATTATTAATTCTCTATTATATACACATAATATTATAATACTGTATCTGTATAGCTAAATATATTATCCATAATAAGAATATCTTACATTGATCAAATCAAAGGACAGTATTGTATGAATGTATGTATATGCATATATGTTTATGATATCACTATCCATATACACATATATACAGGCAGAATAAAATGCCAACCTTTAGATTATTATTTACTCAACAAATATAAGGATTTATATTTATCTCCAGGGGAGATGTTCGCTAAATAAGATATATTCTTTGCCATCTAGGCACTTCTCTTCTGGTTTAGAATATAAACCATTATCTCCGTCTTCTTAGACCCATAGTACTCTGTAACCTCCTTAATATAATGGCAAAATTGTATTAAGCCCTTTAAGCACAAGTAGTTAACTCTCTTTTCTTAAAATACTTCTACCTCTGTTCTTAATCTAGTAATCTCTTGGAATTTCTTAACGCCAAGGTCTAATAATGTAGATGAGTTCCCTCTTCTCTCCCTGGACCATATAACAACCTTCCTGGAAACAGGTTCAGGGCAATTGGAATAAGTAGTCACAAACCATAAAACATGAAATCTTGTTAAGGCCTCGGTCCCCAATTCTTGTAAACATACTTTCATATGTCTGAGTCCAGTATAGTCTTAAATTTCTGTTGTTACTGTTTTTATTCTTTTTCAGTGATTGACTCATTGTGGTTCTCTAAATAGGTGCTAACCATCTTCTTAAAGCACTACTATTTAAACAATTAGGATGAATCAAATCCAGGTGGAAATCAACTCCATATGAAATTATTTTCACACTATAATTTCAGTACATGTTATATGGTAATTTCCACTGTAACATTAGCGTTAACAGCAGCAATAACTGACTTCACCTCTTATACCAAACCAAAAGTACCCTTTACTTTTACCTCCTTGAAAAAACAGAATAGTATTTTCATGATGGTGCTTTCATGGATGTATGCAGTTTAAAATGGAAGCAATCTAATTTTCACTGAATGAATATATGAATGTATAAAAACATTTTTTATTGTATGGCATGCTCTAGGGGTAAGGATAGAAAAGTAAGACAGTATCTGCCCTCAAAAAAGCCGATATGCTAGCAAAGAGAGACAAGATATACATGAGTATTCAACTGCAGAGCAAATAGAAAGGCCTAGTGGTTTTTTAGGATGTATTGGTATTGCATCCTCTTTAGTGTAGTTTTTACTGATGAATTCTTATAATTCTGAAAACCAACCTTTTGGTTGTTCTTGAGAGTCATAGTCAGGAACTTTTTTTCCCTGAATCATTGTGATTGACACTGAGGCCTCTAGAATATGCTGAAGCAGTTGCTAGTTCAGATTTCTGCAGGAGATGCTTTTCGAGATGGTGGTAAGGATCAGGTTTTTGTTACCAGGGCTATTGGGTTCAGAGTCCTGGATGCCTCCCCTGAGGTCTGAGAGGATGTAGTAGTCAAGGTAGAAAGGGTGGTTTAGCCCACTTACACAAGACCCCTCCTGTTTCTCTCTCAGTACCCATTCATGAGAGTGACTAAATGATTAAAACTTTTTGAATGTAAGTGCTATATGCCTGTCCTCCAAGGTCAAGCCTTACTAAGTTTGATGAGACTCATGATAATTATAAATGTTAACAAATGTAAGTCCTTTATTGATGACATTTATTTTCAAACTTCATCAGATATGGGATTACATTTATGTGGGTAACTCTCCACCCTCCCTCCCTTAGAACTTAGAACTAAACTCCACATCTTAATAAAGCTGGCCTTGAATAATTTGCTTTATATTACACATCCTCAATGTGAAACTTAGGTAACAAATTAGTTAGAGAGAACATATCATAATTTATGCTTTGCATAGGCTTTTTCCTTCTTAGCTTTCCCCACCTCTGATTTATTCTTTCCATTCTCATACTTGCTAAATTCCTTATCTGAACTTCTAGGGGCAATTAGATAATGGTTTTTTTTCTGTATTTTCTCTATCTTTTGCCCTTTCCTTGTCTTAACTCTTCTTCGGGCTCCTCAACTTTCATCTGTGCCTTCAATAGCTGCACATGCACCATGATACATACACACACATACACACATATCTGTCTATACCTACAATATGGACAATAAGTCAGTCAGTCAACAAGAATTTAAGTACTTACTATGTGCCAAGGATTATACTAAGCCCTGGAGACACAAAGATAAAAACATGGTCTCATTCTTCAAAGCACGCCACTCTAATATAATGTTAGTAGAATGCTATTGCCTTCTAATGTAATTTCTATTTACTTGTAAAAACATGAAAATAAAGAAATATCAATATATACACATATATGCCTATGTATACATACATATATGTGTATATGTGCATATGTATACATATGTGTGTAGACACACAAGATATATACACAATACATACTTTTACCCTCATTCCTCTTTATATGTATAAGATTCTTTTGTTTGTATCGCATATCCAGTCTGCTACTATTCAACATTTCTAGTATCATTTATTGGATTTTTAAGATTTCTTGTACCCATAAGGTTATGTTTCTCTCTTGAGGGTCCCTAGTTCCTCTCTTTTGGTTGTTATGGGCCTCCCCGAAGATTCTTTATCAATTGACTCTCTTTACACTGGTTTAAATGTCAGCTTTCAACTGAGAAAGCTTACAAAGTTATGCATGTTAGACACTTTAAAGCATTGTTTATATAGTAAATAGGCAATGTATCCTAGTAAATTCCAAGTTTTATTTGCTAAATGAATCTAATCTAATTCAGCCTAATACAAATTTCTTACTTACCTACTAAAGTATTTTGTTTGGTAATGGACTTGTTAAAAGAAAAAAAAAAGCTTACCCTGCCCTCAAGGAATCTACATTTTATGGGGTAAGAAAGATCACAACAAATAAACAGATATATACATACCTAATAATCTGGAAAGGATTTGGGGGGGGGGTTAGGTAAGTGATAAGTGGGGAGGATGAGTGATTTTAACTATTACCCTCAAATTCAGATTCAGTATTGGAATGGAATGAGGCATTTCTTGATCATCCAAAAGTTAACAAACAAAGCTATATTCAATGAGGGTACTCTAAAACATAGCTTGGATAGAGAGGTCCCATATCCTTCTATCACTTCCATATGGAACCATAATGAATTTACAACGTGGAGAGGTTTCTGTGGCATTGTAGAGAAAATTCCAGGAAGAAAGGCAAGTGTGAAACCTGGAGAAAATTCTTTTCAAAAATGTATTACACAGAACTGAATGCAATAGTACAAATATGATCTTTCTAGGGAAGAGAGAATATAATGGTCCTATTACCACCTTGTATTGGGAAGTTATGTGTCTTACAATTAAGATTAATTCCATTTAGTTCTTCCTAACTTTATATAAAAGTGAAAATAAAAAGAGGTTGTAGAGTGTATTAAAAGAATACAGATCTTTGTGAGAAAACCAGGGTTTGCAATCTTGTCCTGACATTTATTAACTATATTACCATGGGAAAATAATTTATCATGTCTGAGCCCCAGTATCATTATGTGAAAAATCAAGAATTTAGGTGACAGAGTTATTAGAGATCTTATTATATGTACATTTCTTCTATTAACGTTATTGTCAGGACAACAATTTCTAAACTGTAACATACTATATAAATGTGAACTATGATTAAATTAATGATCAGATTCTTTTTTTTTTTGGCTTTTTTTTTGAGGGCAATTAGAGTTAAGTGACTTGCCCAAAGTCACACAGCTAGTAAATGTGTCAAGTGTCTGAGGCCGGATTAGAACTCAAGTCCTCCTGACTCCAGGGCTGGTGCTCTATTCACTGCACCACCTAGCCACCCCCAATTATCAGTTTCTTAAACAACTTCAGAGGTTCAACATCTCTCATTTATTTTTCTCTATGATTTGTGTTGCTGAATAATGCAACAGTTATTATTGAACTACCAGAAATCTAGTGTACTCTCCTAAAGTGTCTAATTCCCTATAGCTAGACATGGCTATGATAACGAAGAGCTTGTTAGATCCTCTTCCCGTTCCTACAGTTGAATAGATACAAATTTTACATTTAGGCATCATGCATTTTAGATTATTTTGTTATAGTTTTAATTGTTCTTTCTAAATATTCATGAATCTTATCTCTCCATTCCCTAGCTTTTGCAGAACTGATTTTTCATAAAATGTGTTTTCTCATTTCTATAAAAACCAGATTATCCTTTAGCCTTAGAAAACATGGTTCAGATGCCAGTTTGCTTTGCTCATGCAGGAAACATTAATTAATTGATTAAGTAAGGCATAGCTCTAGGCCAGGCAGTGGAAGAAATAGTTAAATTAGGAAGCCAACAAGCATTTCTTAAGTATTTACTGAGTGCCAGATCCATTATGAAGCACTGAGAATAACAAGAAAGGTAGCCATTCTGTGCTTGCCCTCACAGAGCTCTCATTCCAATTAAATCAGCAATATGCAAACTACTATGTTCAAACACAACATGTATGAGACAAATTGGAAATAATTCACTAGCATTAAAAAGGACTGAGAAAGGCTTTTTGCAGAGATGGATTTTAGCTGAGAACTGAAGGAAATGAGGAAATAGAAGTGAGGAGGCAGAGCATTCAAGATATTGGAGGTTAAATTGAAAATGCACAGTCAGGAAAGGGAGTGTCTTTTTCAAGGAACAACAAGGAGACCAACCAATGTTATTTGATCAAAGAGTACTTGGAGGGGAATAAGGGGTAAGAACACTATAAAGGTCTTTAAAGTACAGAAAGATCATTTATATTTGATCCTGAAGATTATAGGGATCCTCTGGAGGTTACTGAAATGGGGGTGGGGGAGTGACTTTGAGTTGTGAAAGATCAGTTTGGCAACTGAATTGGAGGATGGATTGAAATGGGAAGAAACTTGAGAAAGAGAGACAAAGCAGAAGGTTATGCCAATAGTCTAGTTGTAAGGTAAAAAGAGCTTTTACCACATTAGTGTCAATGTCAAAGAAAAAGACGAGTATACATGAAAGACATTGCCAAGGACTCTGCAAAAGCCCAGATATAAGAAGCAGGTAGGGTGGGAGAGAGAGAGACAGAGAGAGAGAGAGACAGAGAGACAGAGAGAGACAGAGAGAGACAGAGAGAGAGACAGAGAGAGACAGAGAGAGACAGAGACAGAGACAGAGACAGAGAGAGAGAGACAGAGAGAGAGACAGAGAGAGAGACAGAGAGGCAAAGAGAGAGACAGAGAGAGAGAGAGACAGAGAGAGAGAGAGAGATAGAGAGAGAGAGACAGAGACAGAGACAGAGAGACAGAGACAGAGAGAGAGACAGAGAGAGACAGAGAGACAGAGAGACAGAGAGAGGGACAGAGAGAGAGAGAGACAAATATACAGAGACCCATAAAGAGAATGTCCTGATATGCAGCAAATAATCTACAACATAGAATTAGAGATACTGGAGCTAGAAGGAAACTTAAGGGTTGTCTGATGAAACCTCCTCATTTCAGCAATTAAGGAAATTAAGTTTCAGAGGGGTTGATAATAATACAGAAGTTATTTAATAAATTATAAATATAAACAGAGAAGTATAGAACAAAGGATTTTGTGGATTTTAAAAAGGAAAATTTCCTTTGACAGGAGATAACATAGTAGTTATCATTAAAATAGGGCTTTAATATGTAGACAGAGAGGTGGCACAGTCAATAGAGCTCTGGGCTTGGAATCAGGAAGACTCATCTTCAGGAGTTCAAATCAGGTCTTATACATTTAGTAGTTGTGTGACTCTGGGCAAGTCACTTAACCAAGTTTGCCTCAGTTTCCTCATCCATAAAGACAGCTGGAGAAGGAAATGGCAAATAACTCCAACATTTCTGCCAATAAAATCCCAAAAGGGGCTCATGGAGGGTGGGACATGACTGAAAAACAATTTAACAAAAGCAACAAAGGATTTATAAGGTGAAATTGGGGAAGAGAAAACAAGGTGGGCAGACTGCTCATTGGTCAAAGGGAAATACATTTTCACTAGAGCTATGAAACAAAATCCCTTATCAGTTTCCCAATTACTTTTAACTTCTTCAAGAATGGTATCATTATCTTCCATTTCCTTTGTCCAAAACGGAACAAGGCCTTTATTCAGTCTTCTCTGTTTGAAAAGGGCCCTAGCTGGGGTCTCCTGAAAGAAGTTTAAACATTTTGCACATTCTGCATAGAGCCTTTTTCTCTGAGGTCAGCAAATCTTTACTCTGCACAAAATTAATGCTGAGTAACTTGCTCACATAATTGTTTCCCACATTTTCTTGGGACATCTCACAGTCATACTACTTTGTTGCTGGAAATGATATGTACATACCTTCCATTTTAACTGTTTATTTCCCTGAACAGCAATTTCAGAATTGTTTGTTTTGACAGATGTAAAACTATTATAGACAAAGTATCTTTAAAGAAGTAAATATACTTTGTTTTTTGAATGAGATTTTGACAGCATTAGTGTTGATACCATATCATAAAACACTGTAAAAATAAACCATTATGGTGAAAAATTGTCAGTGTTTTATATTCGTCTTAGCTTAGACACTACCTATTTTCTAAAAAACAATGTTTCCCATTATACACTAAAACAGATGAATATACTTTATTTTCTGCTGCCTGCATTTTGCAATTCCTAAGGGAAGGAAAGTTACTTGAAATTACAGATATGGACCTCTTGATACATACTTTTGCTAGTTATTATGATCCCCTAGAAATAGTAGAGATAAGTTTCTGAACAATGGATAGATAAAAAGCCACATAAAGATTTCTTCAGGCTTTTCAGAATACACTTAGAACAGACCTTATTACGCCTATAATATATTGGAAAATATATCCATGGGTCTCTTACGCTATAGCTTTAGCAGTGTAGAACCTTAGACCATCTTGATCCTCCAGTAGCTATTGCTAGAGCAGCTTGGCTTGTGAATAGGGAGGTATTCCTGTGGTTCCACTTTCTTTTTTATCATGTGTTATGATCTATGTTTAGCCCAATTTTGTAGTTCACCAATCAAGGAAGACTTCCATGAGTTTAGACAAGTGTAGTAAGCAAACATTTCTCTCTGCACCCTGATATGTTTCTTAGCTAGTATGTAGTGAAAATATGTGTGGAAATGCAAAACCTGATATATAGTAAGCATTTAATACTTGTTGATGATGACAGTGTTGACAGTCTCTGAGCCTCAATTTTCTTATCTGAAAAAGAAGGGGTTAAACTAAGTTGGGAAATTTACCTTTTTTTTTTAAAGCTGGGACAATTGACTTTTTGTCCTGTGAAGTTTTCATTTATGATTTCTTGAAATATACCTCTAAAAAACCAGGCTTTTGGAAAGCTCATTGTATTTTAGATGGATGTACTTGATTATGCCTTTAAATGTAGATCACTGTAGCTTTCATGGAATTGACAATAATAGGCTCCAACCCAAGCCTCTGTGACTAATTTTAAGGTTTTGATGGTTTAGAATAAGTGTAAGTGCTAATTATTTTCTGTTCTGACCAGAAACTCAGAGGGTCTTCCACTCTCATATTGATATTTTTGTGATGTTTCAATTCTTGCCTAGCCTTTAGTCATTGAATGGGTATGGCCACAGACAAACTAAAACCTGGGAAAGACCATAACTTAGAAAGACCACTGCATCCTGGGCCATTGCAAATCATGTACACCTTTGTCTTGTCACTGGAGGACTCTGGAGGAGAGTGAGGCTAATGACTTTCTGCATCTCTGACTTACTTGAATCCAATTCATGAGCAACTCTAGATGGAATGATGAACAAAAACAACAATGCTTGTTGATGATGACAGTGCTGTCTCTGACCCTGCATTTTTCTAATCTATTACAAGAAGGGTTAAACTAAAGCCTTCCAAGACCATTTCTAACTATGAGATCTCAAGGTTTTAAAGTTCTGTAGTGTTTCTTGCTATGGGTTTAAGAGAATCAGACCGATGAATAATGCATATTTAAATTGTGTATTATATTTTAAGAATAAATATAGAAAATTAATTTTTGCAGTTACTGTTAAAGAACTCAAGTTCTCTCTCTCTCTCTCTCTCTCTCTCTCTTTCTCTCTCTCTCTTTCTCTCTCTCTCTTTCTCTCTCTCTCTTTCAATCTCTCCTTATCTTCCCTGTATTCCAATATTCCTATGACTTAATCTCTGTGAATAATAATAAAAAACCCCATCCTCCATCAACCTGGCTATAAATTTCAGATCTAGAAATTTAAATAATATCTAGTAATTTTCCATACATTAACTAACATGCCCATAATCACAATGTTCATATCCATCAGAGTCAGGACTTAAACTCAGGCCTTCCTAATTGTAACATTGATCCTCTGATTATTTAATATGTGAACAAGAATGTGGTACTTGGGGGTTGTCATTAAATCACTTATTACAAACAGGACTAATTTTACACTGATATGAAAAGAATAATTGTTGTTACCATGGTAAAAATCATTTCATTTTCCTATGTCTCGGTTTTCTTAGGTAAAAATGAGAGATTAATTACATTCCCTTATATCACAATTTGTTTATGATCTTTATAAAATTATAAAATATGAAGTGAATATACTTAACCAGATTCCAGAATGAAAATGTCATCATCATATATTCAGAACTTGGAGAAATCTCAATGCCTTTTCAAAGGTCATGCAGACAATAAGTATCAAAGTCAGGATCTGAAACCTGGTCTTCTAACTCCATTGCTCTTTCTATGGTGTCATGCTGCCTTCATAATTGAAATTCTATGTCATTATGAAAATAGGGTGGTAAGTGTTTGTCAATTATGCTATTAAATAATGTGTATTAAAGATTACAAATATCAATTTGATGTCTTGTTCAAGTGATTTATTTGAGCATTCACATTGAATGCCTTTCTGAAGAATGTTAAATTGTAAAAAACAAACACACACACACACACATAGCACTACAGTTTTTATACAGAGTATACAGCTAGGAGAGCCTGTTTTAATCTTTTTAAGAAAAAATATTTTGCACCAATCCAAGGGATCTACAGAGAAGGAGAGAAGAAGTATCCTGTAATCAAGAAACTGATTTCCAGACAAAGATATGGAATATCAAAGAACAAATTAGAAACCACATTAGTTGTGACTGAAGGGCAAAAAATACAATAAAAAGAATAAAAAGCTTAGAAGACTACCAAAAGCATCAGAGAAATGTTGAAAACAATAGAGCAAAAATAGATGAGAGAGGATGCCAGAAAAATGGAAATCAATAAACAAAGTAATTAAGAATTCACAAAAAATATACAGCAATTAACACCTTTTGTCAAAAATTTGAATCTCTGCTGGTATACTCAAAAGAGTGACAAATAAAGATATATAGTGCATAAAGAGGACATGTTTTAAAATGTCTGGTTAATAATTTCCAATTGTGTCCAACTCTTTGTGATCCCATTTTGGGTTTTCTTGGAAAAGAAGTGGTTTGCCATTTCAAAAAAAGCTTATTTCTTAAATACCTTGCTTATCAGTATAGCTTCATAGATAATATTTCAAAGCATAGTATACACTAGGCAAGATTTATTTTTCATAATCATGGATGCAAGTCCATATTTCAAATAATAATATACCTGATAAATTTACTCCTTTTTTGTTGACTTTGTCAGATCTGACTAAATCATCTTTGTTTTTATCATTTAACATACATATTAGGAGTAGTAGAAATGAGAGCTCTTTCATGTTTTTATTATTTGTACTCACACTGTGTAATGGAAATGCAAATTTAAAGATCTTCCTTGCCCCTAGGCCCTTTGATAGGTTTAAGAGACTCTGAGAAACTTCCTTGATTTGAAAATATACTCTGCTCCCTAATAGGTTGAATGTGGTCACATGGAGCCTGTGGAAACAGGCTAGCTTTTTAGGAATACCCACACCTTGATGCTGTGTGATTGGGCAGTGGGTCAAGAGGGTGGTTACATTCTCTGACCCAGGAGAAGTCTATATAATCCCTGATCTGAGGCTTTGCTTTCAGGCTCACTTTGAGAAGTGGTGTGGGATTTGACCAGATGAGACTCTGGGCAGCCGTTGAGAGCCCCCCCTGCCTTTGAAAACCCAGATGTTGATGCTTCCCTCTCTGGTAACTGTGATTTGGTATGAATGTAGTAGTTGGGCATTTTGGAAGCCTTATCTGCTTGGTCTTTTTCTCTGTCTTGTAACTTCTGTCTGTATACTCTGAAGTTTGGGGTGCTGACCGTTTTCCCCTGAGCTAGGTAAATGATACATGTTTGATTGATTAAAGTAAGCTTGTTAATCTACTTTGAATTGCTTTCTTTTAGAAAAGCATATCTAAGAACTTGTGTTCGCAGCCACCCTGGTGATGCTGCGGTGCTTGCTGCTACACACTATTATCTTCAATCCATGGTTTCTTTTCAAGAATCTTTTTAAGCCAGTTGTCCATTTAGTTAGGAAAGCTGAAACTAGATATTATCATCCATAAATATACTTTCATTGGCACAAGTAAATTTTGATACAAAAATATAACATGCTGAAAGAGAGTGGATAAATGAGGATACCACTGTCAATCCCTCTTGGTTGTGGAACTTACATTCTGCCCTCTAGATACCATAGACCAAGTAAAGGCATCAGGAACCATTCATAAGTAGCTAATATAGCATAATAAAAACCTTTTTAAAGAAAATTTGGATAAAATAAATAAAACTAAAGGTTCTAACATGCTTTTCTGGTATCATAATCTTGACAATCATAAACAAGGTATTGTTTTAGCCAGATATTTAAGAAATAAGCTTTTCATGCCTATAAAGATTCTCATTTATTTATCTTACTTGAAATACTGAACTCACTTGTTGAAAAAACCTTCCAACAGAGAAGATTTCATGTGCTTTTGAATTCATTGATTAAAATATAAAAAACAAACACCTTCTGATTGCTTTTCTAGTATGATTGATTAATATCAAGGAAGACAGAAAATTACTACCCAGATTTCATTAAAATTAAAAAAAAAACTTTTTGTAATTGATTGGTGACAATGAAAAATAGTATCATGATTTAGTAATTACCTTTTATGCTCTTCTCCCTCTTGTATCTATATACCTTTGTGCAATATTATTTAACTGTAATCATCTTGAAACCTAAGTATCCAAAAAACTGCATAACAAGCTTTTAAATATAATAAAACATATTCAGAGTGCTTTCACATTTGATAAAGCAAAATTAAATAAAAGAAATTAAATAAGCAAAATTAAATTAAATACCTTGCTTAAACCCTTTTTTCCTCCCATATATTTGACTCAAATTTTTCCTTCTACAACTTCTATCCACTGACAAATATTGATGTAAAAAAGTTAGATTATTCTCTAAACTACTTCTCAAAACACTATCAATGCTGTCAATGGATTACATTTACAGTTGAATGGTTATATGTAGAAACAACCAAAATAGCAAAGATTAAGGGGATTTTTTTGTATTTTTTTAACCTAGATATCAATAGCTAATTAAAAATATCTGATTTAGTAATATTGATGCATTTCCCATATTATAAGATATTAATATGAGACAATGTAACATGCCTTCAAATGTACTCCTTAAATGTGGTGTAGAAATATGGAATATTCTGCATTGCAGACTTAGATTTGTTTAGAAATTTCTGATTTGACAAGCTAACTTTGAAACTCTAAATCCTAAGAGTTCTAAAACCAGCTAAACATGAGGGTTTCATGATTTCAATTCAACAAATATTTAGTAAGTTTTTGACTTGTGTGAAGTACTGGACTAGGTGCTAGAGAGCATAAAGATAGATCAAACAAATATGCTACATTCTAATAGTTTTTGATCAAATGGGGGGTAGAGGGAACATGAAAGCCTAGAAGAAAATGTCTATATGAAGATCTTTGATATGAAGGAAAGTGAGACAATTACAGAGAAGTGAATGTAGATTCAAATTTGAGAATCTAGATTGCTAATAATTAGAGGTTCAGAAAAGGATTCATGGAGGAAGGAGTACCTTCACTGGGTCAAAAAGATATTAAAATTATTTTAAAAGACTTTTTCATATGGAAGTAGAACATCCATTTGAAACATTGTTGTACATGGTGTAAGATTTTATATATGTATGCATGTGGATACATATGGATGTAAACATGTATTTGCCAAACTGCTTTTAAAAATTCTGATGTTCTTGATGAACAGAGGCTCCTCCAAACAATTTATGTTCTTGGATTTATCAAGTTCTACATTACTTACTTAAATTTTACCAATTCTTGCTAATCTAGTCTTATACACATATAATATGTATGCACATGTATAATACTGGTAATACATATTCTTATGTGTGTATACAGTAGCTTAGATGATTGTCTTTAAAAATACAGTATGGGGTCTATAAGTTCCATTTCCCTAGCATGAAAACAAATTCAATTTAAAAAGTAGGGTGTAAAAGGGTAATATAATCCAAGTAATGGGTGGCAGAGGCAGCGGGGTGGAGGTGGGGGGGGTGTGATCAATAAGACAATTCTATGAGAACAGAATGAGAATGGAGGACAGAAATCAGTCCATTTTGGTCAGGAGGTAGACTATATGAAAGGATTACATGAGACAAGAAAACAAAAGAGTATTGGAACCAGCTTGTGAAGAGTGTTCAATACTAATCTAGGAACTCCTCTAGGACAATTTCAGTTCCCATACCTTGGTGGACCAAGTGCCTAGAGGGCAACTAGAGTTTGAGTGCTAGATACACATTTGCTGTTGTGGCTGGTTGTGATTTCAAACAATGTTCAAAGAACTTCACTCCTCCCAAATTGATTGGGGACTTTTTGCCCCTAGTTTATACTTTCAATGAATTAAGGAAATATATGACCAAGCCTTCTCTAATTGTATTAATATGGGGAAGTGGAACACCCTTCTTACACTAGTATCAGACATTTATACTTTGCTTAGTAGATCAAAGAGAGTCACTGATTTCTAGTAAAAAGGTGGTATGACCATAGCAGTTTCATTTTGATGACTACTTAGACTGTGGTATGAACCAAGAGTTGGAGGAGGGAAACATTATGGTCAAAGTGGACATTTAGGAAGCTATTACAGTGTTTTAGATTCAAGAAGGGAGCCCAGACTAGGTTAGTTACAGAAGGAGATGGTGAGACTTGTAGCTAAAGCAGAATCAACAACACTTGACAATTGATTGGCTATGTACAAAAAGGAAAGAATTAAAGATGAAGCTGAAATTGATATCTTATTTGCCTAAAAGAATGGGACTGTTATCAAAAGAAAGTGGAGTGTTAGGGGAGGCAGGGTTTTGTGCAAAGAGGAGGAATGAGTGCAGCTTGAAGGACTGAACTTGATCTTATGGCCCATTTTATGTGTAGGTACTGCAAACTCATATGAGAAGAGTTGATGGTCCCCAGGGCTGAATATAGCATATATTATGTGTCTTAAATTTTTGCCTTTAGAGATTTATTATTTTAAGTCTTCAAGAAATTTTAGACTTCAAAAGTTTTCTATTGTAATTAAAATATGCCTTGGAGAGATAAATATCTTATAATCATAGAATCAGAATCTTGTGGGAAATCCTGGAAGGGATTTAAGGGATCATCTTATCCAAATTCCACATTTTATAGAGAAAGTTTTACTAGTTATTCATGAAATCTCACAGCTCTTTTGGTATATCCAGTTTAAGATTCCAAATTTCCTGACTTCTGGTACAGTTTGCCACTTTGTCTTACTTGCTGGTTCTTAGAGAGTTATCAGCTACTACCCTGGTGGGGCAGCTACATGAGACCAAGTGTTGGAAGTAATTGCACACAATAAGGAAAGTCAAGGATAGCCTGAGGGAGAAAGACAGTAAAGAGGTGTTAATGATAAACAAACTACTTAATAGTACTTACAAATATGATTTTTTACTTTAGTAGGACTGCTGAAATGATATCAAGAAATTCCTTGCAAATATAGTTCAGAAGATTGGTATATGGATTTAAAAGGGAGAGTATAATTAGGTAATAACCACTGATGAGAGATGATGTTAGCTATAGCATTTGACACTGCCTGATGGAAAACACTGGTTCTAAGGTTGTTGGAGGATGAAACTAGGAATGCAACAAGGAAAGGCAAACCTAACGAGAATGAATAGATGTTTTAGCAGGAAGAATTTAATAGAATTATTGATCATGCATCAGAATTTTTAAAATATCCATTGTATCTAGTCCAGAGAGGAATACTCAGTAAATACTTAATGGAAGTGTCTTGACTAAATGGATGAACAGAAACATTATCTTTAAGTTAAGACAGATATTTTTATTTTTTCCTTAACTATACTTTTCACTTTAATTCCTAAGGAGAAAATAGAAGAAAGAGGATAAAGAAACAGAATTGATACATGTTTTATTTTCCTTTTATGTCCTTAAATAAAATGCTTCTGTAGAACACAGAAAAATATGTTACTTACAAAATAAAAAAAAAATTACAAGTATTTTTAATTGGGACATGATAAACGTGAACACATTTTACATTTAATATTTCCTTAATTGAAATATTGATAATAATAGACAGTTCTCAGTGAATAATAGAAAAGATGGAAAAAAGTGGGGAGATGAGAAGGTAATTTATGAATGGAGTGTTCTTTATTGTGTTTTATTAATAAATTTAGCTTTGTAACACAAGGTCTTTAGACATCTTTCCAGGAAAATAATAACACATGGAAAACATACATAATTATATCATAGAAATTTATTTTAAATAATGAAATACAAATATATTCCTTCCTTCCTTCTCTTCTTCCCCCATATGACTTTTAAATTCTGCACTAATTTGCAAGTTCAAAGTACTTTTAGAAACTAACCACTATCCATGAACTCTAGCCTGAGCCCCCACCAATACATCTTTATGCAATACCTTAAAAAAACACATTAAACTTCAAAGTAAAAAAGAATTTAAGGTAAAATGCATATACCCTCTAGATTATATCTCCTAAGAAGGCCTCAAGGGGAATGATTCCATTTTAATCCTAATTCTTCCTACAGTATAGAAAGAGGTAACCGTCAATTCAAATTCATGTTTCCAGGGGGTGAATTTGAAGTCTCAAGGCACTTGCCTATGGGAGATTTTCTCTTCTAGTTACAAGTGAAAGACTTGAGATCAGTGATGCCTCAGAATCTGATGACCTCTGATCTCACTGAGCTTCTATAATAACTATGTTCAGCAATACCACATTGTGCATAAATACAAAAGATATAGTCCAGTACTGGAAATATATTGTTGTGGTAATCTTAGTCCACATAGAAAAGCAGTGTCTTTTTCTCTGGAGAAATGTCTTGGCATATATAGGGCTGAACAGATCAAAGATTACAACTTTTGGGGGGCAGCTAGATGTTGATCTGAGGAAAGTCACTTAACCCTGTTTGCCTCAGTTCCCTCATTTTTAAATGATATGGAGAAGGAAATGGAGTACTACTCCAATATCTTTGCTAAGAAAATCCTAAGTGGTGTTATGAAGAATCAGACATGACAAAATGAGTAAACAAATAAAATATTGTATTTCCTAACTGAGGCTCTAAGTGATATAGAGAGAATCTCGATAATTTTATTATTAATTCTCATATAAACTCCTAAATAACAGAAATAGACAAACTACATTTTATCATTGAGGTAACAAGAAAGTATTGTAGCTTCTCTAGTGTAGGAGTTAACATGATTCCATTCTCATTCAAAGAAAGTTGGTAGTTTGGTAGTTATTTTGGACTTACATCTGATAGTTATTTTGGAGGATTTACTAAAGTGGGAAGAAACTTAAGTCAAGAGTACCAAATATGAAAATCATATAATGGTCCAGATGAGAGTTTATGAAGACCTGAATTAGAGCGGCATCTACTTGAGTGGAGAGAAGGAAACACATACCAAAGGTGAATGTGATTAGAAATAGCAAGATTTGTACATGTGGCATGTGACTGAGGACTCAAGAATGACACCAGGGATGTAAGTCTGGATGTCTAGGAGGATAGTGGTACTCAGTAATTGGAAAGTTAGGAAGATGGGAAAGTTTGTGGGAAAAGAGAATCAGTTCAGTTTTTAGACCTGTTTAGTTTGAAGTGTCTATAGGACATCTAGAGAGGTTATAAAGGTGTGAAAGGTGTATCTGAGAATTATCTGTATAGATATTGTTGAACCTATATAAGCTATTTCACCAAGTAGAGAATATAGAAAGAAAAAAGAAGAATGTGCAGGACCTTTGGAGGCTAACATTTAGTGAGCATTGTATGGACAAAGAAGAAACAAGATTCTGAGGAGCCATTAGACATGTAGAAAGAGACCCAAGAGAGCAGTGTTATGAAAGCTCAGAAAGGAGCAAGTATTTAGGAGGAAGAAGAGGTGATCAGCAGCACCAAATGCGAGAGAGAGGTCAAGAAGAATAAAGGACTGAAAAGAGGTTATTACATTAGGTCTTTAAGAGTTCATCAGAAACTTTGGCAACATAGATTTAGTTCTATTATATAGTCAATCAGAGGCCAAATTTGAGAGGGATTATAACAGATAAGAGGAGAAAAAAATAAAGGAGAACCAAGTAGATGACTTTTGATGAATGTGTGTGTGATATTATATACAAAAACATATTTATGTATGTATCCTAGAGAAAGCATTTCTATTGTTTTTAAAATATTTTCATTATAAGTGGAGACTGCTTCTAACCCTCATGGCCTATCTCTCTATACATATTTTCCCTCCTATGAACTTAAGTCTTCCTCATCTCACTTCTGAATATGAGTTCTCTCCATGGTTATGGTATGTGTGATTTTTCATAAGAAGTTTTCAAGATAAATTCTTAATGTGAATAAGTTTTCTTAATAAAATTGTTTTATTGATGAAATGTGCATATCTGTCTTTGAGTTACTGTGTCCTCAATAAAATTAAACTTTAATTTTACATACTTAGTAAATTTATTTCCTCTCTTTTCAAAGAGAGCATTAAAAAATGGGGGTCTTTGGCTACCATATTCTAAGACACATTGTTGCTAATGTACAAGACTGACAGAATGTGTTTCAAAAAAAGACACATCTCCAATAAACAAACTAAGGAAGGAGTAAGAACTCTAAACCCTCTTAGAATATTTTAGAACCTGATTTGCCCCACTTCTGATACCATAATGGGAAAGAAATATGTTTCTGGCTGCTGAATGAACTTGAAGCAGAGGTTTATCTGCTTTTTGTCTTTTTTTTAATTGTCAATGCCATTCACAGTGCCTTGCATGTAGAAGTTAATTACTAAAGGTTTGCTGAATTAATACCTTACAGAAATCCCTCCTGTACTGGACTACACATCCCATATTCCTTCCAATGTTGCCAAACTATAATTCTATGAATTTTTTTAAAAGAATGAATTCACAAATTTACCTTAAATATACATTCCTACTAATACAACATAGATAAACCACACATTTTCCAAGTTTGCGAGGCATTTATGTAATGAGCAAGACAAAGAGTAATAAAGGATCTTTGAGTTAAAAGCAAAGAGTTTTGCACCGAACAATGCCAGATTGTTCAGGCTGATGACATACATTTCTTGTAATCCAAAGGAGTAGCTCTTTTATTTCAAAAACAAAGCAACAATATTACACGTAAATAGATCCAGGGAAGGGATGGCCAGGTGGCTCAGTGAATGAGAGCACCGGCCCCAGTGTTGCGATGACCTGGGGTTCAAATCCAGGCTCAGATACTTAGCACCACACCCAGAAATAACTGGCTGTGTAACCTTGAGCAAGTTACTTAACCCTGATTGCTTCAAAAAAAGAAATAGATCCAGGGATCTAAGTCACAATTTTACTTTCCGTAAAGTGAGGCAACCTCAAACTGGGAGCCATTTAAATTACACTAATTAGCAACTCTCAAATGATCTCCAGGCATTTCAGGTCCCCCTTTCTCCTCCTCTATGAAGTTCACTGAATTGCAGTGCTCTAGTAGAATACTGCAGTTTTCAATAACATAGGTAACAGTGGGTGGTTTTCCATGGGTGATGGGTATTTTGCTGTTGTGAGCAAAATTGAATCAGATAACATCAAAGAATAAATGATTTAAGTACTTATGGCAACAACTGTGAAAGTGCTAGAAAGAGTTAAATGAGCCACATTGTCATTATAACATAACTTTAACACAGGGAAATAAAATAAAACACTGAGTCACAAATACGTTGGCTATCAGTCCGATTTCTTCCCCTCTCCTATCATTCCATTACCTATGATCTTATTTTATCAGTTATATTTTCTACAAAAAAGAACTCACTTTATGCTCTCTCCCTCTCCCATTCAGCCATCTTTTTCCAGAATTTGATCAGGCATAACTTTGAGGCAGCAGAACAACTTATTTGAAAACAACATCATAAAAAAGAAAAAAAAATCGATTGTATAAATTTTCCAGGATGTTTATCATGTTTGAAGTCAAGATCAAGTTGTTAGATTGCTAGCCAAAGCATTTTCAAGTAGGGAAATTCTCTCATCTTAGTATCATCACATTTTCAAATAGATATCACTTATCAGCAACTGCTAAGGTAAGTATCTGAGAATGTTTCACTTCCAATAGAGATTTCTTTTTCAAAATATGAATTTAAATCTTCTTACTCTCTATTTGCTTCAATGCAGAATGTAACTTATTAAGGCTAATTGAAATTATCACACAAATTCCTTTTCATTAACCAGATGTGTGTCCATGTGTGTGTGTGTGTGTGTGTGTGTGTGTGTGTGTGTGTGTGTGTGTATGTTGCTACTAATCTACTAAACCCAGATTCCCTAGGGGGAACTTTAACTCTATTGATATGATAGTGCTAAGTAAAATGGGGTCTTATAAAAAGTATCAATGTAAAGATTGTAGGGTTAGAAATACTTTTTTTTTCCCAAAGAGTAGACCCAGCATAGCAATGAATGTTACCTTAGATTCGTGAACCACTGCCCTTTGTCTGAACTCATTTTTTATGGGATGAAAGAGCTTCACCTTTCTTCTGGGACTGCTAATTCTGAGAAGGAGAATTAGGAACTTTTCTCCTTCAGAGTCTCTAGGGAGTGACTGTTCTCTCCTAGTTACATAAAAGGTGAGAACTGGTCAGTAGGCATATTTAATCACAAGCCCCATCAGAATCATCTTCAGGGAACTGAGCTATCCTAGACCTCTCTTTTTTTTAAATAGTCTACTTGACCTTATCTGTTTTTAAAGGATTGTGACATTGGATCTTACTTCTGTTGTACTGAGCCATAATACAATATAATTTTAAAATAGCTCAGTAAGAAACACACATACGCATGCATGCAACAGGCCACTTTAAAAGCCTATTTTCTCATGTTAAACCTGAACCCACATAGAGATCATGAACTAGGAGTTTCAAACAAAACTGTCTTTTCCTATCATTTGCTTTGAAAGCAAATCCTCGGTAAGAAAAAATAGTTAGCATTTTATTGTGTTTTAAGTTTACGCTACATCTTATAAATATCTCATTTTATAAGTTTGATCTTTTTCACTTGTAAAAAAGCAAGAAAATTTTAATTTAAAAGATTCCTGAATTGTCTCTTATCAGATAATTCTCAAAGACTTGATTCTATTAAATATTTTGACTTGAGTTTACCAGTTAAGCAGATTGTGATTGCCCTATAATTGAATGAATTAGGAAAATAAAATGAATTCAGAGAAGTGTTTTCCAAATGAGGAAGAAGCACTTAACTCTAAACTTCAAAAGGTAATTTTCCAGTTTGAAAGGAAACATGATCTAGTAGTTATCCTCGGGTCTCAGCCTCAAGTTTTTAAGCCCTTGGTATATGCACCTATTGAGAATTTCAGGAGGTAGAGTTTATATGAATCTATTTAGATAAACATAATAGCAATCATTAATGTAAAACAAAAATGATGAAAAGCTCAGCCACAGTTGGTATTGCTGCTTCTATAAGAATTCTATATGAAGAGGAGGCCACCTGCATAATGTCAAATTTTCCTTTTAAGAACTTTTCACATAGAGATTTTAGGAGGTCTACATACATAGGCCATATAAGAAAAGAAACACAGGCTACCACTGTTACAAATATGACTAATGAGAAATGGAAAAGAGTTCTAGCCTTGTAGTCAGGAAGACTTGGGTTCAAGTTCCATTTCTGATATGTGCTGTTTGTGTGACTCTGGTAAGTGAATTAACCTCTCAGTGCTCTAGTCACCTAAGGGTATAAATTACAAACAAGCTCCTGAACTTCATTAGTAGAGGTTGTCTCTTCACTTGGGAGTTCCCTGTACCAATGAAATCACAAGTCAAATCACTATCCCTAAAATAAAGTTGGAAAAAAGGAAAAAGGACCCTGACAGAGATGGAAAGGAGGGAAAAAAAGAACTAAATTTAAAGGTCAAAAAAATGGAAAATACATTTGTAGGTTGGATGATTTTAATCCCCAATATCCTCTATCCCATTTCCCACAGTCCATCTCAACACTGAAATAATAGAAGTCCAGAGCTTCTGGATTCTCAATAAGCATAGGCATTTAAATACAAGATGTAAATATAGATTAATGATTTTCTTATTAGAGTCAAGCTTGAGTTGAATACTATCTTAAACAGACAATTTAATAAAATGCTAAGGTACCAAAGCTATGAAGTCTTTATCCTACACTTTACTTGTACTGGCATGTTGGGTCCCCATATAACTTCTAATATATCTCCTCAGGGGATGCAGAGAGAGATAAATAACCAGGTTGCTTATGGAGGGTCAAAAATAGGTCAGAAACAAAGCAAATGATATCTCCATCCCAATAAATAGATTACTTATGAATGCGCTCTACTGTTCCTGCGTCGACAAAATATAGTCATCTTCTCAAAGACAATCAAGAAGAAAACGATTACTATCTTTGTAAGCCTATAAAACTTATGCATGACTATTAGATGCATGTATATGGGGAAATCCTTTATTTTGTACAAACTAAGATTGTACTCCTCAGACTTTGCTTAGAAAAGTTAACACCTTCATGATATGGTTAAACAATCTGGTTTATGTGTCTGCTCTGTTACATCATTCCACATCTGTGTTATATGGTGTGAAAAACAGAGGCTTCTAAGACCCTTTCTCTAATATTTTAGTCTTGTAAAAAACATAATAAAATTCTAAGCTATGTGACATATTTCTAGAATTAATGAACTTAGAAATATTTTCCAAAGAATTTAAAACATTTACTAGTATAGAAATGAACATTCAATAGAGTACAATATTTAAATTAGATCTGAATCATTAGGCATATTGGCAAACATCTTGCTGTATTCTTAATATTGTTTAAATGGAAACAAGTCACTTTGGAATAATAAAAATGTTTTTATCAAATCAATAATATTAAATATCTATTTTTTTGGCAGTGCTGAGTCAAATTCTCCTTTTTGATTTTACCCTTTTTTTTTCTTAGCTCTTTGCTTTCCATAATGGTTAGAAGGTCTTTTCTTAATCTTCATTGTATATTCTCTCAGGACAAGCTTATGTATTCATGTTGTGCATTACAGAGGAATAGTCTCCTCAAGGTGAACATAGGCAAAGTCCTTCTGAGAAGTGCAGTGAGTCTCTGCTTATATGCATGTTGGGAGGGAGGGGTGTAAGAGGAAGAGAGGAAGGAGTTAAGAAGTATAAGTAGCCTTCACAAGACTTTTTGTGCTGAGATCCAAACCTCTAGATAATTGAGCTCATTAACTCAGTAATCTTTAAATACATAGGTGAGAAGATACATTAATCCCATTTAAAGATATTTAATTTTACAGTGGAGGTCACTGAATTTTTTCAAAGTCACAGGCATAAAGCTTTCGAAGAATTTATTGCAATATCCAAAATGCCACACACCCAGTCTTCCAGTTTAGTCACTGGTAGGAAAACAAGGAGATGCGTAAAGTGTGTACCTTTAGAACCCTCAAAAAGGTGTAATGTGCAAAATCTTTTATGATGATTGAGCACTGTCCACAATAATAATCAGTAATTCAAATCTATGATCATGTAAATAAATTGTGAAGTCTAGTCATTGTCAGAATATGGATAGGTTTTTTGTTTTGTATTCACATTAACTAAAGCTCTGTCCAGAAAGAAATTGATCATTCTATCCACCAAAAATCTCAAGAACCATGATAGTTTCAAGAAGTACAAGATATAATGTGATTATACTTGAGAGTAGGATAATATAATGAAGTCATGCCAACATTTATCCCAATGGGTTCATGAAGGCTTAGCCTTTCACCAGCCATCTTCTCCTTTATTTTCATGAGTTTAGTAATAAAAAACAAAAAAGGAAGAAAAATATTTTGAAATATTGTTTTGAGGAGAGATAGATCGATTTATTCATGTTCATTCTAAAGACAGGGTGATATAAGACTAATTCTAGTAGTTTAAGGAATAATTCTTTATTGTGCATCACCCCAAGTTAAGTAGGCTTTGTGAAAGTTTTAATAGAAACCCTTAATTTTTTAAATTATTAACCTCAAGGAGAAATGGCAGCATGACACTTTTCCTTGATATGGCTTCTTCTCAGTCAGATATAGATTTGTTATGTGAATTTCATACCACTGTTTTATATTTTCAAAGGAATCCTACAGGATCAGAATAGTTCAGCACTGCTTCTATATTCAGCAAAAGAGCAATATTTGGAGGGCCTCATTCTTCTCTGGAGATGAGACTTTTACCTGAACCCTACTTCATTCTCAAGAACTCTCTCTTTAATTATATAGCTGTCAGCCTCCTTAAAAAATACTCTTTAAGGCCAGAACAATATACTAGGCCTATTTGACAATTCTAGGATACCTTCTGTTTCTAACAGAAGTAAGAAAGGGCTATGAACCTAACTTGCTTAGGGAATGTACTTTTTATATGCCATTACTCTCTTTCTCATGTACTGTTTGTACACTGTGAGTATCTCTTTCTCATTTTTTTTTTTTATTTTTTTGGAGGGCATTTGGGGTTAAGTAATTTACCCAAAGTCACATGGCTAGAATTTTGTTAAGTGTCTGAAGCCAGATTAGAACTCATGTCCTCCTGACTCCAGGGTTGGTTCTCTATCACTGTGCCACCTAGCCATCCCTCTCTTTCTCATGTTTAAAGATTAAAAAGAAAAAAATAATAATTTGGTAAACATGGGTTCACTAAGGCAAATGCAGTCATGACCAGTTTGTATACCTTATGTGAAAAAATTGTTGATTTTATACTGGTAAATATTTAGCTCTGGAGCAAATTGCAAAGCTGATTCTGTATTTTTGCATGTTACAGAAGTCAGTTTTGAATAAAGGTAATTTAAATACAAATAAGACTTTTATATACTTATAAAGAGAAGGTAAATGGAGAGTAAGGTAGGGGTGTTCTCATCAATTTTTTAACACAAATTTCATAAACCCCAGTCTTAGGTGCCAGGTTTAGTGCTAAATGCTCAAAATTCATATGCAAAAATAAAAGTGGACATACTTGAAGAGTTTATATTTTATAAAGGGAAAAAAATCTAATCATGTATACACATTTGTTGATGTGCAGTCATTTGTAAGTTGTGTCCAAGTCTTCATGCCTCCATTTGGGGTTTTCTTGGCAAAGTTACTGGAGTGATTTGCCACTTCCTTCTCTATCTCCTTTTATAGGTGAGGAAACAGAGGGAGACATGACTAAACAATTTTCCCAGGGATGAAGCTAGTGAGTGTCTTAGGTCATATTTGAACTCAGAAATTCAGGAAGACTTTGGGCCCAGTATTCTATCCACTGTGCCCTGTTGCTTGGTCATATATATGAGTGTGTGTGTGATTATGTATATATGTTGTCATTTAAAAGAAAAAGAACATCAAGAAAGCAAAATGACCATCTGATGAGGCTTTACAAATAGCTGAGTAAAGAAGAAAAGTGAAAGCAAAATGAAAAGGAGAAAGAGAAAAAAATCCTCAAATGAATACAGAATTCCAGAGAATATCAAGGAGAGATATAAATATTTTTCTTAAATGAGCAATGCAAAGAAATAGAAGAAAACAATAAAAAGAGAAGAAAATATATCACTTCAAAAAGTTAGAGATATTAAGAGAACACTTTTATACAAAAATCGGTATGATAAGACAAAAATATTAGGGACTTAATAGAAGGAGAAGAGATTAAGAAGAATATGTTTTACAAATATCAAGGGAAAAAAAGTGAAAATAAATGCTAGGGAATGTGGCCTAGCCTTACTAGATTTTAATCTGTATTATAAAGCATCAGTCATCAAAACTACTTGGTATTGACTGAGGAATAGAGTAGTGAATGAATGGAATAGATTAGGTACATGAGACGCAGCAGTGAATGACTATAATAAACTATTGTTTGATAAACCCAAAGACCCCAGCTTCTGGGATGAGAACTCACTATTTGACAAAAACTACTGGGAAAACTGGAAAATGTTAAGGCAGAAACTGGTCATAGATCAATATTTTACACCATATACCAAAATCAGTTCTAAATGGGTACATGATCTAGGTATAAAGGCTGATGTAAGAAATCTGGGAGAGGAAGGAAAAGTTTACCTGTAAGATTTATGGAGAAGGGAAGAATTTATGACCAAACAAAAGATAGAAAGCATTTCAAAATGCAAAGAATAATTTTGATTACATCAAATTGAAAATTTTCTGTAAAAATAAAGCCAATAGTACCAAAATTAAGAGGGAAGTTGAAAATTGGGGAAGATTTTTTACAACCAGTATCTCTGATAAAGGCCCCATTTCTAAAGTATAAAAAAGGATTGAATCTAATTTATAACAATACAAGTCATTCCATAATTGATAAGTGGTCAAAGGATATAAACAGACAGTTTTCAGAGGAAGAAATAAAAGACATCTATAAGCATATGAAAAAATGGTCTAAATCACTATTGATTAGAGAAATGTAAATCAACACACCTCTGAGAAACTACATCTCACCAGTCAGATTGGCTAAGATGAAAAACAGGAAAATGATAAATGCTGGAGAAAGTGTGGAAAAATTGGAACACTAATGCATTCTTGGTGGAGTTGTGAACTGATACAACCATTCTGGAGAGTGAACTGGAACTATGCCCAAAGGACTATAAAAACGTGTATGCCATTTGACCCGGTGATACCACTTTTAGGGCTGAATCCCAAAGAGATAATAGAGGTGGGAAAAGAACCCATATGCACAAAAATATTTACAACAGCTCTTTTTGTGTTGACAAAGAACTGGAAATCAAGGGGATGTCCTTCAACTGGAGAATTGCTAAACAAATTGTGATATATGAATGTAATGGAATACTGTTGTGCTTTAAGAGATGAGCAGCAGATAGACTTCATAATAACATGCAGAGGCTGATATAAACTGAGGTTGAATGAGGAGAGCAGAACCAGGAGAACTTTGTACACAATCACAGACACAACCTATATGTGATGACTAACTTTGATAGACTGAGCTCCCCTCAGCAATGCAAGGTTAGAAGGCAACTCCAAAAGACCCATGGTGAAATGGGCTATCCACATCCAGAGAAATAACTATACAGTCTGAATGCAAATTGAAGCAAACTAATTGCTCTCTCTCTCTCTTTTATGTTTTCTTTTGTTTCATTTTAAACAAATTTATATAAATTAATAATAATAATACACATATTATTTATATATAATATATTATATTATAAATATAATATATAATTATATTTAATTTATATTTAAATGTATTTAAATATAATATATTATATTATAATATATAAATTTAAATAATTTATATTATAAATATAATAATTATATAATTAAATTATATATAATATATTTATAAATATTATAAATATAATATTTATATAAATAAAATTATAATTACTAATAATAAAAATAAAAAAAATTAAACATATTAATATGACTAATTTTTAATGCATAGGTATTTGTAGAACCAATATCTGATTGCATGCGGCCATGGTGGGGGGAGAGAGAAGAAGGGGGAGAAAATTTAGATCTCAAGGATTGTAATCTAAAAGTAAACAAATAAACTAAAATTGAAAAAGAATATATTATATAGAACTATACAAGAAAGATTTTAATATTACCAATAACTACACACTAGTGTGGTTACTGACATCGATGCAGACATCATGGAGAATGAAATTCAAGTGGGAATTAGGAAGCAGGAGAGGTGATGGAATTCCAGCTGAGCTATTTAATAATGCTAAAAGATGATGCTGTTAAATTGCTGCATTCAATGTGACAGCAAATTTGGAAAATTCAACAGTGGCCACTAGATTGAAATCCTATAGAAATTAAGTTACAAAGAGTGGTCAAATTACTGAACAATTGTGCGCAAAATTACTGGACAATTGCACTAATTTCTTATACCATAAAGCTTATGTTTAGATTACATAATCTAGTCTTCAGAAATTTGTAAATTTATAATGATCAGAGGAGCAAAGTCATTTTTCAAAGAGGCAGAGGAACTAGAGTCCAAATTGCCAACCTTCAGTGAAATATGAAGAAAGCAAGAGAGTTCCAGAAAAAAAAAAATTCTGTTTTATTGACTACTCTAAAGCCTTTGACTTTGTGGATCACAAAAAGTTGTGGAAAGTCCTCAAAGAGGTAGGAGTAATAGATAATCTTACTCTTCAGTATTCTTTCTCCCACTGGTGAAATATTTTTTTTTATAATTTTATTTTAGACTCAAATGCCAGAACACAAATACATAATAAAGAAAATAAATAACAACCTATCATAAACTTTGGCCCTGGAGTCAAGAACACCTGAGTTCAAATCTGGCCTCAGACACTTAACACTTACTAGCTGTGTGAGCTTGGGCAAGTCACTTAACCTGAATTTCCCTGCCTCACCCCCTCAAAAAAGCCAAAAAAAGACCCCAAGAAAAATACAGGATACATAGCAAAGAATGATTATAAGGGATTCATAAGGACAAACTACACACACACACACACACACACACACACACTGGTGTGTGTGTGTGTAAAATGTAAATTGTATATCTAAAATGTAAATTGTATATCTAAATTTCTTATTAATAATTGGGTAGCTCATAAGAAAGATGGGTATAAACCTGAGTAGAATATGAATGTAAAAAGTAAAACCAATTAGGAAAACTAAAAACTAAATACTATTTTATACACATGAGGTGCAAGAGTTAGAAATGTTATAGAGAAATTAGATGGTGGAGGAAGGCTAGTAGTTCTGGTAACCTACTTTCATAGGGAATGGGTTTATATATACATATATATTTAGAAGAATACCTCCCGAAAAATGAAATCTGAACATATGGAAAAGGAGTTTCAAAACTAATCAAGGAAAATAATTGACTAAAAATTTGAATCAGTCAAATCAAAACTAATGACTCTATGATTCATCAAGAATCAGTAAAAGAAAGCATAACGATTGAAAATTTAGAAGAAAGTGTAAAATATCTCATTGGAGAAAAAACTGACCTGGTGAACAGATCTAGGAGAGATATAGAATATATCATGCTTCAGCTAAAATTTAAAGAAAAAAGAAGGGGTAGCAATCCATATCTCAGGTAAAGCAAAAGCAAAAATAGATCTAATTAAAAGAGATAAGGAAGGAAAGTGTATCCTGGTAAAAGGCAGCATCAAAAATGAAACAATATCATTACTGATCATATATGCACCAAGTGGTATAGCATTGATGTTCCTAGAGGAGAAGTTAAGGAAATTAGAAGAAGAAATACATAGCAAAACTATAGTAGTGGGGGACCTCAATCTCCCCCTCTCTGAACTTGATTAATCTAATCTTAGAATAATCAAGAAAGAATTTAAGGAGGTGAATAGAATTTTAGAGAGAGTAGATATGATAGACCTCTGGAGAAAACTGAATGGTGATAATAAGGAATATACCTTCTTCTCAATGGTATATGGCACACACACAAAAATTGTACTAGGGTATAAAAACCTCACAATTCAGTGCAGAAAGGCAGAAATATTAAATGCATCTTTTTCAGAACATGATACAATAAAACTTATATGCAATAAAGGGCCATGGAAAGATATACTAAAAACTAAATAATTTAATCCAAAAGAATGAGTGGGTCAAACAAGAAATTATAAACAATCAGTAACAATTCAAGAGAATGACAACAATAAGAAAGCATACCAAAACTTGTGGGATGCAGCAAAAGTAGTTGTTAGGGGAAGTTTTTGCTTGTTTTTTGTTTTTGTTTTGCTTTTTGGAGGGGGAAAGGTAGGGCAATTGGGTTTAAGTAACTTGCACAAGGTAACATGGTTAGTTTTATGTTAAGGATCTGAGTCCAAGAACTCAGGTCTTCCTGTCTCCAGGGCAGATGCTCTATTTACTATGCCACCTAGCCACCCCTCTTATGGGAAGTTTTATATCTCTGAATGCATATAGGAATAAAATAGAGAAAATGGAGGTCAATAAAATGGATATGTAACTGAAAAAGCTAGGGAAAAAAAAACTTGAAAATCCCCAACTAAAGACTAAATTAGAAATAATGAAAACCAAAGGAGGGATTATTAAAATTGAAATTAAGAAAACTATTGAATTAGTAAATAAAACTAAGAAATGTTTTATGGGAAAAAACAATAAAATTGATAGACCATTAGGCAATATAACAAAAATAAAGGAAGAAGAAAACCAAATTATGAGTTTTGAAAATGAAAAGGGGGAATCTACCTCCAATGAACAGAAAATTAAAACAAAAATTAGGGATTATTTCACCCAATTGTATGCACACTATTTTAACCATCTTAGAGATATGGATGAATATTTACAAAAATATAAGTTGCCCAGACTAACTGAAGAGTAAGTAAGTTACTTAAATAACCTCATCTCAGAAATTGAAGTAGCCATCAGTGAACTCGCTAGGAAAAATTCTCCAGGACCAGATGGATTTACTAGCAAATTCAATGAAACATTTCAGAAGAATTGATTCCAAAACTTTGCAAACTATTTGGGAAAGTTGGGGAAGAAAGAGTCCTATGAAATTCTTTTTATGACACAAATGTGGTACTGATACCAATATCAGGAAGAGACATAACAGAGAAAGAAAATTTTAAACCAATTTCCCTCAAGAATATAGGTACAAAAATTTTAAATAAAACATTACCAAAAAGACTGCAGCAACTTATCATGATAATAATAGATTTTAATCAGGTAGGATTTATTCCAGGATTGCCAGGATGATAAATATTAGGAAAAATATCAGAATAATTGATCACATCAGCAACAAAATTAGCAGAAACAATATGATTATCTCAATAGATGCATAAAAGGCTTAAACAAAATAAAACATTCATTCCTATTAAAAACAGTAGAAATTATAGGAATAAATGGAATCTTCCATAAAATAATAAGTAACATTTATCTAAAACCATCAGCAAGTATTATATATAATGGGGATAAGCAAGAAGCATTTCCAATAAGATAAGGGTTGAAACAAGGGTGTCCACTTTCACCCCTCTTATTCAATCTGGTACTAGAAAGGTTATCACTAGCAATAAGAGAAGAAAATAAATTGAAGGAAGCAATTATTCAAAGAAGAGACTAATCTATCACTCTTTGCAGATGGTATGATGATATACTTAGAGAATCTTAGAGAATCAAGTAAAAAATTACTTGAGATAATAAATAAATTTGGCAAAATTACAGAATATAAAATAAACTCATATAAATCCTTTGCATTCCTATTTATTTATAATGAAATCCAACAGCAATAGATAGAAAGAGAAATTCCATTTAATGTTACAGTAAACATTATGAAATATTTAGGAATCTACCTGCCAAAACAAATCCAGGGCATATATGAACACAAATACAAAACACTTTTCACACGAATAAAGTCAGATTTAAATAATTGGAAAAACATCAGTTGCTTATGGCTGGGTCAAAGTAATATAATAAAAATGACAATTTTACCTACATTAAATTACACATTTATTGCCATACAAATCAATCTATAAAACAAAATTACTTTATAGAGCTAAAAAAAATAGTAACAAGATACATTTGGAAGAACAAAGGGTCCAGAATATTAAGGGAATTAATGAAAAGAAATGCTAGGGAAGGTGGCCTAGCCATGCCAGATTTTAGTCTTTATTATAAAGCAGCAGTCATCAAAATTACTTGGTACTGGCTGAGGAATATAAAAGTGGATAAATGAAATAGATTAGGTGCATGAAACATAGCTGTCCATGAGTATAGTAATCTAATGTTCGATAAAACCAAAGACCCAAGCTTCTGGGAAAAGAACTCACTATTTGACAAAAAACTGTTGGGGAAACTGGAATATGACATGGCAAAAATTGGGCATAGAAAAATATCTAACACATTTTACCAAAATCAAGTCTAAATGGGTGCACAAACTAGGTACAAAGGCTAATACTGTAAGCAATTTGGGAGAGCAAGCAATAATTTACATGTTACATTTAAGGAGAAGGGAAGATTTTATGAGCAAACAAGAGTTAGAGAGCATTATAAAATGAAAAATGGATAATTTTAATCACATTAAATTAAAAAGTCTCTGTACAAATAGAGCCAATGTAACCAAGATTAAATGGGAAGTGGAAAATTGGGGGAAAATTTTACAAGCAGTGTCTCTGATAAAGGTCTAATTTCTAAAATATACAGAGAATGGAGTCAAATCTATAAGAATACAAGACATTTCCCAATTGATAAATGGTTAAAGGATATGAACAGGCAGTTTTCAGAGGATGGAATTAAAGATATCTATAAGCATATGAAAAATTCTCTCAATCACTATTGATTAGAAAAATGCAAATCAAAATGACTCTGAAGTACCTTATCTCTTGAAGTACCAGTCAGATTGGCTACGATGAAAAAAAAAACAGAAAAATGATTAATTCTGCAGAGGATGTACAAAAATTGGATCACTAATGCATTGTTGATGGAGTTGTGCAATGATCTAAACATCCTGGAGAACAATCTGGAACTATGCCCAAAGTGTGATAAATAAATTCATACACTTGCACCCAACAATAGCACTTCTAGAATTGTATTCAAGAGAGATTATAGAAGTGGGAAGTAGACAGTTATGTACAAAAATATTTATAGCAGCTCTTTTTGTGGTGGCAAGAGTTGGAAATCAAGGGGATGCCCAACAATTGGAGAATTGCTAAACAAGTTGTGGTATATGAATATAATGGAATACTATTGTACTATAAGAAATGAGGAGCAGATAGACTTCATAATAACCTACAGAGGTTTATATAAACTGATGTTGAGTGAGGAAAGCAGAAGCAGGAGAAACTTTTATACTTTTACAACCACAACATATGTGTTATGACTAACTTTGATAGACTGAGCACTTCTCAGCAATGTAAATAAAACAACTACAGAGAACTCATGATGGAAAGGGATATCCATACCCAGAGAAAGAACTACAGAGTCTGAATGCAGATTGAACAAATGACTTGCTATCTTTCTTTTACTTGTTCTGTTCTGTTTCTATGATTGGATTCTTTCTCTTTTGCCAGTGCCTCTTTTGTCTTAATAGCTTAATTTTCATATCACCTCTAGCCCTGGGGTATGAGAAATGATGTCTCTTGCCCCAGATCTTCAGTGCTCCCCTCTAGTCTACAACCAAAGCCAAATCACCAACCTACTCTAAGTGCCCAGAGCCACTGGCATCCTTCTGCACTGATTCTGACTTTACCAGTTGTGTGCATGAGGTTGCTTCTCATCCCCACTGCTCTTTGAAGCATAGTGGGTCTGGTTTTCCTTAGCAGCAGAGGTTCCTTAAATCTTCCCAGGCTCAAATGTCCAACTATCCTCACTATTTGGGGGTAACATGTCCAGTGGCTGGGACCAAGGCAGCCTCTCAAACCAACCAACCCCAAGGTTTGCTGTTTGTTTTTTAAGAGGGTTGCTGCTTATTGTTAAAATGGAACCTAACCTGATGCTTACTCTTCACAGGGACCAAACCTACACCTAGGATTTCTCTTCAGATCTTCCCAAATTGTCCCAGACAGACTGAGTTGTGTCCCTATTCTTATTTATCTCCACCCATACTTTGTTTACCCTAAGGTGCTATTTTAACTCTTCTGTGGGCAGAAATCTTGAGAGCTTGGAATTTTCTGACCTACTCCACTATCTTTCCAGAATCCTTCAGTGGCATGATAATTGATAAGAGATTGAACCTCTGTTTTGGAGGCAAGAATGCCTTATGAATCTTAAAGAGAAATATATTTGATACCTGAGATTGAAAACATCTTAGAGCTTTAAGGAATACCACCTAAGTACTTAGTTGAAGAAAAGGCAAATCTGTGATGAAAGTAATATTGCAGTACAGTAGAAAATGCTGGTCTTTAGTAAGTTCCTTTCTTCCATGAGCCTGATGAAAATAATGCAAATTAAGATGTCTCTATAACTGCAAAAAGAGCAACATTTCTCTCTCTCTTTTTTAAAGCAATCAGGGTTAAGTAACTTGCTCAAGGTTACATGGCCAGTTATTTCTGGGTGTGGTGCTAAGTATCTGAGCCCAGATTTGATCCCCAGGTCATCCCAACACTGGAGCCAGTGCTCTTCCTTACTGTGCTACCTGGCTGCCCCTCAATGTTTGTCTTTTGAGGAAGTATTTTATTAAATACTTCAGTAGAAAGTACTGTCCACTACATGGCAGTGAGAAAGCATGTTTTACTTGCCTTACCAAAAAAATCATAGGTTTATGTACTTGAACCTAAAAAAGACCTCAAGTTCTTATACTTTAACTCCCTTTTTAATTTTTCATAAGAGGAAATTCATGCTCAGATACCTTAAATGCCTTACCAAATATGAGGTTATTAAAAAGTAACAGGCAGAATTTGAAGCCAAATACCATGATCTCAGATCCAACCTCTGTTCTCTTTTCCCTTCTCCAACCTAACTTGTAAATTATAGACATTTAGTAGTGTGTTAAAAACAAAATGGGGGGGGGGTGAAGCCAAGATGGCAGTGTAGAAGCAGGAAAAGTCCATATGTCCCCTCCAAAACCACCTCAAATACCTATAAAATTACTCTAAACAAAATTTAGGGCAACAGAACCCACAAAGTGACAGAGAGAAACAAACTTCCTGCTGAAGACAGCTCTGCAGGCTGATAGGAAGGGTTCAGCAAAGCATTCTGAGAGCCTAGCCCAGCCTCACCTGAGTCTATGGTTTTACCTTCAGGGCAGCCATGTCCAGCCCCTGCAGGAGGGAATTGAGGAGAGTGGGTCACAAGCAGCTGTGGCTGTTTCCAGGATTATCAACCCATAGAAACCAAAGGCAAAGTGAGACTTCAATGTGGACTTTGTGGGAACAGTGGTTATGGGAAAATGGTCTGCTCTCTGTCCCTAAGGGAAAAATGGCTGAGAGGCAGTAGCCAAACAGTCACTACCACATGGCTGCTTCAGAACTCCTGGCCTGCAGATTGTAGGTGGACAAAGCAACCAGTCTGAGGGGTAATCACTCTTGCTTTAACCTGCTTGGATCTGGATTTCTGTCTAGGGTGGAGGTCCTGGAGTGCATGAACAGTGTGCCAGAGCTGGTAGAGGTTTATGAGAGGGCACCCAACTAATATCTCTGGCAGCTGAGAAAACCAGAGCAATTTGGGACAAAGCTCTCCTCTCTGGAAGCAGAATTCTACTGTGGCAAAAAGCTTAAAAGTCAAATAATTGAGTGGCAATATGAACAAAGAAAGGAAGCAAATCAAGCACAGCAATCTGAGTTTGGATTCCTTATTTGATGACAAAAAGGATGAAAGAATGGAACAGGAGGAAGACAACGAAGTCAGAAATCTTGCACAAAAGCTTCCAAGAAAAATATGAATTGGTTACAGGCCATAGAGGAACTTAAGAAGGATTTTGAAAACCAAATAAAATAAGGGGAGGAAAACTTGGGAAGAGAAATGATAATGATGCAAGAAAATCATGAAAATAGAGTCAACAACCTGACTGAAGAAAATAACACCTTAAAAAATAAAGAAACTCCAATGGCAAAAGAGGCTCAAAAATCCAATGAGGAGAAGAATGCCTTAAAAAGCAGAATTTACCAGATGGAAAAAGAATCTCAAAACTCACTGAAGAGAATCATTCCCTCAGAATTAGATTGGAGCAAATGGAAGCAAGTGACTTTATGAGAAATCAAGATACTATTAAGCAGATGCAAACAAATGAAAAAAAAATAGAAGGCAATGTGAAATCTTTCATTAGAAAAAAACACTGAATTGTAAAATAGATCCAGAAGAGAGAGTTTGAAAATAATTTGAGCACCTGAAATCCATGATCAAAAAAAAGAAGCTAGAAATCATCCTTCAAGAAATTTTCAAAAAAAAAAAATAGCCCTGATGTTTTAGAACCAGTGGGCAAAATAGCGTTTGAAAGAATCCACCAATCTCCTCCAGAAAAAGATCCCCAAAAATAAAATTGCTAGGAGTATTATAGCCATGCTCTGGAATTCCAAGATCAAGGAGAAAATATTTCAAGCAGCCAAGAAGAAACAATTAGAATATTGTGGAAACACAATCAGAATAAAACAGGATCTGGCAGCTTGTAAACTGAGGGATTGAAGGGCTTGCAATATGATATTCCAGAGTTCACAAAAGCTGGGATTAAAACCAAGAATCACCTACCCAGCAAAATTGAGTATCATTTTTTCAGGGGAAAATATGGTCATTCAATCATATAGAGGAATTCTAAGAATTCTTGGTGATAAAACCAGAGTTGAATAGAAAATTTGACATTCACTTACAAGAAGCAAGAGAAGCCTGAGAAGGTAAACAGTGTAAAGAAATCATAAGGAACATACTGAAGTTGAAATATTTACATTACTACATGGAAAAATGATAATTGTAACTGATGAAACATTTCTCAGTATGAGAATAGTTGAAAGGAACATAAATGTATATACATACATGCATATATATATGTCTATATAGGAGGGTCTATGGGTGTATTAATACATATGTAAGTGTGTGTATATATGTATACAAGTATACATACACAGAGGGTGCAGGACCAGTTGAATAGGAAGGGATGGCACTTAAAAGTTGAAATTGAGAGGTTTGAGAGGAATATAATGAGAGGAAATGGGGAGAGACAGATTGGGGTAAATTATCTCACATAAAAGAAGCAAGGGAAAATGGTTACAATGGAGGGGAAGAGCAGGAAGGCAAAAGGGAATGAGTCAACCTTATTCTCATTGAATTTGGCTTAGGGAGGGAATGACATACACACTAAATAAGCTATCTCACCCTACAGGAGAGTAGAGGGGAAAGGGATGAGGGGGGTGGGATGATGGAAGGGAGCACAGGCTGTGTGGGAAGGAAGTTGGAAGCATCCACTTTTGAAAAGGGACAGGATCAAAGTAGAAAATAGAACAAGTTGGGGTCGAGATAGGAGGGAGGGAAATATAGTCAGTCTTTCACAATATATCCACCATAGAAATGTTTTGCTTAGCTACACATGTACAACCTATATTGATTTACTTATATTCCCAGTTAGGGTGGGTGATGAGGGAAGAAAGGAAATAATTTGGACTTCAAAGTTTTAAAATCAAATATTTAAAAAATATATTCTTAATATTATTATTATTTTACATGCAACTAGGAAATAAGATATACAGGCACTGTGGTATAGAGATTCATCTTGCCCTACTGGAAAGTCAGAGGTGGAATGGGGGAGGATGTGAGAGAGAGCAGATTGGGTAAACAGTGGGATTGCTGTTTTTGGGTGGTGGCTAGTGTAAATATGGAGAGAAAATTGGTAACTCAAAATCTTGTGAAAATGAATGATGTAAAGTAAAAGTAAACATAAAATAACAAAAAATAGGAGGTACATCAAGCAATTATATATTTTAAAAAGCTATAAATGTATGGCATTCATTAAAAATAAAACAAATGTTTTTCATTTACCCTATTATTAATATAATTCATGTGCATTTTAGAATCTAATTTGTCCTAATTCTGGTGTTAACTACATTAATTTTGATCAGCCTTGAAGAGAGCATGACAAAGCATGCATATTTTTTCCTGTAATAGGAAATCATGATAACAT
Source organism: Petaurus breviceps papuanus (assembly GCF_028583685.1). NCBI lineage: Eukaryota > Metazoa > Chordata > Mammalia > Diprotodontia > Petauridae > Petaurus > Petaurus breviceps. The sequence goes on from NW_027187324.1 coordinate 2,648,177, forward strand.
TTAATAAAGACTTTTCTCAAATGTTGCTCATTACATGAATTATCTCTCATGTTAGAAGCAGATTTATAGCTGCCTTGCAAACACCTGCTGCTGCAGTATCACTATTTTGATAGCATAAATTATTCATGAATCAGCATTATTGATGAAAGACTGAGATTATGAAATTGTTTGAACAAGGAACAACAGTTAATCCCACACTGCTGCAAGTTGCTTAATTTGAACACTTGCTATGTTATTTATTTGAAATATTACTTAAACAGTTGAAAAGCTACATTCCATATTTTTTTGGCAAGTTTGGGATAAAGTTCAATATTGATTAACATTTCTTCATGTCATGTAATCATCAAATTTTATTCATTGTAACGACTATAGTTTCATGCTAACTCTTCAGAATTGTCCATTGTGTTAAAACATATGAGTTGAAACAATTTTGTGTGCTCAGTAGTGACTCCACATGGATCAAAAATTTCCAAGTGGAAATTTATTTTTTAATCACACTCATCTTTTATATATGCAAATTCCTGCCAAGGAAGTTTTAAACTATTTTCTCTATAGACATATTCTGTTATTTACACAAAATTCACTGTTTTCACTGTTTACTTGACAAATTATTCTCTTGCCAATATAACTAGACATTTCTTGTAAAAATTCCAAGAAACTTCTGGGTAGGAATGCACAGCAGATGTCTTTTTAATCTGCAACTCAGCCTCCAGTTTCTCCTTTCCCCTCCCTTATATTGATAGTTGCATTGCTGTACTCTGTACGTATTCTGCAACTTTGCACCTTTCAATTTCATACCAAGTTTACATAATTTAAAAAAAATGAAATCATTAGGAATCAAAGAAAGTAATATTTGAAAGTAATTGGAGACTCATTCTACTAATCTGAGTCAATGCAGCATCAGATGAACAATCTGAGATTCAAACAAATGTCAATTTTTATATTTTATCAAAGTAAGCAATATGGGTAATACAGTACCCTCAATCATTTATCCTTAAGTATAGCATTTTCTATATGATAGTTACCTGAGAATTATAATTGTACAAGTACCTTTCATTACAAATAAACCACATTTAAACAATTTCAAATGTATTTAATTAGTAAATTTTTTTTATTTTGAAATTTTACCTCAAATATCTGATGATTCTAAATTTATGCTATTACAGAAGCAAAATCAAAGTTCACAATGTGTGTGTGCGTGTGTGTATATATATATATATGAAATTGGGGTTAAGTAACTTGCTCAATTTTACACAGCCAATTATTTCTGGGTGTGGTACTAAGTATCTGAGCCCAGATTTGATCCCCACGTCATCCCGACACTGGAGCCAATGCTCTTATTTGCTGAGCCACCTGGTCGCCCCTAAGCAATTGGGGTTAAGTATCTTGCTCAAGTTTACACGGCCAGGTGTTTCTGGGTAGGTGATAAGTGTCTGAGCCCGAATTCGATCCAAATGTCATCCCGACACTGTAGCCAGTGCTCTTACTCGCTGTGGTACCTGGCCGCCCCATCACAATGTATATTTATTAAAATTATAGGAATAGCTTTCAAAAGACAAAAGCCTACAATGAATTAATAACCATAAAAAATGTTGTTTTAAATCCCCAGTAAAGAAAAGCAAGGCAAATCAAATTTTAGATTATATCTGGTATACAAAAAATGGGAAAAGATAGTCAAAGCTGTAAATTATTGATAGTTCAGTGACTATAGAGAGGGAAGTTAGTATTCTATTGGCAATAATTTGAGTACTGATAGAATTTTTAATTGTGTTATAAGAAAAAAAAGGAGAGATTAAAATATAATCTTTGATCCAGGTTTTCAACTGCTAGGCATACATACAAAAGAAGACAAATATAAAAAAAAGTGTCACATGTGCCAAAATATTCATAGCAACAACTTTTGAAGTATTAAAGAACTGAAAACAAGTTGCTGCCCATAAACTGGGCAACAGAATAATAAATTATGGTGCTATGTTCTATGGGACTATGAAAAGGACAAGTTAGAAAAGTATAGGAAGATATATATGAACCAATGCACAGTTGTGAACAACCTCCAAATCCTTCCTATTCAATAGGTCAGAATGAGACACACAGAATAAAGAAGTATGAAAGGAATAAAACGTGCATCAAAGATTTCATTACATTATTTTCTCCTCAAACTGATCTATTTTCAGAGCTTCACTATTACTCTCAATGCCATTACTCTCCTATACTCATTCAGTTACAATATGTCATACTCAACACTCAGATGCCAATTATTATAATTTTTAGCATTATGTATCACTTATATTTTGCCCATTCTCTTTAAACACAGGAATTATTTTTATGTGGGTTCTCATCATTTCTCATATGGGCTATTGTAATAGCCTCCTAATTAATATCTTTATCTCATTTCTGCCATCCCTGTTCTACACAGTAGACAAAGTGATTTTCCTAAAATTTAGGCATTAATATCTTATCCTTCTACTAAGTAAACAGTGAGTCCCTAATAATACTAAAATAAATATACCTTCTAATTTATCTTGTCCTTATAAATTTAAATTTTTAATAACTGCTATAATGTATATAATTATCAGTATAATAGTATTATATATATATATAAACTTAAATATATGTGTGTGTGCATATAGGTAAACTGATTTGAGTACAAAATCATAAACATGTACAGACCAATGCTTTTTTATTCGTATCACCTTTGCCTAGAACAGTGTCCCATGCATAGTAGGTACTTAATAAATGGCTGTTGATTAATTGATAGATATTGGCAGCATCATAGGAATGGGTGTAGAGTTTGCTATGCTATTTAGAAGAAAGTAATTCATTTATGCTTGTTACAAATTCATGTTTTATATACTTCTATACGTAGAAGGTAGAAGAAACTAATAGTGTGTTACTGGTGCTCTTGAAATTTTTATTGTTAATCTGAAGAGTTGCTTTCCCCTTTAGAGTATAATGAGATCTACTTCTCTACACATATATGTTATATCTAATATATGCATGTATATTCATAGTGCAGTTTATTTATAATAATATATCATTCATATGTTTTCATGAAAAAAAATGAAAGAAACTTCTAGCACAGCAAATTACACACAAGGACAAATTTAAAAGATGTGTCCTTGACCGACTCATATTTGCTGGACAAAAACAAGCTTCATTGATTTATGGAAAGGGGCATAATGACTTTATTAAAAGGCTTGTTCAAGTTCATTTTTCAAAATATACCTGAATATGTGATCATTTTCTCTTCATAGTGATTTTTCAATGTGCCGGCATTATACTAGGAAGCAGATATTCTTTCTCAATCTCATTAAAGTCACAGCAACCATTATAGCATTTCCATCAGGAAACAAAAGCCAGAAGGTGAAAATTCCCGGACAAAAGCAAAGATAGAGGAGGAACAGTATTAGGAGCACCGTTCTAATCAAAAAGTATAATCAAATCTCCAGCTTGACAGTAATTCATATCATTAAAGCACAATACAATACACTGGTTCATAATGCAATATTATTCACTTCAAGGGAAACTGAGTTTATATTTCTTCCCTTACAAATTGTGAACTTAAGAATTCACATTTGTTTCTAATATTTCCTGAATTCACTAGATGCCTATATTTCACTTTTTATAGAGTTGACCTTCCCTGATTGGAGAAGAATGCTGCAGTGGGGGAGGGGAGAAATTAAGAAAGAGGCTATATACAAAATAGCACACACAAAGGGCTCCTTCAAAAGAAATATGATGTCTACATTGTTTATTTCTCTTTTCTGGGCATCAGTATACCAAGTCTGTCTAGATACAATAATGAGGGTTTCAGAACTCAGGTTGATATATTGGGATAGTTATGTATTTGAACTCTTTCAATTACCTTAAAGATCAATTCAAATGCCACTTCAGCCATAAAGCCTTCCCTTAGACCAGGGCTAGGGCCTGCAGCCTCAAGGCCACATGTGGTCTTATAGGTCCTTGGGTACAGCATTTTGATTAAATCCAAGTTTTACAATACAAATCATTTTATTAGGGGGATTCATTCAGTGAAGTTTAGATTCATTCAAAGAGCCTCAGTTGAGGACCTAGAGGAGCACATGTGCTCTTGATGACACAGGTTCCCACCCCTGTCTTACTCTCATAGTTGACAGCAAACTTCACCTTCTGACTTCTCATAGGCTTTTCTTTTACACCTCATCAATATAATTAACCATGGAACATTTTATGTTATCTAAAGTTGTTTTCTCTTTCCAGTGTGAAACTTTTTATCCCATCCAATCTATTTTTTTTCTTTGTGTCTCTATATTTCTTATTGTGTCTTTTTATATTTTATTTTTTAAGATTAAAGACCAATTAAAATGCATCTGCTGTCACCAGGAAAATATGTGTTAGAAAGCTATGCTTTAGGAGCTGGAGGGGTTGGGGGAGATAAAGGGGAACAGAAGGAAATAGGTATTAATATAGTACTTACTAGGCACCAGGCATCAAACTAAATGATTTTTTATAAATATTGTCTTATTTGATCTTCATTACAACATTGTGATTTATGTACTATTATTATCCAAATTTAATAGTTGATGAAACTGAAGCAAAGAATAATTGATTTACCTAGGATCACAAAGATAGTAACTGTTAAAGCTGTATCTGAACTTAGATTTTCTTGAGACCATGCAGAAAACTTCTTGGGATCATTGAAGGTGCCAGAACCTTTTTAAATGCAACCTAGCCTGTCCCCTGCTAGTCTATTATAAGCCAAACTTAGTGTCTATCTAGAGTCTCTTAAAGGAAAAGGAGTGTTTAGTGATAGATATACTCAGTGTTCTGCCCATCCATAGCACATCATTATCTGCAAAATATTGATCCTTCATTCAATATCCCTAGTATACAATGCTAGTCTAATCTCTTTTGAATGACCAAAGATTCCCTTTAGGAAGCTCTATAATGTTCTTTGCCAAAAGTTCTGCTCTTTTGTCTTTTCCATGCATAGGGGTGACCTTGAGTAACCTACCAGAAGGGAAGAAAGCCCCTGTAGATTTGAAATTGCAATAGTCATATAGTTGTGATCAAAAATAATTTGAACTCATTATGTTTAAAATATATATTGAGGGTGCACACCTATCAATCAATTGATCAGGAAATTACAACAAATGTACCATATATGTCAATAACTTCAATAGTCATTGAGGAAAAAAAAACTACAAAAAATAAATAGTCTCTGCTTTCAAGTGACTTGCATTTTATATGGATAGACACATGCAAACATAAGTATTATGAAAATATATGGTGGGGTGGCAAGGTTGCTCTGTGAATAAAGCATCAGCTCTGAAGTCAGGAGGACCTGAGTTCAAATCCAGCCTCAGACACTTAACACTTACTAGCCATGTGACCTTGGACAAGTCACTTAACCCCAATTGCCTTCCAAAAAAAAAAAAAAAGAAAAAATGGTGTAAAAAGAGGGGGTGGGGAAGAAAGTAACCATAGTAAGACAGGAAAATGATTCATGAAGTGGTTGTGAGAGCCAAGATGGTAGAGTAAATCATTATCACTCTCTCTTATTGATCCTTTAAAAAATAAACAGAAAATAGCACAGCAGGAAAAATTCTGGAACAACAGAGATAGCAGAAAGATGGGGTGGAGCAGTCTTTTAGTCTGGGAGACTTGAAAAATTAGCAAAAATGTCTTCATGAGCTGAGTAACAGAAGAGCACATTCCAGGAAGTGGACATGCCCCCATCAGGCCAACAGGAACCCCTAGCTCATCAAAGCAAAAGGAGATCCTGAGCCCAAGGTGGTCAAGCAGGCAAACACCAACACCAGGTCTAGCCATATGCCTTAGCATAGCCAGGGGAACTGGCAAACTCCAGTTAGAGAAGAAGCAGGTGCACCAGGGTGGACAGGTGTTCTCCAGGATCTGTGCTCCAGTTCCAGTGCAGTCCAGGGCAGAAAGGTGTTCACCAATGTCTAGACATCTTTATGCTTCAGAACAGCACTGGGGAAAACTAGAAAAAACCCCAACTCGCCTCAGCATATGTGAAACCACCATTAGGACCCCAGTTCAGCACCAGGTGGCTGAACACTAGAGGCTTTAGATGTCAACACCTGAGGTCCCAGCACATAAAGTTGCTATACCCCTGACCCCCAACACAAGAATTAGTGACAGTGCCCCCTGTGCTCCAGATGGAGAGCTCAACATTAAAATCAGCAAACAAGATGAACAAGAAGAAAAATGAACACTAACCATTGAGAATTACTATGATGGCAGAGAAGATCAAAAACACAAACTCAGAAGAGGACAACAATGTCAATATACCTATATCTGATACTTCAAAGGGGCATGTAAATTGATCTCAAGTCCAAAAAGTCTTCTTGGAAAAGCTCAAGGAGGATTCTATAAGTCAAATAAGAGAGGTAGAAGAAAAAATTGGGGAAATTAATGAGAGGTATGTAAGAGAGAGTAAACAGTTTGGGAAAAGGACAAAAATTTACTGAATAAAACAATTTCTTAATATATACAATTAGCCATGGGGAAACAGAAATACAAAAATCAGAAGAAAAGAACTCCTTAAAAAGTAGAATTAAGCAAATGGAAAAGGAGGCACAAAAGCTAATTGAAGAAAATCCTTAAAAATTAGAATTGGGAAATTGGAAGCTAATAACACTGAAACATCAAGTATCAGTCAAACAAAATCAAAAGAATGAAAAGTAGAAGAAAATGTAAAATAGATCCAGAAGTGATAATTTAAGAAATACTGGTTTACCTGAAAGTCATGATCTTAACAAAAAGAACCTAGACAGCATCTTTCAAGAAATTATCAAGGAAAACTTCCCTGATATCCTAGAAAAAGAGAGTAAAATAGTAATTAAAAGAAATTCATCAAAAGAAAAATAAAGAAAAGCTGTCAGATACTGGGAAAATCACTTAAACACAATTGCTTTACCAAAAAAAATAAACAATTCCCAGATAACCTCCTGAAAGTGATCCCAAAATGAAAACTCCAGGGAATATCATAAGGAAATTCCAGAATTATGAGATCAAGCATAAAATACTGCAAACAGCCAGAAAGAAACAATATAAACATTGTGGAAGCACAGCCAGCCCTGATGAGAAAGCTTGAGACATGATATTCTGGAAGGCAAAGGAGCTTGGTTGCAACCAAGAAATAACTATCCATCAAAATTGAGCATAATATTTGATTTAGGGAGATGGAAATTCAATGAAACAGGGGACTTCCAAAATTTCCAAATGAAATATCCATAGCTGAACAGAAAATTCTCTATTCAAATATAAGATTCAAGGGAAGTATAAAAAGGTATAGAGTAAAGAAAAAAAAATGTTATTCAATCAGGTTAAACTTTTTACATTTGTACATAGTAAGTTGATATTTTTAACTCTTAAGAACTGTGTTGTGACATTTGCAAAAGGTGTGCATAGACAAAGGTGGTGGATAAAAGTTGACTTTGATGTGATAACAAAATAATAATTATTATTTAAAGGTTAAAAAATGGTTTTCTGGGGGAAGAGGAAAAAAAGGGAGCAGAACAGGGTAAATTGCATAACATGAAGAAACATAAAGACCTATTACAGTAGAGGGAAAGAAAGCAGGGAAGTGAGCATTGTTTGAACCTTACTCTCTTTGAATTTGGCTCAAAGAGGGAATAACATACCTAATGAATTAGGTCTAGAATTCTGTCCCATCCTATATAAAGTAGGAGGGGGAAGGAGAAGAAAAGGAGAGAGGCTGATAGAAGGGAGAGAAGACTGAGGGAGGTGGTGGTGAGGAGAAGCAAAATACTGGTGAGGAGAGAAAGGGAGAGAGGAAAGAGAAAAACATAAATGGTGGGGGAAGAATAGGGTGGAATGAAAGATACAGTTAGTAATCAGGACTGTGAATGGGATTAACTCTCCCATAGAATGGAAGCAGATAGTAGAGTGAATCAAAAACTGTATTCCTACAATATGTCAATTAAAAGAAACAGTTTTAAATCAGAGAGATACACACAGAGTAAAGGTTAAAAAAAACTGGAGCAGGATATATTCTGCTTAAACTAAAGTAAAAAAGAAAAAAAAAACAAAAAAAGTTGAGGTTGCAGTCCTGATCTCAGATAAAACAAAAGAAAAAACACATCTAATTAAAAGAGATAAAGAAATAAACTACATCCTGCTAAAAGGTACCCTGGACAATGAAGTAATATCAATACTAAACATAGATGCACCAAATTTTTCTTCTAAGCATCCAGATGCTTAGAAGAAAAATTAAAGGAGTTACAGGAAGAAATAGAGGAAAAACTATACCAGTGGGCAACTTCAAACTCCCCCTCTCTGAACTCAATAAATGTAACCACAAAATAAACAACACAGAAGGTAAGAAGGTGAATAGAATTTTAGAAGTAAAAAAAAAGATTGGATGGATAGGTGGTACAGTGAATAGAGCATCGGCCATGTAGTAAGGAGGACCTTAGTTCAAATCTGGCCTCAGACACTTAAACCAAAAACTAGCCATGTGACCTCGAGCAAGTCACTTAACCTCAATTGCCCTCCAAAAGGCAAAAAAAAAAAAAGCTAGATATGTTAGACCTCCAGAGAAAATTGAATGGGGGTGGAAAAGAATATATGTTTTCCTCAGTGGTACATAGCACCTACACAAAAAAATGACAATGGGCATAAAAACCTCACATTCCAATGAAGGAAAAAAGAAATATTAAGTGGTTCTGTGATGCAATAAAATATGTAAAATAAAGGACCATGGAAAGATAGACTGAAAATTAATTGAGACCTAAAAAATCTAATCCTAAAGAATAAGTGCTTAAAGAATAAATCATTGAAACAATCATTAACTCCATCCAAGAGAATGACAGTAATGAGAAAATATGCCAAAATTTATAGGATGCAGGCAAAGCAGTTCTTAGGGTAAATTTTATATCTGTAAATGCCTACATTAATAAAATAAAAAAGGAGGAGAGTAATGAATTAGGCATACAATTTAAAAAGTTAGAAAAATAACAAATTTTTAATCCCCAATTAAATACCAAATTAGAAATTCTGACAAAGGAGATAATAACAAAAGTGAAATTAAGAAAATTGTTGAACTAATAAATAAAACTAAGTAGATTTTAGGAAAGAAAAACAATAAAATAGACTAAAATTTGATTGACTTGACTAATAAAAGGAAAAAAAAATCAAATTACCAGTATCAAAAATGAAAAGGGTAAATTCACCGTCGATGAAATCCAAAGTAAAACAATTATTAGGAGCTGTTTTGCCCAACTGTATGTCAATAAATCTGATAGTCTAAGTGAAATGGATAAATATTTCCAAAAATGTAAATTGCTCAAATTAATAGGAGAGGAAAACATATGTTTATAAACCCATTTCAGAAAATGAAACCGAACAAGACTCCCTAAGAAATAAATTCCAGGCCGATATTGATTTACAAGGAAATTATACCAAACATTTAAAGAATAATTAATTCCGCTACTATATAAGCTTCTTGGGAAATTGAGTCAAAGAAGGAGTTCTAGCATATTACTTTCATGGTGCTGATACCTAAACCAAGAACCAAAGCAGAGAAAAAAATACTAGATCAATTTTCCTAATGAATATAGAAGAAAAATTTTTAATAAAGTATTAGCCAAGAGATTACAGAAACTTATCATGGGGCTAATACAATATGATGAGATGGGATTTATTAAAAAAAATCAGGACTGGTTCAATTTTAGAAAAATCATCTATGGAAATGACCGTTATCAATAATAAAATTAATAAAATCATGATTATCTCAATAGATGGCAAAAAAGCTTTTAACAAATTACATCTATTCCTATTGAAATGACTAGAAAGCATAGAAATAAATGTACTTTTCATTAAAATGATAAGTAACATTTATCTAAAATTCTTAGCAAGGATTACATCTAAAAAGTGTAATCTAGAATCATTTCCATATTTGCAGTGGTGAAACAAGGATGTTCATTATCCTCACTGTTATTTAATATTGTACTGGAAATGTTTGCTTGAACAATAAGAGAAGAAAAATAAATTAAAGGAATTAGAATAGACAATGAAGAAACAAAACTATCACACTTTGCAAAAGATATGATGGAAGGAATCCTAGAAAATCAACTAAAAATACTGCTTAATTACTTAATTAACAACTTTAGCAGAGTTGCAAGATAAAAAATAAATAAATAAACCCATATAAATCATCAGCATTTCTATATATTGCTTTAAAAATCCCAGCAGTAACAGAAAGAAAGAGAAATTCCATTTAAAGTGACTGTAAACAGTGTAAAATATTTGGGAGTCTATCTGCCAAGACAAACTCAGGAATTATATAAACACAATTACAAAACATTTTTCACACAAATAAAGTCATATCTTAATAATTGGAAAGATATCATTTGTTCAGGAATAGACTGAGCTAATATTAAAAAATGACAATTCTACTTTAAGTAATTCACTTATTTAGTGCTACACCAATCAACGTGCCAACATAATATTTATTAGCACCAAAATAAAATATTTTTAAAAATCATGTGGAAGAATAAAAGGTCCAGAATATCATTGGGGAATTAATTAAAAGAAGTATGAGGAAGGTGATCTAGGCATACCAGATCTAAAACTGTATTATATAGCAGTGATCATCAAATTTCATACTGGATAAGAAGCAGTGTGGTGGATTAGTCTAATAGATTAGGTACATAAGACACAATAGACAATGATGATACTAATCTACTATTTGATAACCCAAGGTCTAAAGCTTCTGAGATAAAAACTCATTCTTTGACAAAAACTTCTGGGAAAACTGGAAAACAGAATGGCAGAAACTAGGCATGGAACAACATCTTCCATCATATACTGACATAAGGTCAAAATAACATAATTTAAACATAAATGGTGAAACTATAAGCAAATTGGTAAAGCAAAGAATGTTTTGCCTGCAAGATCTATGGAGAAGGGGAAAATTTATGACCAAATAAGTGATAGAACATTATGAAATGCAAAATAGAACATTTTGATTACATTTAAGTAAAAAGTTTTTGAACAAAGTCAATACAACTTAAATTAGAAGGGAAACAGAAAATTGGAAAACTTTTTTTTTAATAACCAGTGTCGGGGCGTCCAGGTGGCTCAGCAAATAAGAGCACTGGCTCTAGTGTCGGCATGACCTGGGGATGGAATCTGGGCTGAGATACTTAGCGGCACACCCAGAAATAACTGGCCATGTAACTTTGAGCAAGTTACCTAACCCCTATTGTTTAAAAAATAATAATAAGCAGTGTCTCTGATAAAGGCCTCATTCATAAAATATATAGAAAAGTTAAATTTCTAAGAACACAAATGATTTCCCAATTGATAAACGATCAAAGAATGTGAACAGAAAATTTTCAGATGAAGAGAAAATTAAGGAACAGAGAGGCAAATAAATGTCCAAGATCACACAGCCAATTAGAAACAAAGTTGGGATTTAAACATAGGCTCTCTACCTCTAAATAGGGTACACTTATTACACATAACATTACCTTTATTTTATGCATATTGCATATGACTCTTTTAATATGTGTCCTAATTCTCTGAATGATTAGAAAGAAATCATATGGGAATTCTATACTTGTCTCTTAAAATAGCTATAATTTAAATAAATAAGCAGGGAATAAAATCAACTTACTTAAATTGACTTACTAATTAATAAGTATAAATACTTGTAATTATCTTGACAAATTAATACTATGATTTAAACTAAACTCTCAGGGTTCCAGTTACTCATTTATAAAGTATGGGGGAAAATTAAATGACCTTTTTTGATCCCTTCCATTTCTAAATATTATCTGACAGCCGTAGAACTACTTACATATCTTTTTTTAAAAATGTATTTCCTTTTTGTTTACAACATTGAGTTCCACAATTTTTTGGAGTTCCAAATTGTCTCTCCTTCTCTCTCTTCCCCCTCCCCCCACCTCCCATGGTGGCATGCAGTCTCACATAGGTTCTACATATAACTTCACCTTAAACATTAGTCAGTTCATAAAGAATATTTATAACAAATAGAATGAATAACAGGAAAGAAGAAAAATAAAATGAAAAAGAGAGAGCAAGTAGATTGCTGCAATCTGCATTCAGAATCTAATTCTTTCTCTGGATGTGGATAGCCTTTTCTATCATAAGTCTTTTGAAGTCGTCTTATAACCTTGCATTGCTGAGAAAAGCCCAGTCTATCAAAGTTAGTCATCCCAGATACAGTGTATCTTTAAATGTGTACAATGTTCTCTTGGTTCAGTTCTTCTCACTCAGTACGAGTTTGTGTATGTCTATCCAGGTTATTTTAATGTCCATCTCCTCCTCATTTCTTATAGCACAATAGTATTCTATTACATTCATATACCATAACTTGTTTAGCCACTCCCCAGCTGAAGGGCATCCCCTTGATTTCCAATTTTTTATTGAAAAAAAGCTGCTAGAAATGTTTTTGGTACACAGGGGTCCTCCTCTCACTTTTATGATCTCTTTGGGATACAGCCCTAAAAGTGGTATTGTGGGTCAAAGGGTATGCACATTTTTATAGCCCTTTGGGCATTGTTCTATATTAATCTCCAGAATGTTTGGATAGAACTAATTATAAATTTGAGATTAATTTTAAAATCAGGGGTATGTAGTGAGAGAATTACTTTGTTATTCTTAGGGTCAAAATTGGGGGAAAAGAGGATAAAGTGAGAATGAAATAAATAATAATATATTCTTTCTAAATATTAAACAAGTTATTGTGTCTAATACATTAGGAATAGCTAAAAGTAAAGGCATTGATTTTAATGTTTTTTTATCATTCATTAGGAAAATTAGGTGATGTAAAAAAAAGCAAAAATAAAAATTTTATAGAGCCAAGAAAATGTCCTTCCCAGAAAATACTCGTTTTCCTTACTAAGCACAGAGATATAGCAGTCAAGGAAAATGATTGTTTAGAATATGACTAAATTGGAAAAATATTACAGAATTTAGTTATAAAAAGCAGGAATAATATTTTCTCACAAAATATATTTTTGAAATAGGGAAGGAAAATTGGTCTGGAGAAAGTTTGGTGTGAGATAGTAGTAAACCAGATCATCACAAGAATATTTATAGTCTGGGTGGCTAGGTGGGTCAGTGAACAGAGTATTTGCCCTGGAGTCAGGAGGACCTGAGTTCAAATCAGGGCTCAGATACTTAACACTTATTAGCTGTGTGACCTTGGGCAACCCCAATTGCCCTGCCTTCCCTCTACCAAAAAGCAAAAATAAATAAATAAATAATAGATAAATAAGTTAAAATAAAATAAAAAAGGAATTTTAATAGACAAACTAGATGAAAGATAACAAAAAGTCCTTGGTACACACCTGCCAGAATTTGTACACTGATTTCATCTCATTTATATTGTTTGAGGATAATAATGTTTGGTTTCTCATATGTTTATTCTGAATAAAGTGAGAAACAGTAGTTGGACCTGTACAAATAAATTCACAATGATCCTTTACTTGAATCTTGAATTACCATTACAAAAGGTAACTATGGGTTGACTTTCAAGATATCTTAAAAAGGTAAAGATAGTAGAATACAAGAGATCTCAGACAGTGTTGTTACTAAAAAGTACAAAGGAAGCTATAGGAATATTACCAAATATGCATTCTTGTGCTTATTTTCTCTTTTCTACAAAATCATATTGGGAAAGTTATATACTTATATCAAGGTCATTCTTATGTTAAAAAGAATGATACCAATAGGCAGACTTTAAAAGATGTTTTTCTATAGAAGATCACATGCTCATAGTCATACAATTGGCTAAAAATAAAGGGAATGTATGTCATTGTTGTGTTTATTGTTGAATTGCCATTGTAAATGGGGAACATTTGACTTAATAGAAAAAAAATGAAACCTCAAATGTTGTCCTACAAGAGAATCTCTTCTGCAAACAAGATTTCCTAATAGATGAAACATGGAAATAACTACATATAATGATGCCATGATCATCAATATATAGTTCAAGCAGATTTCAAAATATGTTAAAAAGTAGTAATCATCAAAATACTGGGGTTCTGATAAAGAAATACAGTGGTATATTAGTGGAATAGATTAAGTACACAATGTGTAGTAGTAAATGACCATAGTAATCTAGTGTTTGAGAAACACAAAGATATAAGATTTAAGGTAAAAAACACAACATTTGTCAAAAATTTCTGAGAAACCAAAGATGGAATTAAGGCAATAATTAGGAACTCTGTTACCCAACTATATGTCAACAAAGTCAGCAACATTAATAAAATAGATGAATATTTTCAAAAATATAAATTGTCCAGATTATCAGAAATGGGAATAGAGTCCTTTAATAAGCCTATCATAGAAAAAGACATTTAATGAATCATAAATCAATTCATTAAAGTGGGCAGGGGAGGGAGAGAACTCAGGAACAGATGGATTTCCAAAAAAAAAATCTGCCAAACAGTTGAAGAACCACAATTCAAATATTACACAAACTATTATTTGAGAAAAAGAGATAAAAGAATAATCCTGCCAAAACAGGGAGAACAAAAAAAGAGAAAGAAAGAAAACTGTAAGGCAATTTCTTTAATAATTATTCAAATTTTTAAATAAAATACTATCAATGTGAGTATAGAAATATATCACCAAAATCACACACATGATTAGATGGATTTTATACTAGGCATGCAGGCCTGATTCAATATTAGGAAAAAATCAGCATAATCACACACACACACACACATACACACATATACATACATACACTGAATCATAAAATTATGTCAAGAGATAATAAATAAGTTTTGGACAAAATGCAACTCCCATTTTTATTATGTCATGAGAAAACATAACAATAAATGGAGATTTCCTTAAAATAAATAATATCCATTCTAAAACCAAAATTTTAAATTAATGATTAAGTAGCTAATTTTAATTTAACTTAGTTTTAAAATTTGATTTCAATTAGATTAAATTTAATTTTAGCTATTTTTGTCTTTCCTTTTTAAATTCTGAGTTCCAATTCATTTCCTACCCTCCCCCCACATCACAAATTGAGATGGCAAGCGATGAGACACCCATTACACTTGTGAAAGCATGCAAAACATTTTCATGTTAACAATATTTCCAAAAAAAGCAAGGATATGCAGGGGGTAAGAAAATTACACTTCTTTTTGCACTCAGGGTTCATCACTTCTTTCTCTGGTGGTAGATATTATTTTTTCATACTGAGTCTTTTGTAATTGTCTTGGAGAATTACATTGATCATAGTAGTCTTTCACAGTTAATCATCCTTACAAAGTTTTTGTCACTGTGCATAATAATTTCCCAGTTCTTCTCATTTCATTTTCCATGTTTCTCTTACCATGATTATTTTTTTCCTGAAATCAGCCATGCCTCCCCACATCAGTTCTTGTAGACCAATAGGACAGCATCAAAATCATATGCAAGAACTTGTTCAAGCATTCCCCAAAGAGTTATCATTTTTTTGGTAAATATATGTCATTTTTCCCTTGTCTTGGATATCATAGAGAAACAGAATTGGTAGAGTTTTACTGGGACAATGAGTATTTTATGATTTATAGCCCTTTGGACACAGTTCCAAATAATTCTCCAGAGTAGTTGGACCAGTTCATTACTCCAATAATTCATTAATGTATCTATTTTCCCCTCATTTGATTTGAGGCTTTATTTTAACATTTTTAGAGGGGAATATTGAGAGAGTTCAAGTGAGTTGGTGCCTCTAATCCACCATCTTGGTTCTGCCCTCAAAAAGTAGCTCTTTATTGGTGGCAAAGAATTAAAATCTGAAGGGATGCCCATCAATTTGGGAATGGATGAACAAGTAATGCTACATAAATGTGATGGAATACTATCGTTCTGTACAAAATGATGGAGTGAAAAAACCTGGGAAGATTTATGTGAACTAAGTGAACTAAGGAGAATAATGTATACCAGTACCAGCAATACTGTCAATATATCAAATGTGAAGAAATTAGTTACTTTGATCAGTGCGGTGATTCACCAGAAGTCCAAAAGACCCATGATGAATAATGCTAATCTACTTCCAGATAGAAAACTTATGATATGAAATGCAGAGTAAATATTTTTTGTTATTTTCTTTTTTTGTTTCAGAATATAATTAACATGGAAATATGCTGAGTGATATCATATATTGTAAGATTCAAGTGGTTTGTGGAGGGATGGAAGTAGGGAGAAAATTTGTAACTGAAAATAAAAATAATATTTAAACAATATTGGGAAATAAAATCCTTGACTTCCTCTTCTTTTTGAAAAGTAACCTTATTTTCTTCACCAAAAATAAAACCAAAATATTTGAAGAGAAATATTTAGATTTATACTAATAAATTAACAGTACCTTATAGCTTGACAAGATATATATATATATATATATATATATATATATATATATATATATATATATATATATATTTGCTTTTTGGATGGGGAAGGGCAGGGCAATTGGGATTAAGTGACTTGCCCAAGGTCACATAGATATTTTTTTGTGTTAAGTGTCTGAGACCAGATTTGAACTCAAGTCCTCCTTACTCCAGGACCTGTGCTCTATTCATTACTCCACCTAGCAACCCAAAGAAATATTTTATTTTCTTCCCAAATATTAGTCATCTCTAAAATATGTTAAACTTTTATATCATAATGCAAAGTGAATAGTTTATCAGAGTTGTCTGTTATTATTGCTATAAAATAACATAACTGATTGTAAGTATATATATATATATAAACATATATCTAACATTTCTATAATTATGACATCATAAAATTCAAGGACAGAAATAATCCTTAGTAATAATCCTATCCAATCTTCCCTCCTTCATGTTACAGAAGAGAAAAGTGAAGTTATACAGTTTAGATTATTTTCCAATGTTCTCAATTTTGGTTATTGGCAGAGCTAATATTAGACTCTATTGTACTTATTTCCAATTTAGTATTTCTCAACCCATGTAATTTAATTTTTCATTTACGTTCAGATTCCTCAGAACGGTCAGGTTATATGAACTGCTTAAATCAATTCTTTGTGCAAATATACTTGTGATAATAAGAAAATGTTGATCTATAAAAGTTAAGGAATTGGAGTATTTATTATTTATATTCACACAACAAATATATGTCTAGGGCTCATTGTGGGGAGATGGCAAATGAATAAAATGTATTATGTCTAAAAAATTTTGGAAGTTTTAATTTAGCAAATAACATTACAATGTCATTCAAATCAACCACCCAATTGTTCCCTTGATGATATCTCCTACTTCTAGCACCCACTTTCTTTCCTTGTGGTCAGATTCTCAACATCAATCTAAGTTACCTCCCACTTGAGATCTTTCTGCTTTTCCCTCACTTAGGTAACCACTTCAAGTCTAATTATTCTATAAGTAATCACAAATTTCTACATACCCACTGTGATCAGATAACTTGCTTTCTCAAAATCTATCAGTTCTCTCAACTCTGCTTCAGATCAATTATTATTTTAAATATGAGTATCAAAAGTCTCTTCTTTAATAGTTTAGAAGACTGTATTATGAAGTGTGAAAAGTACTGAATTGTGACTCAAAGGACATGGGTTCAAATTCTACCCTGTGTGATGATGGCCAACTCATTTTACTTTATCAGTCCTCATTTTCTTCATCTGTGAAATGGAGAATTTGCACTATATGATCTCTAAAGTGCTTCCTATGTCTATGAACCTCATATCAGTGATTTCCTCTGGACCACTTAACATTCCATTTCTGTCTACTATATTATTTTTTCACATGGAAAAGAGAATTTATTATCAAATTAATTTGATTTTTCTCATTCCTTTAACCATTACGTCTTTCAGAGGATTATACCTAACTAGAGAACAAAACATTAGAGAAGGTCATGACAATGGACATGCATAGTTTCCAAATATTTCCTCCAATTTGGACATGCTTGATTCATGCTAGGGGAATGAATGGAGGACAAGATCACCACAGTCACGCAGAAGACTGACCATAATGATACTATTCCTGAGGATACTTTGTCTACCAAGACATTTTGTATCCTTTATATATCAAAAAAAAAGTCTGTTATCCTCCAATGTCATATTGAGGGAGCTATGAGTTCTGCAGGGTTATGTCAGTGGAGTACAAACTAGGCCTAATTGTGCCAACCCAAAATGGCATTGAGTATGGGTGCAAAAACTGATTATGTCTTTTCAAGTAAGAAAAGAACTTAACTAAAGCTCGTGAGGTTTACCATCAGATTGTTTACAAGGTAATGGATTTTTGGAAATTCTCTAAGATGAGCTACCAAGTTTTAAATTCATTTTGGTTTCAATCTGTGGAGGCTACACAAAATGAAACCATGGATCTGTGAAATACTCAATTAAGATGTCTATATGACCTGAGAACAGGAAGATAGGAGAGCCTTGCAGAATATCGACTTTATGATATCAGTGTTAACATAAGTAAATAGCAGTGCCCATGGTGATTAATAATTATAATATAAGATAGTATTATTATCATAATTTTACAAAGGAAGAAACTGAGGCTGAAAGAGATCAATCAAGCGAATTACCCAGGGTAACAATGAGAGTAAGTATCTGAGGCATGATTTAAATTCAGGTCTTACTGACTTTGAATTTAGCACTTTATCTGCTATGCTACTGAGTTATATCTGAAAAATCCTGTGAGGTAGGTACTGGAGGTATTACTACCTCTAGTAATTTTGTTTACTATATTGCTGCTTCCTCAGATGAGTCAACTGAGACCCTTTGATGTCAAGTGACATTCTCGTGGTCACTCAATTAGTAAGAGTCTTGGAACGAATGTGAACCCATGCCTTCTTGTCTCTGAGTCAAAAACTCTATTCATACAGTCTATGCTAACAACTATTTGTTGGATTAATAAAATAGGTATAGGTACAAATAAGAATTTTATGAGCTAGATATCTGAATAATAAAAAATTCAAAACCATTCCTGGGATTCTTTTGAAGTTAGGTCATCGCTATATCTAAGTTCTTCTGCTTAAGAATCTGTACACCTTTCCTGCACCTTATAATCTTAGAGAGGTAACCAGGGATACTGAAAAATTAAATAATTTGCCCCAAAGACACGTGGCAAGTATGAGACACAGGCAGAAACTAGATCTTCATTTTCCTGACTCTTAGGTAAGTTCTTTATTCATCATCTGCTGCTGCATCTCTTCCCTTTATAGTGTTAAATAAGTAGCTCACAAAATATAGTACATATGATATCCCTTGTCAAAGAGCCACATCAAAAAGTAGGTGTCCAATCACTAAGGACAGGTAAACAAATAATTTTGGAGTGATCTAATCAATGTTAAGTCTCATACTACAACTTCTATGACTTTCCTTTTACTTGAGAAAATGTATAAAATACATATATTTTTTATCTTTGAAATATAGTAAATGTTTATTTTCCTTCATATTTGAGCTGTTGCTTTCCCTGTGGGATTTCAGGAATGAAATTACATTGAACCCAATGAGATTAAACAAGTTCTACCAGTAGTATTTACTATCATACTCTCATTTTACACATGGGGAACTTGATGTCCAAATATGTTATGTTACTTATTCAAGTTCACACAAATACTAACATAACCTGGATTATAAACTGGTTCAATGACTTCAAATCAGTCCTTATTGCCACCATGCCATTGACTTCCCATTCCCCAAATTGTCTCCCCCAGAGATTTTTCAATCTTCATTATGTATTTTTGATTACTCATGAATGACTTCTAGAAAACTCAAGATCTCTCCAAACTTCTCTCCAGTCATTCCTGAATTGGCAGACCATAGCTCTTATTGTTTGGGGTGGGGCTGGGGGAGAGGAGGCTTTTATCAAGGCACACAAACTATAGAAATTTATAACATACAATGATAGATTAGGTAGATGACAAAATGCTTGTTCATTTTTATGCTGGGGCATTTGGGTAGGAGAGTGGATAGAGTGGCAAGTCTGGAGGCAGGAGGACCTAAGTTCAAATATATCCTCTGATATTTATTAGCTGTGTGACTCTGGGCAAGTCACTTTATCACTATTTGCTTCAGTTTTCCCATCTCTAAAACGAAGATAATAAAACACCTCTTTCCCAAGATTGAGAGAATCAAATGAGATATTAAATGTAAAACACTTAGCACAATGTCTGGCACATAGAACATGATATATAAATGTTAGATATTTATATTATTATAAATAAGAAAATAATACATGACTAGCATGCATATTACCCATTTTGTCATCATTTATATCCCTTCATGATATCAGTAATGACATTAAATGAAAAAGGATAATGATCAGAAGTGAATATAATTTGCCTCTAATTATTTCACTTAGAGTAACTTATTTTTGGAAAAAAAATTCCATCACATATCTGTTTCCAAGACAATTGTTTATGAACTAGCATGTTAATAAAGTGTAGCACCTTTAATGTGACTTATTTTTAGACTATGTCTTAGGTCTTGGTCAACATCAAAATAGCTTTTTGTAACACAGAGATAACTTTGTGTTTACTGAAGAGTCAAGATAGTTTGGTCCCAGAGAAGCCTAATAGAATGGATTTTCAAGTACTTTAACATTATCTATGACCATACCAAAGTGAAAGACAGTTCCATAATGGGAGTTCTCTGTAGACCTTGGAACAGCTCCATGCTAACACTTTACACCAAGCACAAATTTGTTCTTCTTTAATTAGAAATGGAGGAATTAGTGTTGGCAGTTGTGGGACTTTGCAAGATCAGAAGAAAAGAAGGTTTGAATATTAAAAGCCTATATCTAAACTATTAGAGGAGTATTATTGAAAGAATGGTGCAGCAGTATCCAACATCAATTAAAAATAATTCCATTACATGTAAGATTTTTAATGAAAATTTTCTATTATCTGGCAGAGTGACTAAAAAACTTCTATTGGAATGCTTCAAGAAACCTGGAATGGGCCCTCTATAGATAAATAAACCAAAGTTCACAAGTTTATCTGATATAACTCCACATATATTGATGTTATGAAAGTTGGATAAAATTTCACAAAAGCTGGCTTTGTAAGTAGATTTCCAACACCTCACAGATAATACCTACTGGAAGCATCATATGAACAAATTTTTCAGAGAAGTTGAGAAGCTCTGGTGCTCATGTTGGTCAAATCAATATAGGCAGTCAGGTCTATCCAATATCACAATTTTGAGAGCCAATATAGCATACTACATAGAGAGCCATAAAAATAAAGCTATAATGTAAAAACACTGAGGTATTGTAAACAGAGAGCTAGTCTCCAATCTGAGAGTGCTTATTAGTTATTAATAGATCTCAAAATCTCATAGCCAACTTAGAGAAGATAGAATGCTAGGGCTCTCATCCAGTCCCAGACACAAACTATTTATGTGACCATGGGCAAGTTGCTTATCTTCAATCTGTCTCAACTATAAGATGGGCATAATAAAAACATGAATCTCTCAAGGTTGTTGTGATGATCAAATAAGATATTTTTCATAAACACTTAACAAAAGACCTCCTGACACCTAGTAAGCAATTAATAAATTCTTATTTTTTCCTATCACCTTCAAAAGAAGATAAGCACATTTGCTTTCAGATTTTCAGAAGAAATTGATATTTGGCATAGTTGAAAATTCTATTATTACAATGATGTAGGGTCCTCATTCATTCATTCATTCATTCATTCAATATATATTAAATAAGAGCCTATGATTTGCCAGGCATTGTGCTAGGCAATAAGAATACCAAAAAAAAATGTCTATTTCATCCAATCCAGTTTCTCCTGCCATTATTTCTGTCTCTTCCAAAAGAGCATAAAGATCAAGGAAGAAATCTTTAATTCTACTGTGCTACCTGAAATGAAATAGGCATCAGAGTGCTGGTCTACAACAGAATATGAAAAGCAGATACTTGTAAGTGTCAACTACACTTCAATGGTAAGATGGATGTGGAAAATTTCTCTGCAGGGTTCTATGTTCCATACAGTCATAATCAGTGCAGGGAAACAAATTATTAAAGTCAGTCTATCCTTGGAAAATATGCTAAACAGGTCAAGTGCATAGGTGAAATGACAAATTAATGTATGAATAAGGATACCACACCAATAGTATTTACACTTTGAAGTGTTCAAAGCACTTTCAAGACCATATCAGGCAACACAGTTTGGTAAAGTCTCTTTTCTATAAGTGAATTAAGGCTATGAGCTAATAATAAATGGGAAGCATAGTAGGAGTTTATGCAAGATAGTACTAAAATACTAAACTCTCAAGATTTCACTTATGACCATGAAAAAGTGAATATTACCATCCTCTGGGGTTCTAGCTTGTCATTATGAAAAGGTTTGGGGAAGTAGTCTCACAGATGATGCTACATAATTATTTATACAATATATAACAACAATACATGCAATTTGGGGAAAGAAAGGCATTAGGAATGTGGAGGATCAGGAAAGGCTCTAGGTAAAAGATAATGCCTGAGCTTAATCTGAAAGAACATAGGACCTCTAAGACATGGAGGTGAGGAATGAGTAAATTACAGTCAGTGAAAGGTCTGTATGAAAATACAGATATCAAAGATGGAATGTCGTAAGACAGGATTTGAATTCATATTTTCTTGATTTTAGGCATACCATTCTATTCAATGTGCCACGAAGTTACTACGACTTGCTTTAAAATAGAGTGAAAAGTTATATACATAAGAGAAGCTATCAAGTAGTGTCAATCTCATAGAAATGAGGATATTAACCTATACATAATGATCCCCAGCATATATAATGACTTAGAAAATCACATACAAACATTAGGTAAGGTTTATTGTATGTTTCTTTTAGTTAAATATTTCCAAAATATATTTTACTTTGTTTCTGCCCTTGTTAAGTTGCCCATGGCCCTAAATTGGTACCTCTGATGTAGAGGCAGAAATGGAAAAGTATGGCAACTGAATTGGGGACAGAATGGAAAGCAATAGATGGACGATAAAGGGAATCATACTTAAGGTTCATATAAAGAAAAACATCATAACAATTAAGCTACACCAGAATGGATTGCCCTGGGAATTAATAATGGATCTCTTCAAAGCTTAAGTTTTTAAGCTTAGACAAAATTACCTCAATCTGGGGACATTATGCAAATAATTCTAGGCCAGGTCAGGGTAAGTCTTGATGGACTGTTCAATCTCCTTTATTTTTATTTTTTATTTTTTGCTTTTTGGAGGGCAATTGGTGTTAAATGACTTGCCTGGGGTCACACGGCAAGTTTTTGTGTTAAATGTCTAAGGCCAGATCCGAACCCAGGTCCTCCTGATTCCAGAGTTGGTGCTCTATTCACTGTGACATCTAGCCACCCCCTTCAATCTCCTTTAAACTAAGATTATGAGACAATAGTCATTATTTAGACATTAGACTTTTTTTTTATCACTGAGCTATATATTTTCTTAACTTTTGACTAGTGAACATTTAAATCATCGAAATGGTAGCTTTCATCTTTACCTCTTCAGAATTTCATAACCCTAAATATCAAAGAATCTTTCCTTGGATATAAGTTAAATGTGTTTTGCTATAACTTATTTTTATCATCTTCTGTCCAGAATAGAGGAGAGACAGTATTCATTATTATTGTTTCAAAATATATTATATCTTGTTCACATTTGTTGTGGATTTAAGGGGAAAAAACAGAATGATTTGTTGATCTGCTATGTCATTTTGTAGAGAAATAAAGAAAATGGAGAAGGTTGATCCCTGGAGCTTATTAATTAGAAACTAATTTGATGAAAAAAATAGGAGTTATCATATTATCAGTGATTCCCCTATTTGTTTTTAATACTGGATAGAATAATTCATATACATTTGAGATGAATTAAACATCCATTTTAATTGGTAATGATAAATAATATGCAAATAAGAAACACATGCAGATGTTCTCAGTACTTTTTACCATTTTAGTATAAGTAATTAAGAAACAAATCTAGAATGATAATTATTTTCTACTCCTAAAAATGTTTATCTTGCTAGAATTTCCCATTTGGTTTTGTTGGCTCTTTTTCAGTGGTTTAAAGAAGATTTTGTAAAGATTTAATTTTCCATGAAAGAAGAGTTTGGTATCCGGTAATCATTCACACAGTATAGCAATATTACTCCAATGAAAAGGTACATTTTCAATATATTGAGAAAGATCCTGCAGACTACAGTTTTAACCTTTTGTTTCTGAACTTCAAAGAGTAGAAAATTGAATCCTGTGTAGAATGAAATATGTCGATTAGGTGGCTGAGCCAACAGGAGGTCTAAGTATTTAGTTGTGTTGGGCACCTGATAATGTCATAATAAATTTTTCTTCCTTTTTGATTGCAGCCATGTAGCCATCCAATTTAAGTAAAAACAGTCAACATTAAGTATTGTTCATTTGGTCGCTATTTAATATCTGGCCAGGGGAAATCTGTTTTCTATGTGTGTGCAAAAAGCAAAGTCATTTGGCTCTGAAAAGAAAATGTCTAAGTGCCCCAAGCCAAAGATAAACAGGAAAATGACAAGGCTTCAGTATCATTCAATGCCATTTATGCCTTGGCTACAGCCTCACATTAAAAGTCAGCTAAATTATTGTCCAGTTTTAGTTCAGTGGTTGGAAATAAATTACTTGCACATCTCTTGTGAATTAAGTTATCCCTATGCATACGTATAAATCAAACAGAAAGGAAGGAAATTACCCCTCAAATGCTTACAGACCCATATTCTTCATTCATAATAACACACATTTCATCTACAGAAATTTAATAGTGTAGTACAGTTAATATGTTTCAAAGATGACCTTATAACATTCAAGATTATTAACTACACCAAATCAGAGCTGTGATTCCGGCCTGCCAGTTTCTCTGGAAGATGCCAAAGCCGTATGATAGGACAATTTAATACCAGAGGGCTAACTTCTTGAAATACGTAAGAAGTCAGCCTATATCTATTTTCAGATTTCCATCATTTATTTTTTTTTCCTTTTGCTGACAAATCCATGAATGAGAATCAGAATGTTAAAGTACTTTTATGCTGGTAACTTTATCTCCAACAGGGATTAAATTAGTGCTGGTTCAAAGAAATCTTTAATTGCTTTAAATTACTGCCCTGGCATAAGGGCTAATGCTAGGATGATTTAAAATTTTACAGCTATTTTGGAATACTCCACATCCATGGTTTTGCTTAAAAGGGGGAAAAATATATTAAAGGGATAGAAAATGTAGATTAAGTTCTCATGTCTTCTTTGGTTATTTGTGTGACCTTGGGTTATTCAGATCAATGAACTTTTTTGCAACAAGTTTAACTGGTCCAGGTGCTTAACCTTTCTGGGATTCAGTTCCTTCATTTGTAAAATAACCCTATTTATCTTAAAAGTCTTTTCCAATCTAAAGTTTCTTATCCCATAGACAAATACTTTTAGTCAGTTTTGTTTTTGTATATTTTTAATTCCCCTGCCCCCAGTGATATCTTTAAGGTTTCTGCTGGCTTTTAATCAATTTTTTTCTCCTTCTAACTATAGTGGCCATGACATAAGACATTTTGTACCTATTTTACTAGACTTTCAATTTTTTCAATGTTAATTTTAGATCATCATTGGGGGAATGATTTCTTAAACATTTAATAATTCATAAACATTTCCTAATGTTTATGTCCAAAATTGGACTTTGTTGTCTCATAGTGAGTAGTGGGTTCACTCCCTCTAGAAGTATTAAATTCTAGAAGCAATTCTTGCTAAAGTGTAGGTTAGATTAAATGATGTTTGAGGTCCTTTCGAACTCAGAGATTATGTTATTAGTTTGTTACTTTTGTTTTTTATAAATTATGGGAACTGAAATTGGACATAGAGCTGTCCCTGTTCTGAGAGGTCTTTTTTTAGAGGTCAGTTCTTTAGCTAGCATCTTGAGTCTGGTCAATGCCAGGTACATGAGTAACACATCACAGTCATGGACAGGGGGTAACACACAGCTTATGCAATCAGGCATCTATAGGTAGAGGGTCCCAAACATGCAGGAAACAAATTTAGAAAACAAAGTGAACAGACAAAAAAGTCAAACAGAAACAAGGAGAGAATAACTAGAAGCAGGTTAGATATAGGGTCACTCATATTTCTGGAGTCCATGAACCCACTATCACAGACTCATTTAGGGTAGAATTAAACAACAGATACTGGATTATCCTTCCCATGTAAGATAATTTCTGTAGATTTTGGAACATCATCCAGTACCCATACTTTAGCTCTCATTTTTATTTTATCAGTAGAACCAAACCCTCCAGTTCCTCTGATAGATATTTCAGAAGTATGTTTAGTTTTCACTAGGGGTATTGTTTCCCAAGGAATAATGACCACTTGAACTATTCTATCCTTCTTACAAAACTGTATAAGTTCTTCACCAAATTTTGAAATGTCATAATAATTTCCCCTTGATAATTATAATCCATTACCCCACCAAATACATGTATTCCTCTAGCTGCTAAACCTGATTTAGGAAATTTCCACCCAAAATGATTTTTAGGGATTCTCATACAAATTTCATTAGAGATGTCCCTTATTTCTTTTCTATCCAACCAAAAGTATCCTAAACAATATAAATCATATCCAGGTGAATGAGGTATTCCTGGATACTGTAATGGGGCATCTTGCCTCACAGTCCAATACACAATATTTGGGATCTTATGTGTTTGCTCTTTTCTAATTGGAAGATTTGGGGGCTTCATTCTGGATAGAGGTGTACTTTCTCTCAATTGTCTATTGTTCAAGTTATGTAAAGCAGTGAACAAATTATCTTTCCAATGTTGGTAAGAATTATCAAAACTTAATTTCCTTAACTGTTTTTTTCAAAAACCCATTCATCCTTTCAGTTAATCCAGATGTTTGTGAATAATATGGAATATATATAATATGGAATATGAAATATCCATTCTATGTTGTTTAATATAAAATATCACTTCATTTCACTACCTTTGAAATGTGAGCATTTGTAACTTTGAAACTTCATTGGGGATCTGTAACACAGAATTATGATATCTAGAGTTTTATATGTGTTTTTCTGGCTTGCATTATTATAAGGACAAAGCATTAGTATACACGAATAGGTGCAAACACAAGTCCATATAAATTTGTAACCTTTATCTAAGTGTAGGGGTTTAATATAAACTATATGTCAAGTTTAAGCTGGGGCTTTTCCTCATTGCTATCTCTCCAGTTACTACCAGAGGAATAGTTCATTCCTTTTCTAGTTGACATATATGACATTCCTCTGCTACTAGTTTTAACAATGAATGTAAGATACTAATACCTCGATCTTATGCTCACCCGTGTGGCCTCGATGCCTAAATGGTTAGCCACATGATGGATCCATTTTGCTAGTACCAGATCATCAGTTGGTGTCTGAGTAGGGAAAATATGTTCAGCAGCAATCTTTCCTAGCTGATGAGTATGTCCATTGTACTCACATTCTAGTGTGGTGATGGCCATCTATATGTAAAACTGATAAATTAGTAGCCAAAGACATGTCCCTATATCTTCCCATAATTCTTTCTTCCAGACATTTTTACCCTGAATTTCCCAATTTTAATTTTTCAACATGGGCATTCATGTAGCTAAACCATTAGCTACCTCCCATGAATTAGTAAATATATGATACTGCCCTCCTTATCCAGTTTCAATTGCTTGATATAATGCCATAAGTTCAGCATTGACTACTTCCACCTGTCCTAGCACTTCCCAAGGTACCCATAGTCCATGGATTATAGGCTACCACTTTCCAATGTCCTTTATGGCCGAAATATTTTGCTGTCCCATCAGTAAATCATGTATGTTTCTTTTGTTTTTCAGTTAATCTATCATATCCATAATTCTATTTTACCAAGGATTTTACCAATTGTTGCTTTGGTTCAAGGGCTGTATCATTTCCCTCAACATCTATGTTTGCTATAGATTCATGTAAAGCAGAGATTCCACTTTAGCCTGTTTTAGCTCTATTTTGAATATAGCATTTCCATTTAATTATGCTAGTCTCTAATGCATGTTCAATTCTGTAGGAAGCTGAGGTACTCATTACCCAGTTCACAATTGCAATTCCAGGCCTTAATAGTACTTCATGGACCATAGTCAATTGTTCTCTCTACCAAAGCCCAATATTGAGATAACAAATGCTTTTCAAAAGGGATATATTCAACTTGAGATGTAAGAAATTTCCCAGACCAAAATCCTAAGGGTACATTTTTTTTTGCCATAAATTCCCATTTACATAATCATCCTGTAGAGTCACTTGTAATTCCACTAGACCACTTTGTATAGGCCATAAATCTAGGTCCAATTATATAAACAGCCTTGGCTTCTTCTAAAGTTTTACTTTGCTCAAATCCCCAATCAAGTTCATATTTCTTCTGCGTAACTTAAAATAAGTGTTTCAAAATCAGTCCTAGATGCTAAGTGTGGTGTCTCCAATTGTCAAATTCTCCTATGAACTTTTAGGCCTCTTTCTTATTGGTAAGGATGGGAAAATCCTGAATCTTTTGTCCAACTTGCCAAAGAATCTCCTGCAGCTGCTTATTCCATTGTATATCCAAAAAAACTATAGTTTGAGCTGGCCTTTGAATCTTTGCAAGATTAATTCCTTTACTTTTCATATGTTCAATTAAAAATGTCCAACTCTTCTCTACTTCTTTTACATCTTTTCTCTGTATCATATCATCTGTGTAGTGGGTAAGCTGTACATCAAGTAGCTCTAATTCATCCAAATGTTCAGTCATAATCCTATAACAAAGAGAGGGGCTATGCAGATATCTTTGTGGCAAGTGTGGAAAAGTATATTGTCTGCCCTGTCAAATGAAAGCAAACTTGTCCTATTGTTTTGAATCTATTGGGATATTAAAGAAAGCATTGGCAAATCAACAACTGTGTACCAAGCCCTTCATATTTCTGGATCCTTTCTATTAAGGTAATAACATCTCAATTATCAGCATACAAAGGGGCAGTCACCTTATTCAGTTGTCTATAAGCCACTTTCATTCTCAATGTCCCATCTGACTTTCATACTGGTCAGACAGGATTATTCCATCAAATGGTTGTATGGACTAACGTCACTGTATCAACATATTCCTTTATTGTATTGGTAATTTCATCTTGCCCACCTGACACATGGTACTGCTTTATAGTAATAACTTCAGAAAGTTCAGGTAAAGTCATTGTGTCCATTTTTATTTTTCCTACTAAACCTGTCTTCCTTACTGCAAATTGGTATCTCCCCTCAGGTAAATTTAGAGTCATACCTCTCGATATATCTATTCCAATGATGTATTCGGTAATGGGTACAATCTTTCTTACGTAATTGTCCAGTTTTCATTGTTAGTTTAACTTGTGTTGATATTTCAGTCCCTCCCATTTCTCTGATGGCAATAAGAGTTCCATGCTTCAACTTATCAGGTTTTCCATAGATAAGGGAGGTCTCAGCCT
The DNA here is from genome assembly GCF_028583685.1 of Petaurus breviceps papuanus. NCBI lineage: Eukaryota > Metazoa > Chordata > Mammalia > Diprotodontia > Petauridae > Petaurus > Petaurus breviceps. The sequence continues at coordinate 2,677,629 of NW_027187324.1, forward strand.
CAGTATCTATTAATGCCCTAGCTACAGAAGTAGATCCATTCTTCCAATTTATAGTTAAACCAATAGAGGCTCTGTAATCTCCTCCATGTATTTCTTTAATATGGGCAGGATCTATAATCTGGCCTATGTACTATTTTCCCTGAAGGTGTGACAAACTTGGATATAATGATTCAGGAGGTGAAGAGGCAGTTCTTATTTCAATTCATACTGCCCTATTCAGTCTAATATTAAGTATGTTTTCTTGGTGCATCTTCTTTAGATCATTAGTTTGAGTAACATCTAGTCTTGTAAAATCTATCCCTGCTCTCAAAAGAGCAGTAAATATTTCTTTTCTTGTCAATATATTCTGACTTTGAATCTGATGGCTATTTACTCTTCTCTCTCAAGGAAATTTATCTTTTCCCCATTCGCATAAGTCACTGAATTGTGAAATCTTATCCAGCCACTTAAAGAGGGTACTCGATTTCCCCAATTAATAGAATAAGATGCTTATAAGCAGGAGGAGTCATCTTAACTACTATATTTTTATGAGGAAGTGATAAGGGGGTATTGCTGTACAGGCCTGACTTACTGATCATAATTGCAAACTTGATTACATCCTTCTTTAATCTCATACAGTCTCTAAGCAAATAGCAGGGTCTATTTCTACTGGGTGATGTAGAGTCAGTAGGATATTGCTCATCACATTCCTCTGATTCTAATCCTAACAGATCAGTTGCATTGTTCCCTCCTTGCATTTGCTAATCACTAAAAGAATTCTGTTCCAAAGGATTCTGAGCAATCCACACTATCTACCCATATTCCTCTGGTCCCTTCATCTCTGTTTATCACTTTCCAGGACAACTAACAATTCTCCTGTTCTTTGGGGGAATTCAACTTAATATGTCAGTAACCTCTTGTTGACTGAAATTCCTCCAAACTTTAGGTTCTCCCTTCTGTGGCCTAAGTTCACAGTTTTCATAGAGGCCTATGCTTTTAGCCCATTCTCTTTCTAGGGAGAAATAAGGTAAGTCTTCCCAACCTGGAATATCCATCTCTTTCTCCAAAGCCTTCCTTCATCCAAATAGAAGTCTGATATTTGGGGATCCCATCCTCATCACCAAATATAATGCCAATGCAATACTCACAGTGCCCATGGCAGCCATGAATATGCTGGCATAGTTCTGAATCATAAAATGTAATGGACTCCCTAAATGAAATACAATAGCAAAACATTTATTTAAGCACCAGAAAGCTGAATCACAACACCAGAAAACCAAATTCATCATAGCAAACAAGAAGTTGGTACACATTACCAGTGCAGCATACAGTTACAAATAATACCCCTCTATCACACACATTAGCTGTTATGCCTCAGGTCACCCTGCTCCCAGCTCTGCTTGTGCTCCCTTCTGCTCCTCCCTGATATACCCTTCCTGTCATATCCTTTCAGCAAGCTTCTTCCACAGTGGACTCCATGTGCTTACATTTGGCTTATTAAGGACAGGCAAGTTCTTCAGATTCCCTTAGGCCTATTAAGGAGCAGGGAAGATCTTCAAATTCTCATTATCATTCAAAGTTACAAATTAGCAAAATAGAAAAAGTATAAAAATGTTAAAAAGTATGTATTGCAAAATAGAAAGATACTGTCAGCTATTGAATATAAGTAATAGAAATGATAGTGACAATTATTATAATACTTTTACTCAGAAAATAATCCAACACAAATTAATTGAAACAGAACTGAGAACAAAAAAGCCCCCAAGCACCATAATTAGTAAATATTTTGTTTACTTGACCACCAAAAGGAAGGTTGTTTGCCAAATAATAAAATTGGCATAGAGTAAAAAACACATTTGAACAATATTACACGAAAAAGGATTATTATTATTATTAGCATTAGCATCACTTAGAAAAGAGAGAAACATTGTAGACTAAATTTATTCAAAGAAAGTTTGGCAAGATATCTTAATTGGCTAAGATGAGACAGTCAAGATGGCAGATTAATAGCAGTCACCCAGTTGAACCATCTCAATATTTTCTTCCAAAAAGCTTCAAAATAATGGTTGAAATTAAATTTTGAAGGGTCTCAGCCAACAAAATGTTGGGTTAAAACATTTTTCCCACCTAATAAAATTTAAGAGATCAGCACTGTAAGTTAATGTTACCAAGAAACAGGTCTGTGTGCAGCCCACACACATGGCAAAAGGAGCAGTTCAAGATCTCTCAGCCTAGAAAAAGTAATGGGGTGGGATAAGTGGTCAGAAAGAGATTATAGAACACCTTTTGCTGAGACTATATACAACTGGTTCTGACTGGCAGCTGCATTGCTCATACACAATTCCATATCACACTTGCAGGAAAGAGAGAGTGCCAGTAGTCAGTCACAAGGGAGTAAGGACCCTGATTACAGCATCAAAACAAAGAGCAATACTGCCACTTGTGGCTACAGGGGATGAGGAGCCCTTCCTGGGTGAAGACAATAGTTGAGAACAAGAGAACAATAACTCCTCCTAACCACATCACCTTGGAAGAAACAATAACTTTCTGACCCCTAAGAAATCACTTTGAAAATAGCATTATGATAAAAGCCTGAAGCATGGGACAGTGCCTCCCCTAACTCAGGTGAGCAGAATTCATCTTTAGCATAAAATTTCAAAGTAAAAAAATGGCTGGAAAAATGAGCAAACAACAATAAAAAATCTGTTTTTAAAAAAGCATCTTCAGTGTCAGGGAAAACCAAGACAAGCTTAGAAGGAGAAAACAATTTGAAAATTGCAACAAAAAGCCCCACAAAATAATGCTAATTGTACCTAAACCCACCAAGAGTTTCTGGAGGAGTTCAAGAAAGAGAAAAGTGGTAGACTGAAAACTGGTAAAAGAAATTAAGATAATGGGAAAAATTATGAAAAGAAAACTAATGCCTTGGTAATAGAGTCTTAAAAAACAACGAAGAAAACAATAACATTTAAAAAGAAATTGGCCAAATTTTGAGAGGCACAAAAATACAATGAATAAAAGAACTCCTTAAAAAGCAGAATTGAACAAATGGAAAAGGGAGTAAAAAATTTTATTGAATAACATAATTACTTAAACATAAAATTGGGCAAATGAAAGCTAATGTCCCCCTGAGACATCAAAAAACAATAAAATAAAATCAAAAGAATTGAGGAAGAAAGAAAATGTGAAATCTCTCATCAGAAAAATTACTCATCTGGAAAGCAGATTGAAGACAAATAATTCCAGAATTATTGGACCAGGTAAAAGTCATGATCAAAGAAAGAACCTTAGACATCATACTTCGAGATATTATTTTTAAAAACTGGGCTGATATTTTAGATCCAGAGGGTAAAATAGAAATTGAAAAAAATATGTTCCTTATCAATTTCTGTAAATGATTCCAAAATTAAATGTCTGAGGAATAGTATATCTAAGTTACAGAGCACCCATGTCAAAGAGAAAAGACTTCAAGTAACCAAAACAGAAAAAAAAAAAAATATATATATATATATATATATATATATATATATATATATATGACAGGGTAAATATATATTGGAGGAGGTGGAAGCAGGAGCCCAGCAGAAGTCCTGTTTCTACTCTGCCATCATGGACGAGGTAAAAGTCATGATCAAAGAAAGAACCTTAGACATCATACTTCAAGATATTAAAAAAATGGGGCTGATACTTTAGATCCAGAGGGTAAAATAGAAATTGAAAAAAAAAACATATTACTTATCAATTTCTGTAAATGATTTCAAAATTAAATCTCTGAGGAACAGGATAACTAAGTGACAGAGCACCCTTGTCAAAGAGGAAACACTTCAAGTAACCAAATATATATATATATTTACCTTGTCCATCTTCCACCTCCTAATATATATATTTACCCTGTCCATCTTCCACCTCCTACTATACACACACACACACACACACACACACACACGCATATATATGAAGCCCCAGTCTTCATCATGCAACATTTAGAACCTTTCATAATAAAGTAGCAAATGACTTGAAATATGATATTCTGGAAGGCAAAGGAGTTGGGATAATAACCAAGAATAATTTATCCAGCAAAACCGAGTGTAATTCTTCTTGACAAAAAGGGCTATTTAATGAAAGAGAGAATGTTTAAATACTTTCGATAAAAAGACGAGAGTTGAATAAAAATTTTGACATCCAAACACAAGACTTGGGAGAAGCAACAATATGTAAACATGAAAGAACATAATAAGAGACTCAATAGTGTTAAATTATTTACATTCCTAAAACCTTTATAAGGACAGTTAAAATTTTACATAGACAGATGGCTTGGATGTGAGTCAATTATGATGAAATGACCTCCCCAAAATTTAAAAGGTTGAAGAAGGATGCACTGGAGGAAAGGGAAAAATTTTATCTTATAAATTAGACATGTGAAAAAGAGGTTTACAGTTAATAGGGGAAAGGGGGATGGCATTGGTGGGCAATGTTTGCAAATCACTTTCCTCAGAATTGTTTTGAAGAGAGAACATATTTGTGTACATATACATATGTGTGTATGTGTGTATATATGTGTGCATATGATTGTGTATGTGTGGGTATGTATATATGCATGTATGTATGTATACATGTATGTACATACACATATGTATGTGAGTATATATACACACACTCAATTGTGTGTAGAAATTTAACTTATCCAATAGAGAAATAATAAGGTAAGAGAAGGGGTGAGTGATGATAAAATGGAGAGCAAATTGAGGGATTTAGAAGGAAAATTGCTAGAAGCAGTAGCTATATGAAAAATAAGCTTTTTAAGAGCAACAGGTTAAAAAAGAGAAAAAATGGCAGCTAGGTGGTCCAGTGAGTAGAGAAACAGGAGTCAGGAGGACCTGAGTTCAAATCTGGCCTTGGTCACATAACAATTACTAGATGTGTGACCTCAGACAAGTCACTAACCCCCAATTGCCCTTCCTTCCCCCCTCCAAAAAGCAAAGGGGGAGGGGAGAGACAGACAGACACAGAGAGAGATAGACAGAGAGAGACAGAGAGGAAAGGGGAGAGACAGAGACAGAGAGGAAAAGGAAGGGGAAGAACCAGAAAAAATGAGATAGAAATATAGAGTCAGTATTCTGAAGTGTGAATGTAAATGGAATGCATTTACCCATAAAACAGAAAATGTTAGCAGAATTTATTAGAAAACAGAATCCAATAATAATTTATTTACAGGAAACACACTTGAAACAGAAAGATACACACAGAAGGGCGGAGTCAAGATTTCAAAGTAGAAAGAGGACTTTGGCTGGGCTCTAGCTTCCACCTCCTTGAATTCATGTAAAAGGTGAATCTTAACAAGCGTTGATGCTACAGACCTCACAAAATGACACAGAGAAGTTAACCTCCTGCTGAAGACAGCCTGCCAGGAATCATCCAGAACAGCACTCTGTGTGCTGAGCCCAGCCCCAGGCTAGCACAAGGTTTGAGCCTCAGGGTAGCCACAACCACACACCATCTGGAGGAACTTCAGATCATCACCAGCTGTGGTGGTTTCCAGAATTATCAAACCATAGATGCTAAGGACAAAGTCAGAGGGCAGTGCAGTGTGTATTTTGTGAATACGGAGTTTGGGAGTGTGGTCAAGCATTTAACCCCGGGAGAAAGAATCAGCTGAGGTGCTGCAGTCATGCAGCCAACACAACATGGCTGCTTCAGAGCTCCTAGTCTGCAGATTGTAGGGGACCAAGCAAATTGTCTGAGTGGTAATCACTCTTGCTTTAACCCACTTGGGTCTGGATTGCAGTCTAGGGTGGAGGTCCTAGGGTTCATGAACAGTTTGCCAGAGCATGTGAAGGCTTCAGAAAAGGCACCCAACTAATAGCTCCAGCAGCTGAGAAAACCCCAGCAATTTGGGAAAAAGCTCCCCACTCTGGTAGCAGAGCTCTACTGTGGCAAAAAGATCAAAACTCAAGTAATTGAGTGGCAACATGAGCAAATGAGGAAAGCAAGGCAAGCACAGTGGAATGAATCTGGATTCCTTTTTTTCATGACAAAAAGGATAAAAGCATCGAACAGGAGGAAGACAGTGAAGTCAGAATTTCTGCACCAGAAGCTTCCAAGAAAAGAATAAGCTGCTTACAGGCCATAGAGGAGCTTAAAAATTTTTTTGAAAACTAAACAAGAGAAGTAGAAAGAAAATTGGGAAGAAAAATGAGAATGATGCAAGAAAATTATAAAATGAGAGTTAACAACGTGACTGAAGAAAATGACACCTTCAGAAACAGACTAACTCAAATATCAAAAGAGAATCAAAAAGACAAGGAGAAGCACAATGCCTTAAAAAGCCAAATTTCCCAGATGGAAAAAGAATCTCAAAAGCTCACTGAAGACAATCATTCTTTCAGTATTAGATTGCAGCAAATGGAAGATAGTGACATTATGAGAAATCAGGATACTACTAAACAGATCCAAAGAAATGAAAAAATAGAAGGCAATGTGAAATATTTCATTGGAAAAAAACACTGACTTGGAAAATAGTTCCAGGAGAGAGAACTTAAAAATTATTGGACTACCTGAAAATCATGATCAAAAAAAGAGCCTAGAAATCGTCCTCTAAGAAATTCACAAAGAAAATTGCCATGATGTTTTAGAACTAGAGGGCAAAAGAGGTCGAAAGAATCCACTGATAATCTCCTGAAAAAGATTCCAAAAAGAAAACTCCTAAGAATATTAGAGCCAGGTTCCAGAGTTTCTATATCCAAGAGAAAATATTACAAGGAGCCAGAAATAAACAATTTGAATACTGTGGAAACACAATCAGGATAACACAGGATGTGTTAGCTTCTACACTGAGGTATCAAAAGCCTTGGAATATGATATTCTGGAGGTCAAAGGAACTTTGATTAAAACCAAGAATCACCTATCCAGCAAAACTGAGAATCATTTTTTCAGGGGAAAATATGGTCATTCAATGGAATAGAGGACTTTCAAGCATTCTTGATGGAAAAAAACTGAATTGCATAGAAAATTTGACATTCAGATACAAGAAGCAAGAGAAGCATGAGAAGGTAAACAGGAAAAGAAATCATAAGGAACTTATCAAAGTTGAACTACTTACGTTCCCACAGGGAAAATCGATAATTGTAACTTATGAAACTTTTCTCAGTATGAGAATAGTTGAAGGGAGTATACACACACACACACACACACACACATATATACATATATATGTTGACATACATATATAGGTCTATATAGCAGGGTATATGGGTGTATGAATATATATGTGAGTATGTGCATATATGTGTACAAGTATACAGTGACAGAGGGTACAAGAACTGTTGAATAGGAAGGGATGATTTTTCCAAGGTGGAATTAAGAGGTGAGAGAGGAATATAATGAAAGGATCTGGGGAGAGATAGAATGGGGTAAACTATCTCATATAGAAGAGGCAAGGGAAAACAGTTACAATTAAAGAGAAGAACAGGATGACAAAAGGGAAAAAGTCAAATTTATGCTCAATGAATTTGGCTTAGGGAGGCAATGACATACACACTAAATAGGGTATCTCATGCTACAGGAGAGTAGAGAGGAATGAGAAGAGAGGGGGGATTATGGAAGAGAGGGAAGGCTGGGGGGAGGGCAGTTGGAAACACCCACTTTTGAAAAGGGACAGGATCAAAAGAGAGAATAGAACAAGTGGGGGATGGGATGGAATGGAGGGAAATATAGTTAGTCTTTCACAATATATCCACTGTGGAAATGTTTTGCATAGCTACACATATACAACCTATATTGAATTGCTTATCTTCCCCGTAAGGGTGGGTGACAAGGGAGATAGGGAAATGATGCAGAATTCAAAGGTTTAAAATCAAATGTTTAAAAATATATTATTATTATTTTACATGTAACTGGGAAATAAGATATACAGGCACTGGGGCATAGAGATTCACCATGCCCTACTGAAAAGTAGGAGGGGAGATCTGGGAACATATAGGAGAGAGCAGATTGGGGAAGGGGATATTCAGTGAGATTGCTGTTTTGGGGTGGTGGGTAGGGGAAAAATGGGTAGAAAACATTATCTCAAAATATTGTGCAAATGAATGATTTAAAATAAAATTATTAAAGAAATGGAAAAAAAGAAACACAAAATTAACACAAATTGCTGTAGCAGGATTTAATATATTTCAGTTTAATGGGGGAAAAACAGAGATAGCCATCATGATCTCAGACAAAGCAAAAATAGATTTAATTACAAGCAATAAAAAGAAAATACATAATGCTAAAAAGTGCCAAAGACAATGAAGTAATATCAAAATAGATATAGTTTTTTTCTGATAAAATACTTATTTCTCAAATATACACTGTCAAATATATAAAAATAAAAGTTATCCCCAATTTATAAAATTGTCAATTTTATATGAATATGAACGGGCTGTTTTCAGAAGAAGAAATCAAAGTTAGCTGTGGTTACATAAAAATTCTTTAAGGCACTATTTTAATACAAATAAAAACAACTCTGAGGCACAACCCCACACCATTCAGAAATAATAAATGATGGAGGGAATGATGGAAAAAAATAGGCCATTAGTGAACTACTGGTGGAGTAGTGAACAGGTGTAACCATTCTAGAGAACAAATTGAGACTATGTCCCAAGGGCATAATACTTTGGAAAATCTTTGCCACAACAATGCCACTACTAGGTCTATATCCCAAAGAGATCAAAGAAAAATGAGTAAAAAATATACACACATATGTATATGGATATCTGTATATATTAATCTGTAATAGTAATGGAATTTAAAGATCCCCCATTATTGGCTTGGTTTTTGGATTGATTGTGTTAAAACACAGAACTTGGGGGATCAAATCCGGGCTCAGATACTTAGCATCACATGCAGAAATAACTGGCCGTGTAAACTTGAGCAAGTTATTAACCCCAATTTCTTTAAAAAAAATAAACCAGACCTTGTGAATCCCACTTGTGGGATGGACTTGTTGATGTGAAAAAAGAGTGCTGAACTGGGAGGAGCTGGTGACATAAATTTAGAGAGACACAAGTAAAGAGAGAGGCAGAAGAACTTTTTGGAAGCAGCATCTTGGAGGCAGAGAGAGATGGAGAGGATTGCTGAGGGCCAGTTTGAATTGCCCAGCACTTTTGAGAGCTGCCACCCAGAGCTGCCAAGGACTGAGGAGATATGGCTGTTAGGCTGGTACTTTGTCTGTTTTGATGTTGTTTTGCCAGATTTGTCCACTGGTGAAAGACAGTCCTGTTGTTGCAGAGGTCCTGGAGCTTTGCTGTTCATTCAGAGCTCCTGAGACTGTTCTGCAGACAGAGAGTGAATTCTGTCCACTGGTGGACAGTGCTGTTGTGGCAGAGGTCCTGGAACCTGGCTGTTGGTTCAGAGCTCCTGAGACTGTTCTGCAGACAGAGAATGAATTAATGAAGACACTGGCAATGTATCTTGCTGCCTTGCTAAGCTTTGTCTCCCCAGGAACAAAGATTGCTGAGAACTTGCTTGGGGTCAAGATGAAGAAAAGATCTCTCTTTGGGTATTAAATACTGTGCTTAAACTTGCTGTAACTCGGAGGTAGATGGCCTATTCAGTTGTAATCCAAGGGTGGGAAACTTTTGACTGTTTTTGTTCTGTGATTGAACAAATGGATGTACTTTACTTATGATTGGAAAGTAATCTCCATTTGAGAAGATGGGCTTTGTGATTGACTAAATGAATGTAATGTCCAGGGGTGGGGTAGTACTTGATTTAATTACACTTGGTAAATGCTGTATTTTGAATTATGCTATATGTTGATTCTCTCTGTTCTTAATTTGTCAAGAATAAAATGGAGAACACCTATGCTGGTATTTTGAATCTTGGGAATTTGCCTTTCCTTGGCATTATAGCATTTTTGTTTGTGATAGCAAAAAAATGGAAAGCAAAGTGTTGCACATCAATTAGGGAATGACTGAACAATTCTTTTACATAATTCTGATGGAGTACTATTGTGCTATAAATGGGGATGGTGCTGGTTTTAGGGAAAAGATAATGCAGCAAAATTCACATGGAGTGAAGCAAATTGAAATGAGAATCAAGAAATCATTACAGGGGTGGCCAGGTAGCACAGTGAGTAAGAGCACTGGACCCAGAGTTGGGATGATCTGGGATCAAATCTGGGCTCAGACACTTAGCACCCACCCAGAAAAACTGGCCTTGTAACCTTGAGCAAGTTACTTAACCCAAATTGCTTTCAAAAAAGAAATCATTACAACATGAACAGCAAATGTAATGATGATCAACTCTTGAAATTCTTGGATATTGTGATCAATACAAAAATCTAAGACAGTTTCAAAGATTCATGGTCTGCCTCCAGAGAGAGAACTGACAAAATCTGAGTGCAAATTGATGTATAATTTCTTATTGTACTTTTCTTGCTTTTGTGAAAAAAGGCAGAAATATATTTTGCATGATATCACATGTATAATTTATATACTGTTGTGTTCCACCTGAATGGGTGAGTTGTTAGGAGGGAGGGAGAGAATTTGGATCTCAAAAGTTCCAAAAGGAAAAGAATGTTAAAAATAAATATTAAAAATATTTTAAAATAATATGCAACTAACAGTCATTTCAAGGACATTCAAGGAAGAAAATAGAAATATGCTAAAAGAAACATGGAAAATATAAGTTAAAAAAACATATTAACAAACTGTTTTCTACCTCAAGTACAGTAAAATCTGTCATATTTGAACCATAATGTCATGGTCATGAATGCGATTATGTAAAGTAGAGAAATGCATTAAAAAGAAAAGAGTAAAAATTCAGATTGTAAAAAGTATAAATAGAAGAAATTTATGTCTGTGATGACATAGTTATAAGGGTTTTGAGAGACAAATGTACAAAAAGTATACAAATCTGAAGGAGAAGATTAAAATGATGTGGAAAGAAAATTCAGTTGTTATTAATACACAAAAAGGTGATTTAAACTTTGCTCTCTACCAATATAAGCCTATCCTTCCATCTATACATAAACTTTAAGAGAAAAACTGAGCAGTTCATAATAAAATATCATTTGTCATTTGTTCTAACTTCAATATCAATAACAACCTTACCCAGGTTTGTGCTGTCAATAATCCTGACCTGTCCAATTCCTAATCTACTTAAACCTCTTTTTTTTCTTATTCGATAATTTATTTTTCCCAATTAGATGTAAAAACAATTTTAACTTTCTTTTTTTCTTCAATTTTGATTTCCTAATTTTTAATCATTTCTTTTGACTGAATGCAGTATTTTCTTCTTGATCTGAGAGGTCTGAAATTTGATTATAATATTCCTGGGAGTTTGCTTTTTCAGGTCTCTTTCAAGTGGTGCATGGTAGATTCTATTTCTATTTTACCTTCTAGGTCTACAATATCAGATTATTTTTCCTTGATAATTTCTTGAAATATGGTGCCAAGATTCTTTTTTTTTGAACGTGACTTTTAGGTAGTACAGTAAGTCCTAAATGATCTCTCCTGGTGCTATTTTCTAAGTCAGTTGTTTGGGATTTCACATTGTCTTCTATTTTTTTTTCCTGTTTTTGGTTTTGTTTGATTGCTTCTTATCTTGATGTCTTATTAGCTTCGACTTGCTCAATTCAAACTTTTAAGGAATGAATTTCTTCAGTGAGCTTCTGGGCCTTATTTTCCTTTTTAGCCAATTGTACTTTGGAAGATCTTCTTTTTGGTGAATTTTATGTATCTTCTTTTTTCCACTTGCAAAATTCTGCTTTTAAAGGAAGTCTTCTCTTCATTGGATTTTTGTGCTCCTTTTAGCATTTGACCTATTCTGTTTTTTAAAGTGTTATTTTCAGGTTTGTTTTTAAGCCTCCTTTACCAAGGTCTTCACTTTTTCATGATTTTCTTGCATCCCTCTCATTTATCTTCTCAGTTTTTCCTGTATTGCACTTAACCTGATTTTTAACATTCTTTTTGAGTTCTTCCATAGTCTAAGACCAATTACTATTTTCCTTTGAGGTTTTGGATGCAGAGATTTCAACTTCATTGTCTTCTTCTGACTGTGTGTTTTGATTTTCCTTTTCACTAGAGTAGCTTTCTATGGTCAAAATGTGTTTTTTTTTCTGTTGTTTCCTCATTTCCCCACCTATTTCTTGACTTTTAACTTAATGCTAAATTGGGGGTATACTTCCCAATTTTAGATGACACTGTCCCAAACTTCAGGGTTTTTTTTACAGCTGTTTTAAAAGGTAATTCTGGGAACCTACAAGTTTTTGTCTTTTCCAAGGTGCTATGACCTAGGGAGAATTGTGTTTCCTCCTGTCTTCTACTGTGCACTGGTTTGTGAGTGACCAAAAGCACACTTTTCAACCCCAGAACTAGGACTAGGGTCCCTGTTTCCCTGCAGCTGCAAGCTTTGTTTTGCTAGTGCTCCTTCTCTCACTAGGACTAAGGCCCAGACCTGCCACCCTAATCCAAGTATAGGCAATGTAGCAGAGTCCTGCCCCTGCCACCTGAAGAGTGAACCCTGTAAATCTCCTGACCCATTGTCTGACTCCTTGTCATCTGTGGCCTGAGAGGTCTGGAATACACCACTAGTGTCACTTATTCAGTCATCCCAAGGCCTGCTCCTGGCTTTTTGGGCCCCATCTGTGCTGACATAGCCTGTGCAGAATTGCACTCCTCTCTTACTCTTGTGTGACAGACTTTTCCTGCTGAGCTTCTGAGTTGTCTTGAACTGGAAAAATTGTTTCACTCTGTCCTTTTGTAGATTCTGCCACTCCAAAATTTGTTTAGAGACATTATTTAAAGGTATTTGGAGGGCTTTGGGGAGAGCTCAGGTAGGTCCCTGCCTTTGCTCTGCCCACCTGTATCTTTATACCTCTTTCATAAACCAGAAGTTTGTTGCTCTTTCCTAGGAATTTGTTTGTCTGAATACTGCTAGAATAATAACTGCCCTACTTGAGACTGGAAGTAAACAACCCCAAATGGACACTATCCAGCAATTATTTGCTAATATTTTCCCTATAAACGTCAAGAACAGAGACTAATGGTAAATACTATTGCACTCACAGGAACTAAGGGTATGCCCCCCCCCCAACTAGTTCTGCCAGTTTGTATTGGGTCTATTGTTCTGGGATTCCAACTTCTCAATAAGGGGATTAGACTACACAATTCTCATATACATTGACAAATAACCCCTGCAATGTACATTTAAATATAATTTGATATTTATACATTTAGCAATTATGGAATTGTTTGCATGTTGAAAACCTAGAAATTTTGATGAAATGGAAAAGCAAAAAAAGAAGGAAAAACATACAATCATGAAACAGTAATGGAATAGGTGGTTTAATCCCATACAATAAAAGAGATGCTAAGAAATAATTATAGAAGAGAATTCTGAGAACAGAATTCTATATCTTATAACTATTAGTATAATCATCTGAGATATGGATAATTAAACCTAATTGGACACAATACGTACAAGACAGCTACTTAGTTACTTTATAATTAACCTCTGTATTACATTGTCCAATAGACAAACAAGAGACAATCATGATTTTTTTTATTCTGGATGCCACTCCCTGTAATGCTGATACTTGTCTTATCAGGAGGCCAGTCTTCTATTGCTGCTCTATCCACAATTGTTTGGGAAGATGTTAAATTCAGCACCTGAATTTACAAGTAATCAATTTAAATATTCCAAAAATTAATGCTTGAATAAAAGAAACACAAAAGAAGCAACAAGCCAACTACAGGTCTGTGGTAAAAGCCTTCTTACTTGAGTCCATATTCTCTGTGGGGTGCAGGACCAAAAGGTCCCAAAACCTTTGCATTATCCTAAGGTGGGAAAGGACACTTTCTTCTTAAAGGCCTAAAAGTATTTGTATCATTTTTTTCTTGAAATTTCTCTCCAAGATAACCATCAGGCAAAGCTACTTCAACAAAATTGGGCCACCTGTCATTGCTTTTTTTTTTACTCAAGAAACAATGGTAATGGACTGGTATTATCTTGTGACCAAAAAGATGTTGAGTAAGATATTTTCTCTAATTCTCACTGTTTCAAGAAACAACCCAAAGAGTAATCATTTTTTTTCAGAGACTGAGCCACTGTAGCTATCTTTACAGGACAAGAAATTAAGGAACTAAGTAAAGTAAAAATCCTCAGAATTAACACAGGAAAATATTAATCATAACATATTCTTTTAACATTTTCACCTACAAGCATTCAGGTTGCATTGAAGTAAATAACTCAGCTTTTTTGTTTGTGCTCTTGAATTCTTTAAGTAATTTCCTTGTGTCTCAGGTTCTGCCAGTGCATACCACCCTTAACATACTACCATACCATAGTAACTACAAGCAGTGGACCTCATCTCTACCCAGTCACATGAGGAAGAAATGGCACTGGACAGGCCATGTTTTACCTGAGGTAGCTAGTCTCAGCTCCAAGCTGCCTTCAAAGTTAGTGGACCCCAAGACATCAAAAATTCTTTCCTGAACAACTTTCAGAGTCACCCTGAACCCCACATAATTCCTACAAGTTTGTAAAAGGCAGTAAACATTGGTTTAACTAAACTAGAGAAGCAAAGAATGGAAAAATGGATTCCTCAATCTTAAAGTACATCCCTATAGATAAACCCTTAACCAAAGAGGTAGGAGTCATAAAGTGAACAACATAGGAATATGAGGAAAACTTACTAAAATCATCAAATATTTCAAGAAAGACTTTTTTTTAATTAAAACCTTAGAGCAGAATAAGATAAATTGATTGTGAAAACATTAAAATAAGGAGGGAAGTAAATTACAAGACTTCTAAACAAATATGTTTCTAAATAAATATTACAAAACAATGGAAATTTAATTAATACTAGATGAGGCTGAGGACCTCATAAGAGGGAAGGGAAGAAAAAGGAATTCAGAGCTTTGTGGGAGGACAAATTGCAGAATTAACAGCATAGGCAGAATTAATAAATAGCAGAATAGAAGAACTTGACTTCACAATAACAAATCTCTTCAAAGAAACAAAAGAGAAAACAGTTTATGAGGAATACATAAATACTAAAGTGAAGAATAAATTTTGAAGAAGTTGGGGGGTAGTAAAAAAACAATAATATGAAAAAATGCATTGCTCCTTAAAAACAAAATACAGCAATTGTGAATATAGGGTTTTGAATAGAGACAATTAAAGTTGAAACCCACCCCCACCCCCCGTCCTCCATAGAACATAAAAGTAGAAAACAAAAACAAACAAAAAACATTAAACATAAAGAGCATAGGAAAACTGCTTATAACTTCTGCATACAGAAAACCGAATACTAACTTTAAGAATATGCAAATTGCTTCTAAAGAAAAAAAAATCTATCCTTCAAATCCAAGAAACATAGTAGTTAAGTTCAACAATTTCTAATAATAAACAACAAATTCTGAAAAATGCCAGAAAAAGACCATCAAATACAGAGAATAGAAAGTTGAATAATGCAATAGTGGTCTGTAACTCTCAGAAATCCCAGAAGATAATGGAATAATATATGCTCACAAACACATGAACTCAAGATATAATGATTGCAAGATTCAGGATTTTTAAAACTGCAAAATATCCCCTGCTTTCAAGGAGATCAAATTTAATTGAGGGGGACAATATGCAAACAGCTATTAAAAGGAGAAAAAGTATTGGAAAGGGGAGGATATTTGTATCATAAAATATACACAGTAACATACATGTGTGCAGATATGATATGATATGAATCCTACCATATCATACTATGTTATTATGGAGATTCTTCATTAGGAGAAATCTTTATAAAATGACACAAGAAGATAGAGATTAAAATTGAATTTAAAGAAATAGAATTGATGCAGAATGTGAGGATGTATATAGGTTGAGAGAGGAAATGGGGAAAGAAAGAATGTGTGTTTACCCTAAGAAAATCCATGGTAAATAATTACATGGTACACAATTGTAGATGCAACGTATGTCTGATGACCAACTTTGATAAACTGGACTCTTCTCAGCAATCCAGAGTCATAAGTCAACCCCAAAAGTCTCAAGATGGAGAGAGATGTTTACATCCAGAGAAAGAACTGAGTTTGAACCCAGATTGAAGCAAACTACCTGCTTTTTTTTCCTTGTTTGGTTTTATTTCCTTTTTTCCATTCTTCATTCCATCTGATACAATCCCTCTTTATAACCTGACTAATGCCTAATGTGAAAGTATTTGAAGATACCATACTTGATTATATGCTGCCACGGGGGGAGGGGGGGTGGCGGGAGAGGGGGAATGGATTGGGAGGTAGGGAGAGAAAATTTGAAACTCAAGGAATTGTGGCAATGAATCTTGTAAACTAAAAATAACAAATTAATAAACAAAAACACACCCACACCCACAACGTTTAGGTGGAGAAAAATTTAAGTTAATAGTTACTCATCTATATAGAAATAAATAGGTCAAACTTTTGTACTTGTTAAGATACCCATACCTGCAAATGTATGTTTTCCATCAGGCTTCTATTTTCTTTTCTCTGTATAAGCTATAAATATATAGTTGGAAAAGACATATTAGATAAAGGAATACTATGCACTTTACTCCCATGGGTATGTCCTGTAGATTCTTAAAAACTGTAAAATGGAGGAATATATGGTTTTCAGTGCCTGAGGGCTATTGTTGCATTAATAGACTGAGCTACCCCCTAGTGCTCTGAAAATATTAATTTTGCTTCTCAAAGCATCATATTTCCTAAGAGGTATTGAATGTCATTGAATTATTTAAAAAATAACTTGTTATTTTAATTAGTTGAATTGAATTAATTAATCAAATTAGTTCTGTGAATAATTGAATTCATTCTATGATTAAATTAAGATGCCCTTTTCCCCTACATATTTCAAAGGAAATTTCATAAATTTACCTATTTATTTTTGTTGATAGAGATCTGGACTCTAAAATGTTATGCTAGGAGAAAGTATAAGAGAAGGAGAAAAAAAAAACACTGAGTACTGAATATGGTCAAGAAATTTAATGGAGTATGGGCTTTGGAACCAGATGGCTTTGGTCTAAATTTCCCCTCTGTCATGTACTACCCATGTGATCTTGACCAAGCCATGTAACACCTTGGGATCTTAGTTTCCTTATCTATAAATCGGATACTATGATCATATCATTCCCAAAGTCAACAAACTCTATAGTCACCTTAATGGCACTTGAATCAAATAAAAATTCCTCTATTTGCAATTACAGCTCTTAATAACCTGAAACAAACTTATCTTCCCAGCTTCACTTAGTATTGTTTTCTCTCATATACTCCATATTTCAGCCAAAATTGAATTCTTTTTTTTATAGATAAAATAAAACTTTATTTTTTTTTTCTGTTCATCCTAGATTGACATTGCCAACAGCCACGGATCAGCAAATGGTACAATTATGTATTAGCTATTTACAATTTACAGTATTTTTTTTCTGGGAAAATATAAGTACAAAAGCGAAGTAAACAAATGAGGTACTGCCATTTGGATTCATCAGAAGCAAAAGCTTAAAGAACTAATCTTTAGCAAAAACAAAAAAAATCAACAAATCAAATTTGGATAATATTGTCAAATTCCTCCAATTAATCAGGAAAACACATCTATCAAATTCCACCTCAAAAAACGTATTGCACAAGTCATTTAAACTAAAACAGAACCCCCCCCCAAAAAAAAAATCACTCAAAAATAAATCAAAGAGGCAAACCATCAAGTTCAAATCTTAAAAGGAGGGAATAAAAAGGGATCAGAGTACTCATGCGCTCATCTCCGGGTTGCTTGGTTCATTCGTCAGTACGTAGCATGCCAGCCCCGCCAAAAGAGCTGCCCTGCAACTGAAGTCAGGAACGAGCTCTCCCTAGCTCGCCCTTCCCTCAGCAGCGCTAGTGGTCTTCATGATACAGTGTCATCTTGGGCCTCTGCACCGCCACCCTCGAGGGCCCTGAAAAGCAGCTCATCATCCGTCCGCCATGCCTTTTCTCAAAGAACAACAGAGATGTGGACAGTTGTTTAAGCAGCACGATCAAGGAACACTCTTCCTCCCAACAAAATTGAATTCTTACCATTACGTATGTACAACAATCCATCAACGCCCTTCAGTTTATTGCCCTGTTTATCCTCCAGACCTGGAAAATATTACTTCCTCCTTCCGTTTCTTAGAATGCCAATTTTCTATTCAGGGTCAGATCATGTAACATTCTATATGAAGTCTTTCTGGATTCCCCCACTTGCTACCATCTTTCCACACCCAAACATACACTTTGTATATGTCTTTGTCTCCCCTCTTATTATAATCTCTTAAGAGCATGGACTATTTTATTTCCACATTCATAACCACAGTGCTTAGTATAGGTTCTGCCACATATAAGCCTACTCTTAAAAGATGTATGTTGCTGGTTTGATTGACACTGGGTATTTTCTTTTAATGGTTACATATAATTTTTTGGTAATTTAGAAATTATAATTATTTAATTCCTTTGAATTGCAAATCCCCTTAACTCAGTTGCTAGGGCAGCTATAGGATAGGTAAAAAGATATAAAACATCTCATTTCATGTATAGGAGGGCACTTAAATTGAGTTTACATTCAAATTTTTTTTCAAATGCTTTATTAACTTCTGATTTACATCGTTCATTTCTCCCAGATTTTGAGTTACAAATTTTCTCCCCCTTTTTCCCGTACACACTGCCCCAAAATAGCAGACCCACAGGATATCCCCTCCTCCAATCTGCTCTATCCCATATTTTCTACCATACCCCTTCTGACTTTTCCAGTGGATCTCTATGCCTTAGTGCCTGTATATCTTATTTCCCAATTACATGTAAAATAGCATTAATTATATATATATATTTGATTTTAAAACTTTGAATTGCAGATTTATTCCCTTCCTCCCTTGTCTCCCACCCTTACTGGGAAGATAAGCAGTTCAGTATAGGTTGTAAATGTGTGGCTAATGCAAAACAATAACATAGTAGATATATTGTAAAAGACTATTTTCCTCCCTCCTATCTCACCTCCAACTTGTTCTATTCTTTACTTTGATCCCTTTTCAAAAGTGGGAGATTCCAATTTCCCCCCCCCCAGCCAGCCACCCTTCCATCACCCCCCTCTCATTCCCTTCCTTTTCTACTCTCCTGGAGGGGGAGATACCCTATTTAGTGTGTATTTCATTCCCTCCTCAAGCCAAATTCAATGGGAATAAAGTTGACCAGTTCCCTTTTGCCTTCCTCTTTTTCCCCTCCATTGTAACCATTTTCCCTTGCCTCATCTATATGGGATAGTTTACCCCATTCTGTCTCTCCCCATATCCTCTCATTATTTTCCTCTCTCACCTCTTAATTTCACCTTTTAAGTATCATCCCTTCCTGTTAAATTGGTCCTGTGCCTTCTATGTATGCCTGTGATCATATATATACACATTCACATATGTATTCATATGCTATATATATTCCCTTCAACTGGTGAGAAAAGTTTCATAAGTAACAATCATTGTTTTTCCATATAGGAATGTTAATAGTTCAACTCTGATAAGTTCCTTATGATTTCTTTTCCCTGTTTACCTTCTCATGCTTCTCTTGCTTCTTATATCTGAGTGTCAAATTACCTATTCAACTGTTTTTTTTTCAGCAAGAATGCTTGAAAGTCCTCTATTCCACTGAATCACCATATTTTCCCCTGAAACATGTTACTCAGTTCTGCTGGGTAGGTGACTCTTGGTTTTAATCCCAGCTCCTTTGACCTCTGGAATATCATATTCCAAGCCCTTTGATTCTTCACTGTAGAAGCTGTCAGATACCGGGTTATCCAGATTGTGTTTCCACAATGTTGAAATTGTTTCTTCCTGGCTGCTTTTAATATTCTCTCCTTAATCTGGGAATTCCTAAACTTGGCTATAATATTCCTAGCAGTTTTCTTTTTGGGACCTTTTTCAGGAGGTGATCAGTGGATTCTTTCGACCTATATTTTGCCCTCTGGTTCTAAAACATCAGGGCAGTTATCTTTGAGAAATTCCTGGAGGAAAGTTTCTAGGTTCTTACTTTAATCATGGCTTTCAGGTAGTCCAATAATTTTAAAATTATGTTTCCTGTATCTATTTTCCAGGTCAGTGGTTTTTCCCATGAGATATTTCACATTGCCTTCCATTCTTTCATTTGTTTGGATCTGTTTCACAGCATCTTGATTTCTCATAAAGTCATTAGCTTCCATTTGCTCCAATCCAATTCTGAAGCAGTGATCCTCCTCATTGAGCTTTTGAGATTATTTTTTTCCTTCTGGCAAATTTGGCTTTTTAAGGTATTCTTCTCCTCATTGGTTTTTTGAGCCTCTTTTGCCATTTAAGTTAGTGTATTTTTTAAGGTGGTATTTTCCTCAGTCAGGCTGTTGACTCTCATTTCGTAATTTTATTTCATTCTCATTTCTCTTCCCAATTTTTCCTCCACTTCTCTTATCTGCTTCTTAAGGTCCTCTATGGCCTCTAACCAGCTCATATTTTCCTTTGAAGCTTTTGGTGCAGGAGTTCTGATTTCACTGTCTTCCTCCTGTTCCATACTTTGCTCCTTTTTGTCCCCAAATTAGGAGTCTAATGTTGTAATCTTATGTCTGCTTTGTTTCCTTTGCCTGGTCATGCCACCCCACAATCACCTGACCCCTGGGGTTTTTTCCACAGTAGGACTCTGCCACCAGACAGGGGAGCTTTTGTCCCCAATGCTAGGGTTTTCTCAGCTGCCAGAGGTATTAGATGGGTGCCCTCTCTGAGGTCTCCACACACTCTAGCAAGCTGAACACACACCCCAGAACCTCCACCCTAGACTGCAATCCAGATCCAAGAAGGTTAAAGCAAGAGCGATTACCCTCAGACTGGTGCTTGTTCCCCCTACACTCTGCAGGCCAGGAGCTGAAGCTGCCACTTGGTGCTGGCTGGCTGTGCCAGGCATCTCAGTGGTTTCTTGCACTGGGGGCAAATGCCTGGCACTCCCACTTACTGGGTCCCAAAGTCCAGACTGCACTGACCTCTCACTATGTCCTTTGCATCTATGTGTTAAGAAATCTGGAAACAGCCACAGCTGATGCTGATCTGGAGTCCCTCTGGCCAATGGCTGGCCAGGCCGCCCTGGGGCTAAAGCCTCGGCCTGGGGCTGGGCTCAGCTCCAATAGAGATGAGCTGGCTGATTCCTGCTGGCCTGCTGGGCTGGGCTCAGCTCCCATCGCGCTGAGCTGGCTGATTCCTGCTGGCCTGCTGGGCTGTCCTCAGTGGAGGTTAGCTTCTCTGTGTCATTTTGTGGGTTCTGCAGCTCCAAAGTTTGTTTAGAGTCCCCTTTTACATGGATTGGGGAAGGTGGAAGCTGGAGCCCAGTGGAGGTCCTGCTTCTACTATGCCATCTTGATTCCGCCCTTACATTCAAATTCTTAATGATAGATATATAGATGTGTGGAATAATCTGCCATTCACACCTCAAAGATTGGCGTGAAGATGGAATGATAAAATAACTATAGAAGCCTTTTGAAAAGCAAAGGTGGTATATGCACAAAGAGGGTCTTATTAATTATTCTATTACATTTTTAAGATTTCTTATTTTGAGAGTAGGTAGCTATATTGAGGAAGAATATTGGGGGTTGCCTGTCAATTACTGATAATTCAAACAACAATCACTAGTGTTTATATAGTGTTTTAAGGGTTGCAAAAAGTTTCCATATTAATGAATTGATTAATTGTTAGAATATTTTAACAGTGTAGAATTCTTCCTTAGTTAAATAATTGTTCTAGAGATATTATTGAAAAAAATAATTCAATGCTCAACATGACATTATTTTGTGATGAATTTATTTTTAATTTTATCAAGAACTACAAAAATAAATCTCAACTTCCATAGTAATTCTTAAGATTTAGTGCTGGGAGAATCCTTTGTGATCATAAAGTTCAAATGTTTAATTCACACACATACATTCATACACATATGCATTTGTTTACATGCATGTGTTTTGTATGTGTATATATGTATGAGCATATGTATGTGCATTTATGCATCCATATATGTGTGTATGTATATATGTATTTGTATGGAGAGAGAGTTAGGTGGCACAGTGGATAAAGTGTTGGGATTGGAGTTAAGAAGATTAATTTTCCTGGGTTCTCATCTGACCTCAGATGCTTACTAGCTTTGTGACCAAAGACTAGTCATTCATTCCTGTTTGCCTTGGTTTCCTCATTTATAAAATAACCTATATAAGGAAATGGAAAGCCATTCTAGTATATTTGCAAAGAAAACCCAAAACAGGGTCACAAAGTGTCAGATATCACTGAAAAAAAATATTGAAAAACTTCAACAATTAGATAAGAAGTCTCTGATAGTAAAGTAAAACACATATACAAAATTAATAGAGTCATTTCTTTTGAAAGGGCATGAAACTTTCCACATCTACAATGCCTCAAGCCCCCAGCTCAGTATCTTTTAAAATGTTAATGAACGTTATTCATGTTATTTTTCTTTGAGTCACCATTTTTTTGGGGGGGGGGAGAGAAGAGGGAACAGATTCCTTATAACAATTATACATAATCAAATGAAATAAATTCCCTCATTGGTTGTTTCATTTTGTAGTTGAGAAAGCAATGGGTCAAAGAGATTTTGGGTTTTTTTTTGTTGTTTTTGTTGTTGATTTTGTGTTTCTCCAGTGAGGGTAAATAAGTGCTTAGTAGGGAAACACTGGAACAAAATAGTGATTTTAAATCGGTGATCTTTAGAAATTTGTTGAAGAGATTCATTTATAAGAGATTGGACAAGATAACTCATATCATCATTTTTCTAATCATATATATGATAATATATTATATAATGATAATATAATGATACAATATGATACATAATTATGATATATAATATATAATATTATATAATAATGATATATAATAAATCACATTGCTCTCACTAAAATTAAGTTGACTGAGGGAAAAAAGTTTTATATTTTAAAAAATAAAGTAAAATAACCTTAAAGTATTGCATGTTTCACCTTTCATTCTTTCCAACATCATTACTTCATAGATTTTATATTGTATATATTAACACCATTATAGTTTACATAAGATGTTTATCTATAAATTTGTATACGAGTACATAAATATATAGTATATGTCCAATTATTTGTTTGTTTCTTGATAGGGGTGCATGATCAAAAGAATTCAATGTTTATTGTCCTATACATATGTTTGAAAATGCTGTCCCCTTATGTGTCACTGTTAATCTGCAATTTTGAATTTTCCATAGGATCCAAATATTTTCTCTTAACAGAGAATAAAACTCAGATGTCATGGAGAGCAGGGTTTTCTGGCATTAAATATACAATGTCAAACAATATCCCTCAATGTTTTTCCCTGCATATCCTATACTTGGTGACTGTCTAAAAGCAGCATAGTTGATAAGGCACTAGACCTAAAGTTGAGACTTGGATTCAAATTTCACTTCAACCCTGATTAGCTATGAGACTTTGCAATTCATGTAACCTCTTGAATCCTCAGTTTCCTGACTTTTAAATGGGAATAATAATAACATCAACTGGATAATGTTGCTATGAGGATCAGAGACGATAATTTTGGTGGTACATTAAAAAAAGTATTAAGTTACATAAATGGAACCAATTTATTTTTATCATTGTCTTCCTTTTATACTGATAGTTTTGACTCTGTTAAGCATTTCTTCCCCTCCCTCCTACCTGTGCTCCCTCCTATTGTGCCCGCAAGGGACCTAGGGTATAAAAACTCTTTTGTTGCATAAATAACCTTTTGTCATTATAACCTTACAACATTTATCTCAATGAAGCATGACTGCCGAAAAACACTGGATTAGTAGTCAGAAACCTCAAGGCAAAATTCCAGGCCTGCTGTTCTTACTACCTCTGTTAATACACATGCATATGCATACATATGCATATGCATACATTTATGTATATATATGCATGCATGAAGTTATTGTGAATTATTTATTGTATTGTATATATGCAGAGAATGAGACATAGAAACAGAGACAAAAGACAGAGGTAAAGAAAAAGACACACATGTATGTATGTATACACACATATGTATTTACTTAAGAGAATATGTTTTTGGAGTCAAGATGGCAGAAACAGGACTTCTGCGGGGCTCCCACTTCCACCTCCTCCAATTCATGTAAAAGTTGATGCTGAACAAACTTTGGAGCTATAGAATCCACAAAATGACAAATAGAAGCTAACCTCCTGCAAGGACAGACTGGCAGGCTGGCAGGAAGTGGCCAGCACAGTGTGTTTGTGTTGGGAGCCAAGCCCAGCCCCCCACAAGCCAGATGTTTTGGCCTGAGGGAAGCAACAACCAGCCAACAGCTGGAAGGACTTCAGATCCCCAGTAGATGTGGAAGTTTCCAGAATTATCAATCCATTGATGATAAAAACAAAGTGAGAGGTCAGTGCAGTGTGAACTTTGTGAAACAGGAGTTTGAGAGTGCTGTCAGGCCTTTATCCCTTGGAGGGAGAATCAGCTGAGGAGCTGTGGCTGTGCAAGCACCACCACATAGCTGCTTCAGAGCTCTTGGTCTGTGGATTGTAGGGGGGCCAAAAAACCAGTCTGAGGGGTAATCAATCTTGCTTTAGCCTGCTTGGATATGGATTGTTGTGTAGGGTAGAGATCCTGGGGTTCATGATGAGTTTTCCAGAGCATGTGGAGGCTTGAGGAAAAAGCACCCAACTAATAGCTCCAGCAGCTGAGACAATCCCAGCAATTGGGACAAAGATACCCCTCTGGTAGCAGAATTCTACTGTGGCAAAAAGATCAAAAGACAAGTAATTGAGTGGCAACACGAGCAAATGAGGGAAGCAAGGCAAGCACAGTGGTCTGAATCTGGATTCCCTTTTTGGGGACAAAAAGGATTGGGACATGGAACAGAAGAAGGACAACTAAGTCAGATGCTTGCACCAGAAGTTTCCAAGAAAAATATAAGCTGCTTACAGACCATAGAGGAGTTTAAGAAGGATTTTGAAAACCAAATTAGAGAAGCAGAGGAAAAATTGGGAAGATAAATGAAAATGTTGAAAAAAAAAGTATAAAATGAGAGTCAACAACCTGCCTGAAGAAAATTATACCTTAAAAAATACACTAACTCAAATGGCAAAAGAGGCTCAAAAAGGCAATGAGGAGAAGAAGGACTTAAAAAGACTAATTTGCCAGATGGAAAAAGAATCTAAAAAGCTAACTGGAAAGAATCTTTCCTTCAGAATTAGATTGGAGCAAATGGAAGCTAGTGACTTTATGAGAAATCAAGATACTATTAAACAGATCCAAGCAAATGAAAAAAATAGAAGGCAATGTCAAATATCTCACTGAAAATACCACTGACCTGGAAAATAGATCCAGGAGATAATTGGAAAATTGTTGCAATACCTGAAAGCCAAGATCAAAAGGAGAACCTAGAGATCATCCTCCAAGAAATTCTCAAGGAAAATTGCCCTGATGTTTTAGAACTAAAGGGCAAAATAGAGGTTGAAAGAATCCACCAATCACCTCCTGAAAAAGATCTCAAAAAGAAAACTCCTAGGAATATTATAGCCAGGTTCTGGAATTCCAAGATCAAGGAGAAAATATTACAACCAGCATGGAAGAAACAATTTGAATACTATGGTAACACAATCATCATAACACAGTATCTGGTAGCTTCTACACTGAGGGAAGAAAGGGCTTGGAATATGATATTCCATAGGTCAGATGAGCTAGAATTAAAACCAAGAATCACCTACCCAGAAAAATTGAGTATCATGTTTCAGGGGAAAATATGGTCATTCAATGGAATAGAGGACTTTCAAGCATTCTTGATGAAAAACCCAGAGTTGAATAGAAAATTTGACATTCAGATACAAGGAGCAAGAGAAGCATGAGAAGGTTAACAGGGAAAAGAAATCATAGGGAATTTACCCAAGTTAACTACTTACATTCCTACAAGGAAAAATTATATTTGTAACTTATGAAACTTTTCTCAGTATGAAAATACTTGAAGAGAATAGAAATGTATATATACTTATATATGTATATATACATACATATGTATGACAATATATACATATATGTCTATATAGGGTGGTTATATGGGCATATAAATTCATATGTGAATATGTGTATATACGTGTGCAGGTACACATAGATAGAGAGTATAGGACCATTTGAATAGGAAGGCATGATACTTAAAAAGTGAAATTAAGTGGTGAGGGAGCAATATAATGAGAGAAGATGGGGAGAGATAGTATGGGTAAAATATCTTATATAGAAGAGGGAATGGGAAATGGTTATAATGGAGGGGAAGAACAGGAAGACAAAAGGGAATGGGTCAACCTTATTCTTATTGAATTTGGCTTAGGGAGGAAATGCCATGCACACGAAATAGGATATCTCACCCTACATGAGATTAGAGGGGAAGGGGATAAGGGGGTGGTGGTGATGTAAGGTAGGGCAGGCTGGGGGTGAGTAAGTTGGAAGCACCCACTTTTGAAAAGGGACAAGATCAAAGAAGAGAATAGAATAAGTGGGGGGTGTAATGGAAATGGAAATGTAAAGATCTTCCCTGCCCCTAGGCTAAAGTGCACCAGGAGCCTGGGGTGGGAGGCTTGTTTTTCAGTAGATACTTTTTGATTGGCCAGTGGGTCCAAAAGGTTGTTACATTCTCTGAGGAGAAGGCTATATGAGCCCTGATGTGAGGCTTTGTTTTGGGGCTCACTTTGAGAACTGTTCTGTGATTTAATCAGATGAAACTCTGGAAAGCCGTTGTCCAGAGCCCCCTGGCTTTAAAACCCAGATGTTGTTTGGTATGGATGTAATGGTTGGACAGTTTGGAAAGCTGTCTACTTGAACTGTTTTTGTCTTGATAATTCTGCCTGTATACTTTGAAGTTCAGGGTGCTGACCTTTTCCCCCTGAACTAGGTGAATGATATATATCTGACTGATTAAAGTGAACTTGTTAACCCATTTTGACTTGCTTTCCTTTAACAAAGCAGATCTAAGAACCTGTGCTGGCAGCAAACCCTGGGGATATTTGGGGTGCTTGCTGCCACAAAATGGTCAAGTTGGAAGCACCCACTTTTGAAAAGGGACAAGATCAAAGTAGAGAATAGAATAAGTGGGGGGGGGATGGAATGGAGGGAAATATAGTCAGTCTTTCACAATATATCTACTGTGAAAATATTTTGTAAAGCTACACATGTACAACCTAGATTCAATTGCTTATCTTCCCAGTAAGGGTGGGTAATGAGGGAGGTGGGGAAAGAATTTGGAATTCAAAGGTTTAAAATATATTATTATTATTACTATTTTTGTTATCATTTCACATGTAACTGGGAAATAAGATATACAGGCACTGGGACATAAAGATCCCATGCTTTACTGGAGCATAGGAAGTGGGAGGGGGAAGATATAGGAGAGAGCAGATTGAGGGATTGGATGTTCAGCACTATTGCTGTTTTGGGTTGGTGGATAGGTATAAAAAGGGGATAAAATCTGTAACAATATCTTGTGGAAATGAATGATGTACACTAAAAAATAGGCTACAAAAAGAAGATGCTTTTGATAATGATACATTCCTCATGATTGAACTATGCCCTGATCCAAGAACATGAATCCATGCTGAATATTTAAAGCAAAGGCATCAAGAAAAAGGCCCAAAATCTAAATAGATGATACATTTTTCCCCTAAATTTAAAGGGGGTTAATTTATATAATTTAAGGACAAGAAAAGATCAGAGATGCAATGCAGCACACCACACAGATGACTGGCATGTCTTGGAGCTAGGACAACCTAGGTTTCAGTGCATCTTCTGATACTCATGAGCAACATAAAGCTAGGTAAATCATTTAAACTTTCAATGCCCCTAAGTAGCTCTCTTATATTATAAGTTGTTAGATAACTAATGTTTGTAAATGATAAAGGACTATCCTCAGTTGCATCTCTTTAAACTAAATAAATGGTATGGAGCAAAAATGGAAAACAATGCAACATTTCCTTTCAGTCTATCACTGTGGTTTCCCTGGTTTTGGGAACTCTCCATTTGAAAACTGCCTTCAACAATGTAGATTTCCAATTCATCTCCAAATGTGAAGTCGCAGAAGTTATCTAGGACACCTTAAATGACTTCCCATGATCAATCACATTATCAGAGAAGAAGGTGTAACATATTCTGTGTTGGACTCCACAAGCCACCCCTATTCTCTATGCTACATTGCCTCATGTTTATTTGGAAATGTTCATTTAAAATTGTGTCAAATCAAAAGATTCTTTCGAGTGAAATTGTTTAATCTAGGGATGGCCAGGTGGCTCAACAAGTAAGAACAAATCCAGTGTCGAGATGACCTGGGGATCAAATCCAGGCTCAGATACTTAGCATCACACCCAGAAATAACTGGCCGTGTAACCTTGAGCAAGTTACTTAACTTGGATTGCTTTAAAAAAAAGTTTGAAATTGTTTAATCTTATTTTGGAAACACCATACTGAGATATCAGAGAAAGAAAATTATCTCTCATTGTACTATTCATTTCTTCTAGTATGATGTTATTTTTGCTAAAAACAAAAATAAAAACAAACAAAAAATGTTTTTCCAATGGCCTTTCCTTTGAGAACCCATGTTGCTTCTCTCCTCTTTGAAATCTATTTCTTCTTCTTCCTCTCAGAAGCTTCTTATATTGAGAGCTTGGAGAACAGGTGGTAGTACATGCAGAATTGATTTTCTATTTCCAAGGTGTAAATCTTTGTTTACAGCATACAGCTTTCTTATTCCTCCACCAAAATGGATTTATTTTTGCCCTTTTATGAAATGGCAAAAGGCCAAATGTCCCCAATATTCTCCATCGGGAAAGTCACCTTTTAAACACATATACACCTGCACCCTTACCCCTTCCCTAAGGCACATAGCTTTACTGCTGACTCTTTGTCAAATTTTTCATTTTCACCTGCAAAAATGTTCTGAAATCTATTTGATGGAAAAGTGGCAGGCTGATATGTATATTTTTAAAAGAGAGGAAAACACATAGGTTTGGCAAAATCATGGCATTCAAACTACTGCATGTCACTGACTGTCAGAAAAGCATTTATATTTGTCTTTAAAAAAGATCTTATTTTTAACAACACCATGAGCAGAGCTCCAGGCTTACACTAAAGGTTCTTTACATAGGGGGAAGAAAATAATGTACATCCATTGGGATTCATGATTCTTTGGAATAAATTCCAGGATATCTCTGGTATACTCCCTTAAGTTAGTATACAATATGCTGCCTTGAGTTATACACAGCACAGCTTTCCAGACAATATACTTGTGTCCCTGCAGGGTTCCAGTAAATTAATGTTCACTACATTTATTCCTTATTCTAAAAGAAACCTATTTTAAGTTGGCACTTGGTACAAATTTGTGGTGTTTGCATCTTTTATTTTTTACCACCTCTGTACCTGTAAAATGTATTTCCTCACAAAATGTTCATTAAATAATTTTAAATATAAAAAACAAACATGTACCATTTATTTTCTCTATCTCTCCTTTTTCAGATATTTTATTTAACCTAATTTCAATAGTTGATATATAGATAGATAGGTAGACAGAAAGATACATATAAATGTTGATTGATAGCTATTTGTCTGTATATCTAGCTATCTATCTAAAAGAATAATGCATCTTTTATGCATCTCTATTTTTTAAACTTTTTAACAAACATTTTACTCAAGGAAAACCAGCTGTGTACTCCAGATATAATGAATATTGGAACACAGTTGGAAAGTTCAAACCACTATAGAATTGGCTAGAATACTTTAGTCTACAGCAATTTTTTTCAAAAAGAACTTTACCTTGCAATTCATTGCATTCTTTTTTTTTAAGCAATCAGGGTTAAGTAACTTGCTCAAGGTTACACGGCCAGGTGTTTCTGGGTGTGGTGCTAAGTATCTGATCCCATATTCGATCCCAGGTCATCCCGACGCTGGAGCCAGTGCTCTTACTTGCTGTTACCTGGCTTCCCCCAATTCATTACATTCTTTAATTCAACAAAAATGCTATATATTACATATGTGATAGCTGGTTAAAAATGGGAACAAAGGGGCAAAGAAAGGTATTATGTTCAGCTGTTTTGATTTAGTGAATGAATTGCTGTTGACCTTCCCACTTATGTCACTAAGGGACAGAAGTGGGTGAGTGAAGGAGGGGATATTATTTTTGTCATCATTCATTGCTAGGTGAATGGTATTGAATTTTAGACTGAATCGACATTTATCAGATCGCATCGCAATACTAGTAATATGCTTCAGTAGCTTGATCAAATAGTTATTTCCAAGACAAAAGTCACTTACTTATGTACAAATAAAATCCTCGACAAAACCTCTATCAGCAAATATTCATTTTATTTTTATATTCTCTTCTGAAGTATTAAGAGTTTAAGGAAGCTAACAGTCATTTTTGAAGAAATGAAAATAATGATTATTCTCATTCTTAAAATTATGAATGAATGAAAAGTTCTCTATCCCATTAGCCTAAAAAGTAATCCAACAGTTGTTCCCAATCCTTTTAGTTTCTGTTTGAATGGGCCCTCTCACCTCTTTTCCTTTCTTTTTTTTTTAAATAATTTAGCAAGTAAATGGTGGTGCAGGGAGAAGACCCTCTCCTCACACAGGACTTGTTAAGGGGAAGTCAAAAGAGATGAGTACACACATTTATATGTGTTTTTAAAGGCAAGAAATGGCTCCTCAATTCAATCACTCAATAACCATTTATTAAGATGAAACTAATATGTGCCAAAAATTGTACAAGGGCCCATGAAGAGAAAGATAATTTCCCCCATTTTTCCATTATTTCTGTCAAGAATGGCAACTTTTTATTCTACTCAATGAATTCATTATTTTTTGCTAGATCTATTAAATATTCTTTAGATATTTTGTATGGAATGCTAGTGAAGGAATTAATTTAGCTTCTATTGTGATTTTTATACATTGGTTGTTTACACATTAGCAATTAATAATTCTAAAATTATTAAATATGCCTTTATTTAAGAAAACAATACTTTGCCCTTATAATAATTTAGTTCCTGTACATGTCTTGGCAGGTAGACTAGCAAATATTTTATAGATTCTGTTATTTTCTTTATATTTTTTCACTGTGGGTTTTTGTAGGTAATGTTCTGTTGTGTTGATTATTTGTTTGGATTTATTGTTCATCCTGTAATTTTCTCATTATTTCCAATAATTTTAGTTGATATTGTAGAGTTTGCCACATAAACCAATGGAGTATTTGCAAAAAGTAATAGTTGTGTTTGGCCTTTGTCTATGTTTAATCCCTGAATTTGTTTTCCCTGCAATCTTATTCTTATAGATAGTATTACTAGCACTACATGAAATAGTAATGATGATAATGGACATATTTCCTATATTTTTAATCTTACTGGAATTTTTTCTAGTTTATCTCCATTGCACATAATATAGTTATTTTTAGTTTTATATAGGTATTACCTATTATCTCAAGGAAAACACCTTTCTTTCTATGTTTACTAGCATTTTTTAACAATAATGAAAATTATGTCTTTAAAAAGCTTTTTCAAATAATTGGCAATAGAAAGATAGATTAAAATTAATTGAAAACAAAACAATTTAGTACTAAAAAAGTGGGCCAAAGAACAAATCATAAAGACAATCAATATTTTAAAAGAAAATTATAATAATGAGACAACATACCAACACTTATGGGGTACAGTTAAAGTAGTACTAAGTGGAAAATTTGTATCTATAAATGCTTACATCAACAAAATAGAAAAAGAACAGATAAATGAATTGGACATGCAACTAAAAAACATTAGAAAAAGAAAAAAAATTAAGCCACCCAATTAAACACCAAATTGGAAATCCTGAAAATTAAAGGGGAGATTAATAAAATTGAAAGAAAACCATTGAACTAATAAATAAAATAAGAAGTTGGTTTTAAGAGAAAAAAATAAGAGATAAACCATTCGTTGGTTAATTTCATTTTAAAAAGAGAAAGAAGAAAATGAAATTTCAAGTATTAAAAATGAAAGGGCCAAATTCACAACCAATTAAGAGGAAATTAAAATAATTCATAGGAGCTATCTTGACAAAGTATATGCCAATAAATTTCGCTATCTAAATGAAATGGATTAATTGCTACAAAAATATAAATTACTAAGATTAACCGAAGAAGAAAAAATGCTTAAATAAGCTCATTTTAGAAAAAGAAATTGAAAAGGACATTAATGAACTTCTTAAGAAAAAATCCACAAGGCCAGATGGATTCACAAGCAAATTCTACCAAACACTGAAAAAACAATTAATCCCAGTACGATATAAACTCCTTGGGAAAATAGGCAAAGAAGGAATCCTACCAGATTCTTTTTATGACACATATATGGTGCTGATACCTAAACAATGAAGAGTCAAAACAGACAAAATATATATAGACCAATTTCCTTAACACATATTGATGCAAAAATTTTAAATAAAACACTAGCAAGGAGATTACAGCAATATATCACAAAGAACATATACTGTGACAAGATGGGATTTATACCAAGAATGTAGAGCTGATTCAATATTATGAAAACTATCAGCATAATTCACCATAGTAATAACAAAACCAACAGATATCATATTATTATCTCAATAGGTGCAGAAAAAACGTTTGACAAAAAACAATGTCCATTCCTATTAAAAACACTAGAAAAATATGAATAATGGAACTTTCCTTAAAATGAGAAGTGAAATTTATTTAAAACCATCAGCAAGTATTATCTGTAATGAATATAAACTAGAAGCCTTCTCAATATATTGAAGGATGAAACAAGGATGCCCATTAGCCTCTAACATTCATTATTGTCCTAGTAATGTAAGCTAAAGCAATAAGAGAAGAAAAAGAAATTAGAATAGGAAATGCGGAAACAATACTATCAATATGTAGAAGTTGTGATGGTTTACTTAGAGAATCACCTAAAAAAACTGCTTGAAACAATTAACAACTTAAGCAAAGTGGCAGGATACAAAATATAACCACACAAATCATCAGCATTTCTATATATTGCCAACAAAATCCTGAACCAAGAAATAGAAAAAAATTCGTTTAAAATAATTATAGATATTCTAAAGTACTTGAGAGTCTACCTGCCAAGACAAAACCAGGAATCATATGAATGCAGTTACAAAATAACTACTTATATAAATAAAATCACATCTAAACAACTACAAAAATCTTAATTGCTCATAGGTAGGCCAAGTGCATTTAGTAAAAATGGCCATTCTACCTAAATTAATCTATTTTTTCAGTGCTATACTAATAAAACTATCAAAATAATTTGAGAGGTAAAAAATAAGAAATTTTATCTGGAAAAAGGTCAAAGATATCAAGTGAATCAAAAAAAAAAGTGAAGAAATGTGCTCTGCTGTATCAGATCTCCAACTACATTTTAAAGTGGTAATAGTTAAAACACTCTGGTACTGACTAATAAATAGAGTGGTGTATCAGTCAACTGGATTAGGTACACATTACATTAAATAAATAATTAGAATAATCTAATATACAATAAACCCATATATACAAACTTTAGGATAAAAACTCAATATATGACAAAAACTGTTGGGAAAACTCGAAAACAGTATGGTAGAAATTGGGTATATTTCTCAACATCTCAAACAATATACCAATATAGGGTCAAAATACGTAAATGATTTAAACATAAAGAGTGATAGAAAATTAGGAGAACATGGAATAGATTATTTGTCAGATGTCTGGATAATGTAAGAATTTAGAAGCAAAGAAAATATATAGAGCAAAACAAAATATAAAATAGATAATTTTGGTTACTTAGTTTTTTGCACAAACCAAAGAAATGCAAATCAAATAAAAAGTAAAGGAGAAAACAGGGGGATGATTTTTGCAACAAGTATCTATGATGAAGATGTAATTTCTCAAATATATAGACAACTGAGTCAAACTTATAAAAATACAAGTCATTCTTCAATTACTAAATGGTCAAAGGATACGAACAGGCAATATTCAGAGAAAGAAACCAAAGATCCATAGTCATATAAAAATGATATTCTAAATCACTATTGATTAGAGAAATGAAAATTAAAAATGTTGAGGTACCACATCACACCTGAGTGGCTAATATGACAAAACAAATGAAAATGTTGGATTTTGGAGATGTCAGAAATTTGGGCCACTAACAATGTTGGTGGACTTGTGAACTAATCCAACCATTCTAGAGAACAATTTGCAATTATGTCCAAAGGGCTAATAAAATCACACATACACGTTGATGCATATAGCAGTTCTTTTTTGTAGTGGCTAAGAATTGGACATCAAGAGGCTGCCCATTAATTGGGGAATAGCTAAAGAAGTTGTGATATATGATTGTAATGAAATATTATTGTGCTGTAAGAAATGACAAGCAGAACGATTTCAGAAAGACCTGGAAAGATTTACATGAAATGATGCAAAGTAAAGTGAGCAGAACCAGAAGAATGATGTGCGTAGAAATAGCAATATTATACAATAAGAAACTGCAAATAACTTAGCTATTCTCATGATACAATGATCCAAGACAATCCTAAAGAACTAATGGTGAAGTATAGACACACACACACACACACACACACACACACACACTACCAATATCCATAGAAAGAACTGATGCTGTCTGAATACAGGGTGAAGCATACAATTTTTTACTTTCTTTTTTTATTCTTTTTTTTTCCTTGAGACTTCTTGTACAAAATGACTAATATGGAACCTTTTTTACATGATTGCTCATGTATAAACTTTATCAGACTCAGAGGGGGAAACTGAGGGTGGGAGGGAGGAAAAATATTTGCAATTCAAAATGTTTGTTGATGTAAAAAAGTGTTTTAACATGTATTTGAGGAAAATAATATGTAAAATTAAAATATTTTTCTGTATTTCTTATTATATGTATGTTTATGTACACACATATAAAATGTATGCAATATATGTTGTATATATGCATATACATATATGTATGTGCTGCTCATATGGATCATGTGTGTTCAAGTGTTTCTAAATGTGACTTACAGGGAGGTAAGAACAAATATCTTGAGAGTGCCCTCCCTTTACCCACCTCTAAAGGAGACTTTGATTCCTGTCAGGCAGGAAATCAGGAAGGTGTATCCAGAATAAAGGATTCTGCTGTCCTTGGTATGGGGAGGATCTAGACTAGACTTATTCTTCTGAAAAATATGTATATTTTTCTATTTCCATTCAATAATAACCAAAGGGCTATCATTTCTGACTTTTCTAATATTTTAAACAGGTCCTTAAAGAACTTATTTCTCCTCCTCCTCATTCTTCTTCTTCTTCTTCTTCTTCTTCTTCTTCTTCTTCTTCTTCTT
>NW_027187324.1:2712997-2768223 GCF_028583685.1 Petaurus breviceps papuanus
TCTTCTTCTTCTTCTTCTTCTTCTTCTTCTTCTTCTTCTTCTTCTTCATTAGATTTGTCCATCAAAAAATTTGTCTATCAAAAAATGAAGGGTAAAACCTTTCAATCTGTGGTACAGACTTGGTAAGTGGTTATACATAAAAAGGTGAAGGGTTTGAAATAGGAATAGATCAAGCTAGTGAGAAGGTAGGTTGTCTTTCTGAAGCATGAATTTGGGATGTATCAAAGAACGTGTTATGACTTATCCACCTCATAAAGTCCTCCTCATGATTTATGGAAGTAACAGTAATATGACTATTACTATATTATAGTTTATATATATATATATATTTATAATATTATATTATTTATATATATTATATATATATAAATATATATAAATATAATACAATAATAATATAATATATAAATAATATTATATTTATTTATAATAATATATATTTATATATATAATAATATATTACAATATTATAGTTATAATTATTTTTAATTATTATATTTATTATATTTATATATTAATATAATATATATTATATATTTATTTATTATATTATTTATTTATTATAATTATTACTATATTATAGTTATAATTTTTTAAAATGTAAAATATTAGAATTTTGGAACTCTAAAAGAAAAAAGAAGATATAAATAAATAATTGTATTATAGACTCTGTCAATTTGTGTGTTGTTGCTGTTGCTTTTTGAATCATGGCTAGAGATTCCAGAATTTTTATCCTTTTGGCAAAAGATAGAATATAAGAAGGCTTTAATTGAAATGAATTGAATATAGTTAGTCATAATCTTATTTACCAAAACAAGCAGGCTGGAATAAATAAGAATATTTATAAAAAATTGAAATGAGATGTTTTTGAAGATGTCAAGAATGGAAAAAGGATAATTTACAGTAGAGAGGAAGCTTTATTGTGGATGTTAGCATATTATGGGTCACTTGATGGAAAAAATGTGAAAGGTTATGGAAAATATATAATGAAAGATGTACCTTATTAATGGTGTGAGCAGTATCAATGCCTAGAGTAAATTATTGGTTTGGCTAAATTCATTTCGTAGGTACTTGTTATATAAAATGCACTGTGTCAGATCTTGGAGATACAAATGTCAAGCACTTACAATATAGTCATCATAGTGGAGGGCAGAAATAAAACAAATATAAAAGTTATGATAATATATGTATGCTAAATACTTAGGAAAGGTTTGAATAGTGTAGAAAGATTTAAGGAGATGTAAT
The DNA here is from genome assembly GCF_028583685.1 of Petaurus breviceps papuanus. Classification (NCBI taxonomy): domain Eukaryota; kingdom Metazoa; phylum Chordata; class Mammalia; order Diprotodontia; family Petauridae; genus Petaurus; species Petaurus breviceps. The sequence goes on from NW_027187324.1 coordinate 2,714,243, forward strand.
GTATAATTATTAGATTACCTGTAGGATTATCTTCACCTCTCAACCAGTCTCACCTCCTGCTTTCCATGTTACTGTAGAGGGAAACATTATCATCCTAGTTCTTCATTCTCATAACTTAGGAATCATTCTAGGCTTTATCACTACCTCTCATACCCCAAACCCAAGGCGTTGTCAAGGTTTGTTGATTTCAACTTGAAAACATCTCTCAAATACCCCCCTTCTCTCCTTCGACACTGCCACCTTTCTAGTACTGGACCTCATTACATCGCACCTTGATGATCACATAGCCTGCTGGAGAGTCTAACTGCTGCAAGTCTCTCCCCATTCAAATCAATCCCCTATTAAAGAACTAAAGTGATTTTCCTAAAAGGCTTGTCTGATCAGGAACCCCCCTCCCACCTCCAATAAACTCTGGTAACTTCCTCCAGGAACAAATACCAAATGCTCTGTTTGGAATCCAAAGTCCTTTAAAACTTAGTTCTCCCCCCCACCCAAACACACACACACCTTCCTAGTCCTTTCATACCTTATTCCTCAACATATACTCTTCAATTCAGCAACACTTACCTCCTGGTTTTCCCATGAACAAGACACTCCATTTCACAGCTCCAGGAATTTTCTTTGGTTATCCTTTACATCTGCAACAATCTCCCTTCTCTGCTCTAATGCTGACTTCTCTGGTTTCCTTTAAGTATTTGTAATGTAATGCCAAGGAAAGGCAACTTCCCAAGGTTCAAACTGCCAGCATAGGTGCTCTCCATTTTATTCATTGACAAATTAAGAACAGAGAAGATCAAAATATGACATCATTCAAAATACAGCATTTACTAAGTGTGATTACATAATCTCCAACTACTACCCCACCCCAGGACCTTACATTCATTCAATCAATTACAAAGTCCCTGTTCTTAATACTACTCCACCCCTAGGCTGTACCTTCATTTAGTCCATCACAAAGCCCCTCTTCTCAAGTGGAGATTAGTTTCCAATCATAAGTAAAGTACATTCATTTGTTCAATCATAGAACACAAATAGGTCAAAAGTTCCCCACTCCTGGATCACAATTAAATCTACCCCAGAGTTACAACAAGTTTAACCACAGCACTTAATACCCAAATGGAGATCTTTTCTTCATCTTGACAAGAGGCAAGTTCTAAGTAATCTTTGTTCCTGGGGAGACAAAGCTTAGCAAGGCCACAAGATACATTGCCAGTCTCTTCATTAATTCATCCTCTGTCTGCAGAGCAGTCCTAGGACCCCTGAAAACATTAGCAAAGCCCTCTCCCAGGATTTCTGTAAACATACAACAAGAAAATCCTTCTTCAGGGCTTCAGATCCAATAGAAAGGTTCCCAGACTCCTGCAACAACAGCTCTGTCCTTCACCAGTTGACAGTATTCACTCCCTGTCTGCAGGACAGTCTCAGTAGCTCTGAACCAACAGAAAGGTTCCCAGACCCCTGCAACAACAGCACTGTCCTTCACCAGTGAACAGTATTCACTCTCTGTCTGCAGAACAGTCTCAGGAGCTCTTAACCAACAGCCAGGTTCCAGAACTTCTTCAACAACAGGACCGTCTTTCACCAGTGGACAAATATGGCAAAACAACATCAAAACAGACAGACAAAGTACCAGCAAAACAGCCATGTCTCCTCTGTCCTTGGCAGCTCTGGGGGCAGGTCTCAAAAGTGCAGGGCTATTCAAAGTGTCCCTCAGCAATCCTCTCAGTCTCTCTCTCTCTGCCTTCACGAGGGTGCTGCTTCCAAAAAAGTTCTTCTGCCTCTCTCTTGTGTCTCTCCAAATCTACGTCACCAGCTCCTCCTAGTTCAGCACTCTGTTTTCACTTCAACAAGTCCATCCCACAGGTGGAATTAACAAGCTCTGGGTTTTAACAAAATCAAATCAAAAACCAAGCCAATATATGGGAATCTTTAAACGCCATTACTATTACAGTAGTAACTAAAATCCCACCTTCAGCAGAAAACTTTTCCCAATTCCTCTTAATTCTAATGCCTTCCCTCCCTTATTTTTTCCTCCTTTTCCTACATATAGCTGCTATGCATATAGTTGTTTGCATGTTGTCTCCTCCATTAGGTTGTAATCAGCTTGAGGGTAGGGACTGTCATTTGCCTGCTTTTATATCGACAGTTCCTGACATATAGTAGATACTTAATAAATATTGACTGATTCATATGACAGATAAAATAGAACTTAAAAAGTAGTATTTCAATAAATGATGATTTAGGCAAGGGTCTTTAACTTGGGAATCTATGAATATTTTTTTAACCTCTTAATCACAGTATTTCAATATAGATAGAAATTTTTGTAATACTACGTATTTATATAATGTATTTAACAAATTCTGAGAAGGGGTTCATATACTTCCCCAGCCTACCAAAGGGATATTTTATTCAAAGAAGGGTAACAATGCCTGTTGCCTTCCAGGCATTTTTATAATAGAGTAAACCAAAGCCAAAAACATCATTACAAAGTAGGAAAGGTTAAAATAAAATCATAGAAAGACAAGTTGTCTAAGTATGAGAGGAAACAAATGAACACATTCCATAAGGACTAGGCCATATGAATCAGAAAAATTGAAAAAAAAGATAGGGTCGTTCAGTGAAAGATCTTAAAAACGAGGACACTTTTCGTAGAAAAAACAACAAAAAGTTATAGAGCTCTAAAAGGGATGCAAATTCCTGAAAAGTATGAATGAATAAATGAAAATTAAGAATTTTGTCTTCATAGAAAGTAGGGTAATTAGGATAACTTAGTTGTTTTAGGAATTTCTATTAAAAAACATCCTTTCCCCCCTCATTACCTTTATAATCATTAAATCAGTCAACAAGTATTTATTAAGTGTTATTATGTGCTAAGCCCTGGGAGGTAAATGTAACTGGTAGAAGAGGGGTGATAACAGGGTAGAGACCTGTAGAGACCTCAGCAACAGCCCATAAAAGAAATAAAATATCTTTGGTCTGGGGAGACTTCTTAATTTGAAAATTTGAAGAAGAGCCAGCCAGTCAAAAGGTGAGATCTCTAAGGCAGAGGAACTTCCAGTGTAAGAAGTATTCCAGGGATAGAGTGAGTTTCGAAAGTGAAGTTTCTGTGACATGGAAGACAAAATCCTATGGACTTCAATCAGTAGTAGTACAGCGAGAAGAAAATTTTTATTTCTTCATGATATTTTTGGGAGACTTGACCTATTACATATTATGTGAACTCCACCTATAGAATTTATCTCAAGGACATGTGACATATTTGGCAAAGAAAGTGATTTCTAATGGAATGTATGTATACATATATATATATATATCATATACAAAATGACAGTATGCATTATACCTATTGTCCTTATATTCATTTTAAAATTCCTCAGAGGTAGCAACATGATTATAAAAAGTTTTAGATGATAACTGAGTCTTCGACTAAATTTATACTCTAAGGCATAAGGAAAAAAAATAAAGGATTGATGTCTTGCAGAAATCTACAGCAAGAGTGACATATTTCTCCTTTTGTTGCCACATACATGGTTTATAAAAGTACCAAGTTCATTTTTACAGAATAATTGATAGGTAGAAGGGCCTTTTTAAGTTTCTTTTGCTTTTTTATGAGTCCCTTGTCATTCAAAAACCTTAGGGAAAGTGATATAGAAAGTAAGAACAACTCACATGGTGTTTTAAGGCTTCTAATGAACTATTTGTTGCCTGAAGTAGTTGTCCTAAGATTAACTAAGATACTCCAAAAAATAATGGTTTTCCAAATGCAGAAAAGCATTCCTAGATTTTAGTTCTCAAGTAGAAAATCTACCAAACTTGGAAAGTTCTCTTGACTAAAAGTAAGTTTTGCTGTAAAGATATTTAAAAATATGTGTGCTTTGATTTAAAATTCATTTTTTAATCAAATGCTTTATTAACTTCTAGTTTACATCATTCATTTCCAAGAGATTTTGAGTTACAAATTCTTTCCCCATAATTCTCCCACCCACTACTCTTACACTTATTTGCTTCTTAAGGTCCTCTATGGCCTGTAACCAGCTCGTATTTTTCTTGGAAGCTTTTGGTGCAGGGGTTCTGATTTCACTGTCTTCCTCCTGTTCCATGCTTTGATCCTTTTTGTCCCCAAAATAGGAGTCTAATGTTGGATTCTTCTGTTTGCTTTGCTTCTTTGCCTGCTCATGTTGCCACTCAATTACTTGACTTTTGAGCTTTTTGCTACAGTAGGACTCTGCTACCAGACAGGGGAGCTTTGTCCTGATTGCTGGGGTATTCCCAGCTGCTGAAAGTACTCGTTGGGTGCCCTCTCTGAAGCCTCCACATGCTCTGGCAAGCTGGTTGCACACCCCAGGACCTCCACCTTGGACTCCAATCCAGATCCAAGCAGGTTAAAGAAAGAGTGATTAACCCTCAGACTGGTTGCTTACCCTCCCCCCCGGCCCTATAATCTGCAGGCTAGGAGCTGAAGCCGCCACATGGATGCAGCTGCATTGCCATGGCACCTCAGCAGCTTCTCTCTCAGGGGGATAAAGTCCAACCTAACTCCCAAACAAGTGGATCCCAAAGTCCACACTGCACTGACCTCTCACTTTGTCCTTAGCATCTTGGGGTTGATAATTCTGGAAACTGCCACAGCTGCTGGTGATCTGAAGTCTCTCCAGCAGGCAGCTAGTTAGGCTTTCCCTGAGGCTAAAACCTTGGACTAGTGTGGGGCTGGGGTTGGCTCCCATAGTGCTGTGCTAGACACTTTCTGCCAGCCCTTTGGGCTGTCCTCAATGGGAAGTTAGCTTCTCTCTGTCATTTTGTGGGTTCTGTAGCTCCAAAGTTTCTTCAGAGTCACCTTTTATGTGAATTGGAGGAGGTAGGGGCTGTAGACCAGCAGAAGTCCTGTTTATGCACTGCCATCTTGACTCCACACACCAATTCATTTTTTTAATGTAGTCATTGTTCTGGTTTTTAAACTTTGTATGTGGACATTAAAAGACTTCCAGGAAACTAAATTGTAAAGATTTTTTTTTCTATATTGTCTTTTGTCATAATGTGACAAATTATCTTGATTCCAATGAAATGTATATATAAACAATGTATTGTATATCTATATCTATATATGTATTTATGTATGCCTGTATAAACATTGACAACATGAGTTCCATGCAAAGAGATTTAATTGTAATGCATTAAGTAGTCAATTATATTTTGGAGAAAATGAACTATAAATCAATTAACAAACAAGCATTTTTTAAGTACCTGCTATGAACCAGAAACTGTGTTAGGGACACAAAGTAAAAAATGAAGCTGTCTATTTCCTCAAAGAGCTCACAACTGATCAAAGCGAAACAGTGGAAAGATTACTGGATCAGAAATCAGATGATCTGTGTTTAAATTCCAACTCTGCTACTCATGGCCAGTTTGACTTTGTACCAGAAAGTTTGTCTTCCTAGGACTCAATTTCCTCATCTGCAAAATGAGAGTATTGAACTAGGTGAACTCTTGAAGACCTTCTGCCTCTAAATCTATTATCCTGTAAAATTTAAGCTTATCAATTAGACCACTTCAATATTCAATCCTCAAACAAACTCACAGTACCTTTTTCTAACTGTGAAAGACAGCATTGTGTAATTGATAGAGAGCTGGCTTCACAATTAGGCAGAAATATATATATATATATATATATATATATCAACCTTCATATTTATTGATCATGTTACCTAGGGTAAGCCACTTAATTCTCCATGTCTTAGTTACAAAAGAAAAAAAGAAGTACATATTTGCATTGACAGAGCAAGTTACTTATTAGGAATCTCCTACAAGGATGAAATCAAAAATCTTGTCAAAGTTGTTTTGTTTTTGTTTGTTTGTTTTTCTTTCCTCTTTCTTCCCTTCCCACCTCATGAGTCTCCCAATTGATTTTATCTCTACAAACAACTTTTGAACAAAATGATCCTTTTCAGGCAGATACTAAGTCTATTTTTTTTCGTAAATGTATCATACCAAAGTAGTTGTTTTGATATCACATTGAAATAGTCTCATTTAGAAAAAAAAAAGCTCAATAGATTTTTTTTCTTATTAAAACTTTTATGTTTATTAATGTGAGCATTTATACTCAGAAACTCTGTGGTTTCTTCACTATGGTCCAGGAAGCTCATTATTAGAAAAAACAAACAACAATAAAAAAACCTTCATAATAGTACAAGATCCAATCAATCTTGGTAGTTCATCTCATCATTGCTTCCTCTGACTGAAGAGTAAAGCCATTAACTCCAATACCTCAATCTAAGGAGGCAGCTCAGCTCAAAATATCTCATTTCTTACTTAGTTGCTCTGCTCTGGGACTCCTTTGACCTCTCTACCATGCCCTGTATGAGGTAACTTCCCGCCCCCCACCTCCATTTTTAGCTTCCTTTTCTGTGTTATCTTTCCCCATTTGATTATAAACTCCTTGAGGGCAGGGAATAGCAATCTTTTTCTTCATATTTGTATTCTCAGTACTTAGCACAGTACTTTGACACACAGGAAGTGTTTAAAAATAAACCTTTATTGATTGACTTGTTTGTCCATCAGAATATTTAAGGAATTGTCCACAAAACAAAACTTCCACCTTTACTTCTCCTCTCAATTAAATATTTAAATTAATTTAAATTGGAAATATATTCAAACTTCACTGTATCTTATCTGACCAATATGTTTTTGCAGGTATAGTAATCTAGCACACTCAAATACTGGATTATTTAGTTAGCGAGATTCTGATATTGAAATATATTTTGTTTTCATGTGATATCTTGCTGTAATTGCAAAATAGCTCAGATGGATATCATGGGACAACTTTGTGAATAACTATTTGGTTCTGATTTGGCCTCATTATTTCCAAAATGAACAGTATCAATTTGAATCTCTGAACCCCATTGCTTCTTTGCATCACTGCTCATTGAAGCAAATTTTAAAGTCACTCCTAATCTTTGATACAACTCCTTCAGTTTGTCAAGTGAACAAGTTGCTTAGGAGCAGTAGTTAAGAATTATGTACTTGAGTCAAAATAAAACACTAGGTACTCTGTGATCATGGTCATCTTCCTTAACGACTTGAGGTTATTAACAATATTAATTACACTGATACAATAAAGGGGAGGCATTCTTAGTGTCTCCCAATTTAAACCCAATATTATTGTATATTTGTACAAATTCTCAATTTTATCGTATACCTTTCATTGTTTTCCTTGAATTTTGTGAAGTTAAGTATTTGATTTCAAAAACAGACAGAATGCTAATTAAAGAAGAAACCAGATGGGGGTTCAAATTTCTGTTGTATATTATAATAATGGAGAATGGATCTGTGCTTTGAGCCCATCAGCTCCTATATTTTCCCATCTAGGTGAGCTCAGGCTGACTGGAGAAGGAAATTATTGGTAGGGGTAAAGGGGTCACAGTTTGGGAAAAGGAAAAATTAAGAGACTTGGCTGTACTTCTACCAAGGTAGGGACAGATGGAGGCAAAATTTTTAAAGTAGAATTTTTGTCTTTAGTTGCCTTTATAATACATCCTTTTATTTTTGTTATAGGGGATCATGCATTTATGCTCTTTCCTAAATGGCCCATTATCACAAAAGCTATATGTTTGAAAAGGACCATAGAGACTATTTAGTGCAACTCAAAGTATATTAAGAATTCTGTCAATATTACCAAGTGGTTATCTAGGTCTCTAATGATAACATATTACTTCCCAAAGACTCCCTTTCTATTCTTGGATAGATCTAATTGACAGGAATTTTTTCCTTGCATCATTACTAAGTCTATCTTTCCACAATTTCTACCTCTTACTCCTACTGTTGCCTTCTGGATCCAATCAGAGAACATCAATTTTCTCTTCCATAGAATAGCTAAAAAGAGCTGGCATTTACATAGCCCCTAGTATGTGCTAGACACTGTATTAAGCACTTCACACATTATCTCATTTGATCCTCATATCAACCCTGAGAGGTAGGTGCCATTACTACCCCCATTTTACTTTTGAGAAGACTGAAGCAAACAGAGTTTAAGGGACTTACTTGTACAGCTAATAAGTGCCTAAGGCTGGATGTAAGCTCATATCCTCTTCCTCTAGGTCCAGCACTCTACCAACTGTTCCACCTAGTCTGATAAATACTTCAAGATGACAAACAGGAGTTCTAGAAGTTTTCTTCATCATAGTATCACAGATAGGTTTTCTTTTCCTGGAAGCACTCCTAATTCCTTACCCAACTTGATAGTTTTTCCTTCTCTCAAACCATCAAAATGTAGCTCATATATGCATCATTCCTATAAACCTCTACAGAAAAATTGGGAAATATTATAGGTTTATGATCATATAACTTGGGTTCAAAGACTAACATGTATAGACCATGAGGACATCATTTAAATTCTCAAGTCTTCAGTTTAGATATTCCCAAAATAATGGTTTTACTAGAGGTGATGTTTAAGATCCTTTCCAGTTATAAATCAATGGCCATATAACATCGACTGATTAGCCTAACTAATTAGAGATAAGCTATCAAAGAATCATTAAGTAAGTATGTGTGAAGCAACTACTCTCTGCTAAGAGCTACATTTAGCATTTGAGATAAAATAACAAAAATTAAACAGTCTCTACCCTCAAGAAATTTACAGGAGGAGGCAACGTATACAGATAGATAGGGAGATAGATATAGACACACATATGCATATATTACACACACAAACACAGTAGATCAACAAATTATATAAATTTTTAGGGTAGGAGGGTATTAGTCCTGGGAGACACTACATGAAGAATGTATTGCTTGAGCAGATTTGTGAGAAAACAAAGATTCTAACAAGCAGAGATTAGATAGGAGGAATGGTCAAAATGAAGGTTTGGAGAATGGAAATAGAGTGTCATCTTCCAAAAGTAGCATGAAGGCAAATTTGGCTAAACTATAGAATTTGGAAAGAGAGTAATGTACAGAATTGGAAAGGTGGATTTGGCTGAAGACTTTTATGTACTGTAATAACAACAACAAAATGTGCACCACCCCTACTACTGCTGCTGCTGCTGCTAGTACTATTTTAAAGTTTATTCAATGCTTTATGAATATTATCTAATTTGATCCCCACAGCAACCTTAGGAAGTAGTTACAATTATCACTGTCCCTTTCACAACAGAAGCAGAATAGAGTTTAAGTAATTATCTAATAATTGTCAAAGGATGCATTTGCACTCAGGACTTTCTATCCACTGTACCATCTAGATTATATTTGTTTCTAGAACCAATATGAAGTCAATGAAGTTAAATGAGTATGAGATTTATTTGGTGAGACTTTAAGTCTGCACAATAATGGCCTAATTGTTGTCTCTGTCTCAAGTCTTTCTCTTCTCCAACTATTTTGGAACAGAGTGGAGAAATATATGAACAGAGGAGAGACTTGAGTCACAATTACTAATTAGGATGTTATTGTAATAGATCGCAAAAAAGTGAATTAGAATCTGAATTTGAGTGGTGGTCATGCGAGTAGTGAAAAGGGAATAGATGAAAGAAAAAAAATTGTAGAGGTAGAAATAGTTAGATTTAGCAACTGATAGAATATGTGGGGTCAGAAGGAAGGGAGAAATCAAAGATAAAATTTAAATTTAAAACTTAAGTGATGCCCTCAAGAGAAATAGGGGAGTGTGAAGAGAGATATGTTTAGGAAAAGAGAAAATGAGTTCATTTTTGAACATGTTGAATTACAGATGCCTATGAAACACCTAGTTTGAAAGATGAAATAGGCAGCTGTAGATGTACAAATATGGCTCAGAAGATACACTAAAACTATATGTATGGACTCCAGTCTCATCTGTATAGATTATAACCGAACCCATGGAAACTAATGATTCATGAAGTGAAAAAATAGAGAAGGAGAAGAAAGGCCATGTGCTACACTCAAAGTTAGGGAGTGTGATTGTAATGGTAATAGGAATTTAAAGATCTTCCCTGCTACTTAATAGGCCAAATCTAATCACATGAAGGCCATGATGGTAGGAGTTTGCTGGATGGGTGGAGCAGGAAGGAGCAGAGAAGACCAGGAGCAGAGCTGGGAGCAAACAATATGGAGACAGAGCAGCTAGCATGAGTGAGAGTGGAGCATTTTTGCTCAAGGGAGTCTGTTTGTTTTGAAGGCATGAAAGAGGAGACTTGAAGATGCTGGAGTTCACTGCATTGCTTATGTGTACCAACTTCTTGGTTGCTATAAAGGATTTGGTTTTCTGGTGTTGGGATTCAGCTTTCTGGTGTTTGAGTAAATGTTTTGGTTCTGTTTTACAAGTGGAGAGTCTGTTACATTTTATGATTCAGAACTACACCAGCATATCCATAGCCACTGTGGTCTTATGGGAATGGGAATCTAAAGATCTTCCCTTCTCCTTGGACCCTTGATAGGTTTAAGCTACTCTGAGAAACTTCCCTGATTTGAAAATATATTCTGCCCCCAATAGGCTGAATGTGGTCACATGGAGCCTGTGGTGGAAGGCTTGTTTTTCTGGAATGCCCACACCTTGTTATTTTGTGATTGGGCAGAGGGTCAAGAGGGTTGTGACATTCTCTGACCCAGGAGAAGGCTATATATACCCTGATGTGAGGATTTGCTGTGGGGCTCACTTGGAGAAGAGTTGTATGATTTGACCAGATGACACTCTGGGCAGTTGTTGATTCCCCGGGCTTTGAAAACTCAGATGCTGGTGCTTCCCTCTCCGGTAACCAACTAGGTATGGATGTAATGATCAGACAGCTGGAAGCCCTGTCTGACTAATTGTGTTATTTTCTGTTGTAATTTCTTTGTATTCTCTGGAGTTCAGGGTGCTGACTTTTCCCCTTGAACTAGGTAAATGATATATGCTTGATGGATTAAAGTAAGATTGTTAACCCATTTTGAGTTCCTTTCCTTTAGAAAAGAAGATCTAAGAACCTGTGCTAACAGCCATCTTGGGTATGCTAGGGTGCTTGCTGCTACATGTGGGTACTGTGAATATTGCTTTGGCAAGAAGGATGGGATCACAAAATGTCATACCTGAATTTGGACATAGGAGGGCTTTAGAGAGAGAGATGAACATTTCTGGATGGGTGGATTTGCCTTATTCCTCCCTAGCAAGAGAATGGGTTAAAGTACAGGGCTCTGTGAAAACTGGGAATTAAGGCTACATAAGAAAGAACCCAGAGATTTGGAAAGATGCTTGCAAGGAATACCAATAGAACCAGGGAAAGAGCGGGTAGGGGTGTGTAGGAGAGGCTGGGCCTTGCTAACAAATTATTGTCTTATGTGTCAAAGCAGAAATAAACTGCTGGAGGAGCAAGTTCAGAAGGAAAGGGAGTTGGCTGATTTGCATGATATTTTTCCTGTGCCACAGCATCCAGGCTCTCCTTTAGAAGGGCAAGCAGGCAAGTCTCAGGTGGTAGAAGAACAAGCTTCTGGATTTTTTTGTTTGCTTATTTGTTTTAACTAAAAGGAAGCTAAAAATTAACAAAAACAATGTACATTCAGTCTGTGTACAGGCTGGGCATAGTTGCCATGAGGAGTGCCAGGAGAATTTGTGGGAGGACAATGGAACAAAGTTAGATGAGGAATCTTCTAATGCAGATGTTTGCCCCATACTACTAAGAAAGCAGGAGAACCATGAGGGCCAAACAGAGTTCATGGAGGTAATTGAGGAATTAATGATATAGTAAATGGATTCACACAAAGAATGGGTGAAATGTTAATGTCTTGGATGGTGAGAATCAATGATGAAGGTGCTAGAGGAGTTATGGGTAAATGGTGTAAATTGCTTGAAATTCATAGGTATTAGAATCCTTTTGCACAGCAAACTTTTAGGGATTACTATATTCAAGGAGGTAACAACACAACTAATATGTTAGCTTTAGCTGAAGAGGGATGCAATAAGCAATATCCTACTGACTCTATATGGCCTGGTATAGATAGACCCTGGTATTGGCATAGAAACTGTATGAGAAAGCTAAATGGGGAGGTAATGAAAACTGCTGTCATGGTTGGAGATGCAAATGCATATCACAATATCACCTTAGCAGTTCCTCATAGAAATATCATAGTGAAGATGGTCCCTCCTGCTTTTAAGCACCTAATTCTGACTCTACTAATTTGGGGGAAAGGGCATCCTATTTCAGAGGTGCTGGATAAGATTCCACAGTTAAGTGACTTAGGCCAATGGGGAAAAGATAAATTTCCTTAAGATAGTAGAGTAAATAGCCAGTGGATTCAAAGTCACAATAGATTGACAGGGGGGAAAATGTTTATGCTCTATTTAAAAGAATATATGGTATTCCAAATGAAGAGCTATATAAGATGTACCAACAAAAGGTACTTAATAATAGACTGAATAGGAAAGTATGAACCACCCTTACAGATATTCCTGAATCATTGTATCCAAGTTTGACACACGTTTAGGGAGAACAGGAAATTAGCCAATTCCCAGCAAAGAGTAAAGGAAATACAAGGAGGAGATTACATACCCCATATACATTTAGCCATATATCGGACAAAGGAATCAACTACTGTACCTAGGGTATTGATAGACACCTGTGCAGAGGACACCCTTATCTATGGAAATCCTGATAGGTTTAAACTTGGAATTCCTATTACTATCACAGGACTGGGAAAGACTTAAATATTAGCCAGACAAGTTATACAGACAACGAAAATTAGACAATTACCCAGGAAAGAATATACTGTGGTAATTGTAATCATTCCTGAATATATCATTGGAATAGACATATTGAGAGGTATGACTAAATTACCTGAGGGGAGACACCAATTTTCAGTAAGGAAGATGGGAATTAATACAATTTTAGTCAAATAAGTAAAAATTGACCCAATCATTTTACTTGAAACTTCTGAAGTAATAACTTTAAAGCAGTATCATGTGCTAGCTGGGCAAGATAAAATTACCAATACAATAAAGGAATATGTTGATACAGGAGTATTAGTCCCTGGAATCATGTGATGGAATAATACTGTCTGGTCAATAGAAAAGTCAGAGAGGATATGGAGAATGAAAGTGAATTATAGACATTTGAATAAGGTGACCCTCCCCCCCCACTTTGTATTCTGCGGTTCCAGATACCATTATCTTAATAGAAAGGATCCAGAAATATGAAGGGCTTGGTACACAGTTGTTGATTTAGCCAATGTGTTCTTTACTATTCCAATAGATTCAAAATAATAGGACCAGTTTGCTTTCACTTGACAGGGCAGACAATATACTTTTCCACACTTGCCACAAAGATATCTGCATAGCCCCTCTCTTTGTTATAGGATTGTGGCTGAACATTGGGATGAATTAGAGCTACCTGATATACAGCTTACCCACTACATATATGATATTATGAGATAGGGCAAAAATGCAAAAGAAGTGGAGAAGAGTTTGATACTTTTAATTGAGCATATGAAAAGCCAAGGGTGGGAAATTACCCCTGTAAAGATTGAAGGATGTAAAATTTTGGGGTATATAATGGAATAAGCAGCTGTGAAAGATTCTTCTGCAAGTCTGATAAAAGTTTCAGGATTTTTATATCCCTACCCAATAAGAAGAAGACCCAAAAACTTATAGGATTATTTGGATATTGGAGGCACCACATTCCACATCTGGGACATATTTTAAACATTTATATAAAGTTACTCAGAAGTAATATGAATTTGATTGGGGACTTGAGCAGAGTAAAGCTTTTGAAGAAGCCAAGGCTGCAATACCATTGAACCAAGATTTATGTCCTATGCAAAATGGCCCATTGGAATTACAAGTAACTGTAGAAGATGATTGTGCAAATGGTTGCTTATGGCAAAAACAACAAAGCCAAATGATACCCTTGGGATGTTGGTCTAGGAAACTCTCTTCATCTGGAGTTCAATATACACTTTTTTGTAAAGCAGTTATTAGCTGCATGTTGGGGTTTGGTAATAACTGAACAACTTACTCTGGCCCATGAAGTGATATTAATGACTGGAATCCCAATTATGACCTGGGTAATGAGTACCCCAGCCTCTCTCAAATGGAAATGATATATTCAGAATAGAGCTAAAACAGGTAAAAGTGGATTTGCTGCTCTATAGAAAACATAGACACCAATATGTTATATTTTTTTCTAAAATCACTATATATAATATGAATCTATATAACTATATGTTTATATATAATATGAATCTATAGTTCCAAAATAGCTATATAAACATGAATCTATAGCAAACATAGACACTAAGGGGAATGATACACCCCCTCAACCAAAGCAACAGTTGGTACAGTCCATGGTAAAATGGAATGAGGGATATGATGGAATAATTGAAGAACAAAATAAACATGCATGGTTTACTGATGGGACAGCAAAGTATTTGGACCACAAAAGAGAGTGGAATGCGGTAGCCTATAACCCATGTACTAGGTAGACTTTGTAAAATACTGGGATGGGTGGAAATAGTCAATATGTTAAACTTATGGCAGTGCATCAAACCATTAAAACAGAACAGATAGGAGAGTAGCACATATTTATTGATTCATGGAAAGAACAGACCTTCCACCCTTACCCCAAGATTTTGGGTCCCATTCATTTGAGCAGAAATGATGAGGTGCTTATGCTCAATCCCCAGACTAAGATATTGTTTTCTGTATTTCTTAAGTTTTTTACTGCAGATTTTTGTTGACACCAGTTACCTTTAAACTGCCACTGACATATGTAAGAGACAAGAAAGATCTTGAGGCCAAATGTAATGGAGAACACCGTGGGAGAAGCTTGCTGAAAGAGTATAATGGGAAGGTTGGAGAAGGAAGGAGCAGAGAAAACCAACAGCATAGCTTGGAGCAAGCTGTATGGAGGCAGAGCAGCTAGTGCGTGTAAGGGAGGGACATTTTTGCTTAAAGGATCCTGTTTTGTTTTGACTGCCTGATGGAGGAAGGCTTGGGAAAGTTGATGCTTGATGCATTGATTATGTGTAACAACTTCATAGTCTCTATAAAGGATTTGACTTTCTGGTGTTGGGATTCAGATTTCTGGTATTTGAATAAATGTTTTGGTTCTGTCTTTCACGTGTAGAGTCTTTTACATGTTGTGATTCAGAACACACCATCATATTCATAGCTGCTGTGGGCACTTTGAATATCACATTAGCTAGAATTATAGTGATTTAGAGAATAAATAAGAAAAGGGAACTCAAAAAGAATATCATTCAAATAGAATAGAAAGAAAGAGAAATATCCAGGCAGAAGGGATGGTCAACAGTGAGGAGAAGAGAAGAGGAGAGGAGGAGGGAGAGGAGGGAAGAAGAGTAGAGAACAGAAGAGAACACAACAGAAGAGAGCAGAAGTGAAGAGAAGACAAGACAATACTAGGAAATCAAGTGATCAATGAAAGCATTGGAGAGAACAGTTTCACTTAAATGATGTCAGAAATTGGATTACAGAGGGTTACAAAGAATGAGAGGAAAGAAAAATGCAGGTTATGGGAACAGATAAAAGGTGTTTAGGTGAGAAAGGAAGGAAATATATAAGATGTTACTTAAACAAGGAGAATAAGGCTTAGTGATATTCTGTTTTCCAAGATGAGGGAGGTTTGGACAAATTTGCAGGGAGCAGGGAAGGAACTAGAGGATAGAAAGAGACTGAAGTTTAGAAAGACATAATATATGAAAGGTAAAATGTGTTGGGACTCCATTGAAGAAAATGTAAGGGAGTGAAATAAAGTGTTACAATTAAATGTGACTTCGATGAGAAGAGTCATCTCTTAATAGCACATTCAAAATCATTAAAGATTGGTAGCATTGTAAACAACTATGTTCTCAGATGATATATTTGCATGACCCCAAATAAATGTCTAACATTAAGAATTTTAGGTACTATGACAAAGCAGAAGAAAAGATGACCTTTGGTAGAGTAATGTTTCAATACACTTCAAAGCATACCACTTAGTAGGGCACTTGTTCTGACTATGAAGAAGACCCTCCATGACCAGAGGTCCCTCACAGTTACTTTACTCTACTTCAGGCCCTGTCAGAGTTGCACCAGTATTCAGGTCTCAGGATTAGGAGCTAGGTCAGAGTACAACTGTAACAGGAGTTTTTAAGCTAAAATTCATGAATTTAAAAAAATTCTAATATAATTAGTTTCTTTTGTAATTTTGTGTGATCTATTTTATGTATTAAAAAAAACAACTTTTTTTTCAGAGAAAGAAGAAGTCCATAAGCTTTACCCATCTGCTATGCATCCAGGCCACAAAATGTTAATAATACTTTTATTTCCAGTTTAAAAATCACCCTGCAGTGGCATGCAGCCACCTCAGTCTCTACCTTTAAATCTCCATACTAGGAGGATCAGCAGAGGGCAACTTAGCATCATTAGGAGCATACAATTCTTACTTTCTAATTTTCTTTCTGCCCTAAAACAGAAGATGATACCATCCTATGACCTTTTAGCCTAATGTATTAAGTCATGACTAGAAGGGGACAGGAAAAGGAAATAATAAGTAATCAGAACTAGAAATCATATGATCAGCAAAGCAGAATGAAGGCACACTAAAGAAATAAGCTATATCTGAGTAACACACATGTAATCAGTCAAAAATATTCAATAGAATAGCTTTCTGGTACCAAGAGCACTTGATCATCTCCCATTTAGGGTCTTTGACTTCTGCCACCATGGGATGTTTAGAAATTTCGGTCCAAAGTCTTGTACCATTGTACCATCCCTACTTACGAAAATTTATGATGGAAGTTGAATATTTTTACCATTGTATTTTAAAACTCTTATCAGTATTATACAAGAAGGTAGTACAGGTATAGAAGAGAAGAAAAATAATAGTGAAAAGAAAGATATTTCTAATTATCTATAAATGGCATAATGCAGGGCCTGGAGTCATGAAGAAATGAGGTCATAACTGTTTTCAGACACTAGCTGTGTGACCCTGGGTAAGTCACCTAATTCTGTTTGCATCAGTTTCCTTATCCGGAAAATGAACTGGGAAAGAAAATGGCAAACCATTCAAGTATCTTTGCCAAGAAAACTCCTAGGTCCATATAAACCTTTGTAGAAGATCTAAGATTGAGAGAATAGGGCTGTATATACATATTTCACCTTGCTTTGCCTGTCCCTGAATTATAGCTGTTTCCCAGGAAACAGATAATTAGATCTCTTTTCTTTTTTATTCAATTTATATAATGAATATAAACAAGCAAAAATCATGGAAAAACTATATTTCATAAAGATTATTTAGTAATTAGGTTCTATTCCTTATTAATTGAATTGATGATTATGGACTTATTAATTTTATTATCAAATACATGATTATGGACTTATTAATTAATTAATATCAGCGATGTTTTGGTTTTATTAGTGTTCAATGGAAGGGTTAAATTATGTAACTTGTTGTGTGACATACCTCATTGTTATGCTCAATAATATGCTTTTTTGTTTCTGTTTTTTTCAAAATCTTCATCAGTTATACATTCTAGTTTCAAAAGTCCACAAACGAAGAGTTTTTTTTTCATATTTCATCCAGATGCATTATAAAAGCTGTGTGTATCCTCTAAGAGAACGAATGAAGTAATTTTATTACTGAATCAGACTTGCATTTTAACTATAAATCATTTCAACAATCTGATATAAACATACATATATAACATTCTTAGAGAGTGATATTACAGAACCACAATTGTATGTTTTCCAATTCCTTCTCAATTTGTCCTTGCCTCAAACCTAAGCAAGTTATTGCCATAGTATAAGAGTGATTTTCCCAGAATCACAGATTTTCAGAGTTGTGGACCTCAAGTCCCTTAAGCCATATAGTCTAACTCATACATGATATTATACACTGTTCCTCCAAAATGATGTTCCCCTTAACCAATTAGAGATTACCAAGACTGGCAATAATATTAAAGAAACATTAATTTATTTAAGTCATTTATTCACCCAGGTAACATAGGCCAGCAACTGTAGGGCATATTGTGGCACAAAAATAGTCCAAATGCCCACTTCTCCCAGAAATCTAGAACTTCATATTTACTGAGGCTCACCCTTCCTTACACTTATGTCTATAATACAAACATTTGAGGATATATGTTCACCTTGGAGGAGGAAGGTTTTGGGTTCAAATCATATCTGTATACATTCTAGCTGTTTGAATATGGACAATTTATTTAATCACAAGTCAGTTTCCTCTCTGTAAACTAAAGCGGTTAGATGAGATGACTTCTTCAGTTCTATCTAGCTCTAAATTTCTCATGCAGTTAAAATAATAACAACTATGGCCCCCACTACTTGAAGGCAAGATATGTGACACTTCAACCCTCCCCAGGGTTACCCTGAAGCCTGAAGGAGGTCAAGTGATGTTTGATCTCTGCTATCAGTTAAAGGTCCCACTGGCTGTTTTCCAAATTTAAGGGGTTCTCAAATGCTCAGTACTATTTAACCAATTAACACCCAGAATAGCCAGTGTTGTCAAACCCAAATAGACATAGGGATTACCAATATAAAGTTATTAAGAAAAGAATAATTAATTCATTCATATACAATTATTAATATATAACTATATATAAAAATATATCCTGTAAAAGGATCCAGGCAGACTTCATATTGACTCATTTTAAAATGCAATGTTATCTATGTTTTTTTTTTTTAATTTATTTCCAATTACGTGTTAAACAGGTTCTTGTTGCACTTAGAATGCTTGACACCTCTGGTGTTTGCTACTCCAGAGAATATTTATTTGAAAAGCATACCAAGAAGAAATATTTTCCCTCAACTCTTAGGGGTATAATTCCTTCTAAACAGCTTCATTCTCTGTGGGCGATTCCTCTGGAACATAGTACCACTAGTTCTAAGTCCAAAGTTTCCTGAGTTTTTGTCCCTACACTCTGACTTCTTTAGGCTTTCCTTATGGCTAAGTGTGGCAACATCTGACCTAGAATCATGAGCCACAAGGTTTCCTTAGATTGGGGTGCTGGGAGTGAGCCCATTTCCTGCACTTAGAACTGAAAAAGACAAACCAAATAATGCTAAAACCTAAACATGACTCTTGGGGCTATCTGTGAGGCTTAAAGAAAAGTGGGGATGTAGCTATAAAACTAGAAGTAAAAAAAATGCTTCTGAGGAATATATTTAGTCACTATAATAGAGAGAAAAAGAGTAGATTTGAAGTTAAGAAAAATCAAGCTTCATATCTGGTCCCAGACAATTAATTGCAATGTGACCCCAGTGACAAGTCCTGAACGTCTATGAATCTGTTTCCTCATTTTTTTTCTTTTTTTATGTATGCATTTTTTGTTTACAACATTCATTTCCACAAAATTTTGAGTTACATATTTTCTACCCATCTCTCCCCTACCCCACCCCAAGATAATGAGGCTACTGAAAACCCTGCCCCCAATCTGCTCCTCCTATATTGTCCCCCATTACACCCTTAACTTTCTAGAAGGGCAAGATGGAGTTCTATACCCCAGTGCCTGTATATCTTATTTCCCAGTTGCATGTAAAAAACATTTTTTTAAAATTAGTTTTTTAAAACTTTGATTTCCAGATTCTTTTCCTTCGTACCTCCTCACCCAACCCCACTAGGAAGACAAAAAAATTATACATGTGTAGGTACGCAAAACATTTCCGTAGTAGTTATATTGTGAGAGACTAATTATATTTTCCTCCATCCTATCCCACCCCCAACTTATTCTATTTTCTACTTTGACCCTGTTCCTTTTCTGAAGTGTTTGCTTATAACTACCCTCTCCCTCAATCTTCCCTTACTTTAATCATCTCCCCTCTTATCCTCTTTCCCTCTACTTTCCTATGGAGTAAGATACCCAACTGAGTGAGTATGGTATACCCTTCTTAAGTCAAGTTAAATGAGACTAAGTTTGACCTATTCCCTTTTACCTTCCTACTCTTCCCCACCATTGTAACAATTTTCTCTTGTCTCTTTTATATGAAATAATTTACCCTATTCTATCTTTCCCTTTCTCCTCTCTCTATATATTCTTCTCTCACCTCTTAATTTTATTTTTTAGATGTAGTCCCTTCTTATTCAACTCATTCTGTCTCTTCTATATATACATGTACACACAGATACACACACACTCACATATGCATTTATACACACATGCACCCTCCTATACATACACATATGTATGTATACATATAAATATACATGTATATTCCCTTCAACTACCCTCATTCTGAAAAAATGTCTGAGTTATAATTATTGTTTTTCCTTGTAGGAATGTAAATAATTCAACTTTAATAAATTCCTTATTATTTATTTTTCCTATTTATTTTTTCATGTTTTTATTGCTTCTTGTATTTGAAAGTCAAAATTTCTTCTCAAGCCATGAATACCAAAGAGACAATAAAAGGTCAGTAAAAGGAACTGGGTGGAGAAGAGCGTAGTCCAGTCCCTGCACCCAGAGCAAGAGGTGGTGGGGGCAAAGCAGCTGCAGCTACTGCCATGTGGCTGGCTTTCTGTTCCTGGCCTGCAGAATGTAGAGGGAGCAAGTGGCCACTCAAAGGGTAATCATTCTTGCTTTGACCTGCTTGGATTTGGATCACAGCCTTGGGTGGTGATATTGGGGTATATGGCCAGTTTGCCAGAGCTTGGGGTGGTAGTAGAGAGGGCACACTACTCAGATTTTTGACAGCTCTGAAACCCCAGTAATTTGGGACACAGCTCTCTCCACTATAGAAGGAGAGTTCTGCCATGGCAAAGGGCTCAAAAGTCAATTAATTGGCTGGCAAGATGAACAAACAGAGAAATAACAATGAGATCATAGAATCCTTTTGGGGGAACAAAGAAGGATCAAAACATGGAACCAGAAGAAGTCAGAATTCTTTTATCAAAAGCTTCCAAGAAAATGTATGAATTGGTTCAAGGCCATGGAGGAACTCAAGGATATTGAAAATCAAGTAAGAGAAGTGGAGGAAAAATTGGGAAGAGAAATTAGAATGATGCAAGAAAATCATGAAAAGAGAGTAAATAGTCTGATAAAGGAGACCCCCCAAAATACTGAAGAAAATATCATTTAAAAAATTCCTCAAATGGCAAAAGAGGCCCAAAAAGCTAATGAGGAGAAGAATGCCTTAAAAAGCTGAAATGCCCAGATGGAAAAGGAATTTCAAAAACTCACTGAAGAGAATAATTTCTTCAAAGTTAGATTGGAGCAAATGGAAGCTAATGACTTTATGAGAAATCAAGATACTATAAAACAGATACAAACAAATGAAAAAAAATAGGAGGCAATGTCAAATATCTCATTGGAAAAATCACGAACCTGGAAAATGAAACAGGAGAGATAATTTAAAAATTATTGCATTACTTCAAAGCCATGATGCACAAAAGACCCTAGATATCATCCTTCAAGCAATTCTCAAGGATAATTGCCTTGATATTCTAGAACCAGAGGGCAAAATAGAAATTGAAAAAAATTCATTAATCACCTATTTTAAAAGATCCCAAAAAGAAAACTCTTAGGAATATTATAGCCATATTCCAGAGTTCCCAGGTCAAAGAGAAAATATTACAATATGTCAGGAAGAAGCAATTTGAGTATTGTGTAAAAGCAATTGGGATTACACAAGATCTAGCAGCTTCTATATTAAAGGACTGAATGCCTTGGAATAAGATATTCTGGAGGTCAAAGGATTAAAACCAAGAATCACCTACCCAGCAAAACTGAGTATAATGCTTCAGGGGAAAATATGGTAATTCAATTAAATAGAGAACATTCAGGTATTCTTGCTGAAGAAAAAAAAAACAGAACTGAACAGAAAATTTTACTTTCAAACGCAAGAATTAAGAGAAGCATGAGAGGGTAAATAGGAAAAAGAAATCATAAGGAACTTATTATAGTCGAACTATTACCATTCCTGCATGGAAAAATGATTATTGTAACTCATGAGACTTTTCTCAGTATGAGGATAGTTGAAGGGAATGTATATGTATATGTATATGCATATGTATATGTATATGTGTGTATACATACACATATGTATCTGAGTGTGTATATGTGTATAAATACATATGTGAGTGTTTATAAATACATATGTATGTTTGTGTATACATAGACAGAGGGCACAGGATGAGTTGAATAGGAAGGGATCATATCTGAAAATAAAATTAAGAGGTATTAGGAGAAGGAAAAAGGGAGAGATAGAATAGGTTAAATCATATCATAAAAGGGGCAAGAGAACACTATTACAATGGAGGGGAAGAGCAGGAAGGTGAAAGGGAATGGGTCAACCTTCCTCTCATTGAATTTGGCTTAAGCCCGGAATAACAAATACAATCAATTGGTCATCTTACCCTAAAGGGAAGTAGGGGGGTAAGGGGATGAGAGAGGGGATGAGAGAGGAGATGATAGAAGGGAGGGCAGATTGGGGGACAGAGTAGTTAGAAGCAAACACTTCAGAAAAGGAACAGGGTCAAAGTAGAAAATGGATTAAGTGGGGGGAGGGCAGGATAATTACACATGTACAACCTATATTGAAATGCTTGTCTTTCCAGTGGGGTTGGTTGAGGAGGAAAGAAGGGAAAGAATCTGGAAATCAAACTTTTTAAAACAAATGTTTAAAAAAATTGTTTGGCATGGCTAGGTGGCACAGGGAATAGAGCACTGGCCCTGCAGTCAGGAGGACCTGAGTCCAAATCTCGCCTCAGACCCTTAACACAAAAACTAGCTGTATGACCTGGGGCAAGTCACTTAACCCCAATTGCCTTACTCTCCCATCTCAAAAATAAAAAAAAAAGAAACCCAACTGTTTTTTTTAACATGGAAGTAAGAAGTAAGTTATATAGGTACTGGGGGTATAGAAATCCATCCTGCCCTACTAGAAAGTTGGAGGGGGATAAATGGTGGGGTATATAAGAGAGAGCAGATGAAGGGAAGAGGTATTCAGTACACTTGATATCTTGGGGTGGGGGTAAGGAAAAGATGGGGAGAAAATTTGTACCTCAAAATCCTATAGAAATGAATGTTGAAAAGGAAAAATAAATAAATAAAAGATTTTTTTTTTTTTAAAGAAAGTCAAATTTTCTGTTCAGCTCTGGTTTTTCCATCGGGAACACTTGAAAGCCCTCTATTTCATTGAATGACCATATCTTCCCCTGAAGCATTATACTCAGTTTGGCTGGGTAAGTGATCCTTGCTTTTAATCCTAGCTCCTTTGACCTCCGGAATATCATATTCCAATACCTTCAGCCCCTAAAATGTAGAAGCTGCTAGATCTTGTGTTATTTTGATTACATTTCCACAACACTCAAATTGATTCTTCCTTATTGCTTGTAGCATTTTCTCCTTGACCTAGGAATTCTGGAATTTGGCTATAATATTCCTAGAACTTTCCTTTTGGGGATCTTTTTCAAAAGGCAATCAGTGAATTCTTTAAATTCTTATATTGCCTTCTGGTTGTAAAATATCAGGGCAATTTTACTTGAGAATTTCTTGAAGGATGATATCTAGGGTCTTTTTTGGATCATGGCTTTCAAGTAGTCCAATAATTATTAAATTATCTCTCCTAGATCTATTTTCCAGGTCAGAAGCTTTTTCAATGAAATATTTAAAATTGCCTATTTTTTTTTTCATTTTTTTGGATCTATTTTATAGTATCTTGATTTGTCATAAAATCAGTAGCTTCTATGTGCTCCAGTCTAATTTTAAAGCAATTATTCTCTTCAGTGAGCTTTTGAAATTCTTTTACCATCTTGCAAATTCATCTTTTTAAGGCATTCTTCTCCTCATTGGCTTATTGGGGCTCTTTTGCCATTTAAGTTAATCTATTTTTTAAGATGTTATTTTCTTCATTCAGTCTGTTGACTTGCCTTTCATGATTTTCTTGCATCATTCACATT
This sequence comes from Petaurus breviceps papuanus, assembly GCF_028583685.1. Lineage (NCBI taxonomy): Eukaryota > Metazoa > Chordata > Mammalia > Diprotodontia > Petauridae > Petaurus > Petaurus breviceps. The sequence goes on from NW_027187324.1 coordinate 2,738,083, forward strand.
TCTCTTCCCAATTTTTTCTCCTCTCCTCTTACTTGATTTTCAAAATCCTTCTTGAGCTCCTCCATGTCCGTTGGAAACTTTTGATGCAGGACTTTTGATTTAGTTGTCTTCTTCTGGTTCCATGTTTTGATCCTTTTTGTCCCCCCAAAAAGGATTCTATGGTCTGATTGAATCTCCTCTGTTTGCTCATCTTACCAGCCAAGTACTTGACTTTTCAGCTCTTTGACATGGTAGAACTTTGCTTCCAGAGTGGAGAGAACGGTGTTCCAAATTGCTGGGGTTTTTTTGCAAATGTTATCAGAACTGTTGTCAGAACTATGAGGAGGGTGCCCTCTCTATAGCCACCACTAGCTCTGGCACTCTAGTGTTCCTTACCCCAGGAAAACCACACAAAACCACCACCCAGAACCAAGCAGGTCAAACAAAGTGGGATTATCCTCTAAATAATCACTTGTTCCCTTTATGTTCCACAGGCCAGGAGTCCTGGAGTTAGTCATGTGGTAGCCACTACAGCCACCACATTTCCTCCACCTCTGCCACCCCAGAGGCAGAGGTCAGACCACATTCTTCTCTCACCCTTTATCAACAGGGTTCCTATAGCAGCAAGCATCCTTGCATATGCAGGGTGGCTGCCAACACAGGTTCTTAGATCTGCTTTTCTAAAGGAAAGTAACTCAAAAATGGGTTAACAGTCTTTCTTTAATGAAACATATGTCATTTACCTAGTTCAGGGGGAAAAGGTCAGCACCCCAAAACTCAGAGAATACAAACAAAATGCCAACAAGTCAGAAGCAGGAGTTACAAGCAGCAGACAGGCTTCCAACTCTCTGACCATTACATCCATACCTAGTCAGTTACCAGAGAGGGAAGCATCAACATCTGGGTTTTCCAAGCCAGGGGGCTCAATGGCTGCCCAGAGACTTGCCTGGTCAAATCACATAACTCTTCTCAAAGTGAGCCCCCCGGCTTTGAAAACCCAGACGTTGATCCTTCCTTCTTTGGTAACTAACTAGGTATGGATGTAACGGTCATGCAGCTGGAAGCCTGTCTGCTGATCTGTTTCTCTGTCTGTATTTTTTGTCTCTTTCTAATCTCTGTATTTTCTGAAGTTCTGGGTGATGAACTTTTCCCCCTGAACTAGGGAAATGTCATGTTTGATTAAAGCAAGATTATTAACCCATTTTGAGTTTCTTTCCTTTAGAAAAGCAGATCTAAGAACCTTTGTTGGCATCCACCCTGGGTATGCTAGGATGCTTGCTGTTACAAATGGCATCACAAACAGAATCTGAAGATTGAAAGGAAAGTATGGGAGTTGGGATAATTGTTTCCCAGTTGTGGTAGCTGTGAGTCTGTGGAGCCTTGGAACAGGATAGAACGGCCTTCATACTGACTTCACTGAGGTGAGAGCAGGAATGGTGAGATGGCTGCATTGGGACTGGGGCAGAAACCAAGTGCATCTGCCTCCTACAGTAGGAGAAGAACCTAGGAGTTCGGAATTCAGCCACAGGACAAGATAAGAACTGTGTGACAAGGCAGGAACACTGAATGTGTTTTCTTGCTGCATCCCACAGTTTGGGAGCTAGAGGGAGGATGGACTTGTGTCTATGGTGGGTGGGGTGAAGTGCCATGGACCCCCGAGGAGTCCACCCTCTTTTGTTGCCCAGTCACCCCTTAGTACTTGGAAGCAGGGGCTGGAGCAGTGTGGGCAGAAGGACACCTGGCTATGCCCAACAAAACTTTTATTTTGACATTTGTTTTGAATTGAGGTGATTATAATGCAATGTCCTTGGTATTTGCTTAAGGCCTTATGGTCACTTTGGTAACAAGTTGTTACCTTTTATATCTTGCAAATGTGATCTCTATTTTGTGAGGATTATGTTGTACCTAAAGAGATGTTAATGCTAATTCAAATGTAAATTGCCTAAGCAATGGGTATGAAAGATCTTGGGGCCACATGTTATAGGAATGAGCATTTAAGATCTTCCCTGCCCCTAGGCCCTTTGATAGGCTTAGGAGACTGTGAGAACCTTCCTTGATTTCAAAATATACTCTGCCCCCTAAATAGGCTGCATGTGGTCACATGGAGCCTGTAGCAGGAGGCTTGGTTTTCATGAATGCCCATATCTTGGTGCTGTGTTTTTGAGCAGTGGGTCAAGAGGGTTGTCACATTCTCTGAACCAGGAGAAGGCTATATATACCCTGATGTGAGATTTTGTTTGGGGGCTCATTTTGAGAAGAGTTATGTGATTTGACCAGACGGGACCCTGGGTAGTCATTGAGCTGTATTTTTGCCTGCTTGTAAACTCTTTATTCTCTGAAGTTTGGGGTGCTGACCTTTTTCCCCTGAACTAGGTAAATGACATATGTTTTGATTAAAGCAAGATTGTTAATTAATTTTGAGTTGTTTTCCTTTGCAAAAGCAGATCTGTGTTGGCCGCTGTAGCAGCAAGCACCCCAGCATCCCAAGGGTGTCTGCCAGCACAGGTTCTTGGATCTGCTTTGATAAAGGAAAGCAATTCAAAATGGGTTAACAAGCTTACTTTAATCAGTCAAATATGTATCATTTACGTAGTTCAGGGGAAAAAGGTCAGCACCCCGAACTTCAGAATATACAGACAGAATTATCAAGACAGAAACAGATCAAGTAGACAGATTTCCAAACAGTCCAACCATTACATCCATACCAAACAACATCCGGGTTTCAAAGCCAGGGGGCCCTGGACAACGGCTTCCCAGAGTTTCATCTGATCAAATCACAGAACATTTCTCAAAGTGAGCCTCCAAAACAAAGCCACACATCAGGGCTTATCTAGCCTTCTCCTGTCTCAGAGAATGTAACAACCTTATTGACTCACTGCCCAATCAAGAAGTATCTACTGAAAAACAAGCCTCCCACCCCAGGCTGCAGGTGCACTCTAGCCTAGGGGCAGGGAAGATCTTTAAATTTACATTCCCATTACCTTGGGCCCCAAGATCTTTCATGCCCATAGCATAGTTAATTTACTTTTGAATCAGCACTAAACATCTCTTTGGTCACATTTTCAAGATACAGAGCTAAAGTTACCAAAGTGGCCACTGGGCCTTAAACAAACACAAAGTACTTTGTATTATCACCTTAATTCAAAACAAGAGTCCAAATAAAGTTCTCTTGGGGGGGGTGTCCTTTCCCTCACACAGCTCCAGCCCCTGCTTCCAAGTATCAAGAGGGGGATGGGCAACAAAACCAACAAGGTGGGGTCCTTGGGGGTTCAAGGTACTTCATCCCACCCACCATAGTCACAAGTCCATCCTCCCCCTGAGTCCCAAACTATGGGATACAGCTAGGAAACACATTCAGTGCCCCTGCTTTGCTGCTCAATCCTTATCTTTTCCTGTCGCTGAATTACGAACTCCTGGGTTCCTTCTCCTTCCGCAGGTGGCAGCTGCTCCTGGCTTCTGCCCAGGTCCCGATGCAGGTAGCTCACCATTCCTGCTCTCAGCTCAGTGAAGTCTGCATGCAGGCCATTCTTCTTTCCTGGTCCATGACTCCACAGAGTCACAGCTACCACAAGTGGGAAACAAACAATTATCCCATCCCCCATACTTCCCTTTTACTCTGCAGATCCTGTTCATGACACCATTTTGTAGCAGCAAGCACCCCAGCATCCCAAGTGTGTCTGCCAACACAGGTTCTTGGATCTGCTTTGATAAAGGAAAGCAATTCAAAATGGGTTAACAAGCTTACTTTAATCAGTCAAATATCTATTGTTTACCTAGTTCAGGGGAAAAACTTCAGCACCCTGAACTTCAGAATATACAGACAGAATTATCAAGTCAGAAACAGATCAAGTAGACAGAATTCCAAACTGTCCAACCATTACATCCATACCAAACAACATCTGCGTTTCAAAGTGGTGGGGGGGCCTGCACAATGGCTTCCCAGAGTTTCATCTGATCAAATCACAGAACACTTCTCAAAGTGAGCCCCCAAAACAAAGCCACACATCAGGGCTTACATAGCCTTCTCCTGTCTCAGAGAATGTAACAACCTTATTGACTCACTGGCCAATCAACAAGTATCTACTGAAAAACAAGCCTCCCACCCCAGGCTCCAGGTGCCCTCTAGCCTAGGGGCAGGGGAGATCTTTAAATTTACATTTTCATTACAGCAGCAACCCTGGGTATACTAGGGTGCTTGCTGCTACAGTTCCCCACTGACCTTTTACTTTCTCTTTGGCATTTATGAGTTTAGAAGACTGGAAACAACCACAGCTTCCAGTGATTCATTCTCCTGAAATCTGCTCCTGCCAGTCTGGGCCATGAGTCTGAGCTGGAGTGGCTCACATGGGACTATGCTTGCAACAGGCCCTTCCCCTTCCAGCCTGCTAGGTTGACTTCAATGGGACATCTGTTTCTCTCTGTCACTTTGTGGGTTCTGTACCTCTAAAATTTGTTTACAGTCATATTTTTCAGGTATTGGAGGTGGTTGGTGTGGGGGCTTCAGCAATTTCCTGCTCTTACTCCTCTATCTTGCCTCCACATCTAGCGTTTCCTCATTTTTTAAGAGGGGTATAATGAAACATGCATTGCTTACCTGGCAGGGATGTTCATTGGGTCATTATTTAGAGCTGAAAGGTACCTTAGAATTAATGTGAACCAACCACATAATTTAATAGATGATGAAATTTTAGCACCAATAGTTAAACAACCTGCCCAAGGTCCTAAGGTAAGACATTTTTGTGGAGACCAAATGAGATAATGCATGTAAACCATTTTGTAAACCTTAACATGCTAGATAAACACTAGCTGTCATAATTACTATGCTAGAATTCTGCCATTTAACACCTCATTATTGGGCCACCATCATTGTGAAGAGGCTTCCCTGGCAAGATGTCTAATGGTGACTAAGTGAAAGTTCCTCATCCTTGGTCATATAGGTTACTTTCACATACACAGTAATATTCAACAACAACAACAAAAAGCAGACAAATGTACAGTTCACACACACAAATACATATCCACATATCTCTTGGCACAAATTACTCATATGATTATAAAAAATTATAGGTTGAGTGGATCTAAAAGAGATTTTCTAACTCAACCCTCCCATTTTTCAGAGGAGGAAAATTAAGACAGTAAAGGAGACATGCCTCTCATGCCTGAGATTATTCAAATGATAATTTTCTGTTATCCACTTGGATTTATCATGTTTGAACATAATTAACTGCTCAAGATGGAACTTTTCTTTAAGAGAGGAGGGAGATTATACCAAAAATAATGGGAAGCACTGAGCCAGTCAGTGCTTTTACTGTGTTATTTCCAGGCACCATTTGCCTTTTTTTCTACCAGATTCTTGGCTACCAGTTAGGAATATACTATTTCAGTAAAGCAAATGACAGGCTTTGGAACCATTTTAATATAATTTCCCAAAGTGCCTAAAATATAGCCTTAGAGTACAGTAGGCACTAGAGGTAATAATTTGATCATGAAATACATAAAAACATAATTCTAAGAAATAAAGTAATAAAGACCACCAAGGCCTGAAAATAGCAGTGGCAGCCCCATCATATCAATGGATACTCATTAGTTATGTGCAAAGTAGAAAGAACTGTTAATAAAGGCATTATTCTTTTAAAGCAAGGACACTGAGCTTTTCCAGTACCATAACTTTCCAATAGAATCATACCTTTGATTTGTAGTGTTTCACAGTCTATGAAGTACTTCCATACAAATTATCTCATTTGATTTTCACAACAGCCTTGAAAGATTAGATGACATCAGAATTATTCCCATGTTTAGAGAAAAAGAAACAGGCTCAAAGGAGTAGTGACATAAGCCATACAAGGAATTTGGAGGAAAGCTAAGACTAGTCCCCAGACCTACCTAATCTTCTTTCATTGTTTGTTTGCTTCTTTTTTTAATATTGCTCCATGTTTCTGCCTGGAACTATCATTCCAGTATAAACATCACTTGAAAAGATATGCCTTGAAGGGACAAATTTTACAACTATAATAAAAGATCAAAACCTGAATCTGTGTTGAAATATAGGATTCCAATATGATTGTTTTCATGACATTTTTCAACTAAAACTCTTTTTCTTGTTATTAGTATGTGTGTATATTTATTTCAAAATTATGACTATGTATTATCTATGCCATTAATTTAATTAATAATCCAAGATCATGGAAGCATGAGAATGAATTTCATGTTTTAAAGTTTCAAAATAATCCTTTCCAAAAGCAATTATTTAGATAAAAGGATGTATAGTAGTAAAATCATTTCTTTCATTTTGAATAAACCAACTTCATTTCATTAAGAATTATTTTAATATATTTTCATAAGTATTCAATTTCAAAGCTATTATTTCATTCATATAAAAATAAACATAAGATGACCAATGATTGGAGAGTTTAAAAACATTTAAATGGAAGCAAGTATTATATTTTGGGTCACAGAATTGGGGCTCAAAAATTGTGGTTCTTTGTTCATTCAGCCACTTAATTTTTCATATTGAAAACAGTGGCCCAGAGAAATTATGTGATGTTTCCAAAGTCACACATAATACGATACAGAGAAAAAATTTAAATCATCAGTCATAGGATTACAGAATAAAGTTACAAAAAACTTAAGAGGCCATCTTATCCAAACCCTCATTTTATAATTAAGGAACTCGAGGCCCAAGAAGCATATATGACTTAAACAATGTCACAAAAGTAGTAAGGAGCAGATGTAGGATTTGATTTGTTCTTATGATTCTTATGATTTAGCACATCACTGTGCTAAAATTCTGAATAGTAACTGATCTAACTGTCAATGTATTGTAACCATGCCATAGCAGATATAGAGTTAATTTAAAATATGCTATACAAATTGTCACTGATCTTCCTTAATTAAGTATTTTTGTGACTATGTATATATATATATATACATATAGATAGGTAGATAGAAATAGATATAGATATAGATTTAAATCTCCTTCCTTCTTATCCCTCTCTGATAAGGATGTGTTTTCCTATTTTCAATATACGACAACCATTATAAAGTTTGCCAAATTTTTCTAACAAGAGTATAGCTCTTTGCCATCTTGATGATGAAGTCCAGCACTTTGTTATCATCATAGAATTAGAAACTCTGAATTCAAGATTCTCCTGCTAATAATCCTAACTATCTACTATCTCTTTGATTCCCAGTACTGTCAAGGCTTCCACCAGAGTGTTCCTGCATGAGCTAGAAAATAACACTGACTGTGTGTAATGACAAGGAAAGAAGTACTTAGCACCTTGTTTCAGCTATTTAATTATATGGCACCTTATTTTAGTTTAAATTTCTTTTAAGCCTTGCCCATGATTATATCAAGTCTTTGTTAAGAAACAGAACTTGTGAACCCCTGTTGCTGATGCAACAGGAAGGGGCAGAAGAGGGAGGAACTAATGACCATACATAAAGAGAAGCCCAAGCTGGGAGAGAGCAGAACTGAGAAGAGAACATTTGTGGTGGCAGAGTTGAAAAGGCAAAAACTTGTAGTATGCCAGCACTCTGTTTGTCTTTTCTATCTGTTTTGATTTCTGTTTGTGATACTTTGTACAGAAGCCCTGAGATCTTATTGGTCCCAGGATTTTCTTGTAAGCTTACAGAAGTCCTGGAAGAGGGTTTCAGAGGTCCTGGTACTATACTGACAATTTGTGTAGTGTTCCCAGACCTTGTATGTGGGTCTCTGTTGATTTCATAGGCAGACAGTGAATTGATGATGGTGCTGGCAATGTGCATGCATGTTGTTTTGGCTCTGTTAAGCGTTGTCTTCACAGAAACTCTGAAGGACTTGAGGTGAACTGGACACTGAGCTTCAAAATGGAATGGGAACTGGATGAGGAGCTGGATGAGAAGCTGAGAGCTGCCTGCCTTTGAATCCAGGTGACAGTTGGGTAAATTCAGGCAGGAACTGGGGCCATGGAAGAGGAATCATGGAATCAGAGAGCCAGCCTCAAGTCAACATGAAAAGAATTCTCCTTCTCTCCTTGTTACTTAATGCTGACTGAGAAGATCATGCTTTACTGTTTCATAGGGGTGGGAGAACCTTGTACTCTGTACCTTGTACCTTTTAAGGATGATTGAGTTAAGGATGATTGGAAACTAATCTACAATCAAGAAGGAAGAAGACTTTTTGACTGAGAGATTAAGACAATGTGACCTAGGGATGGAGAACTTTGAGCTTGATACTTTGTGTCCCTTAATGAGGCTTGCTCCTTAAGGATAATTGAGTTAAGGACTTATTGAATGATATCTTTTGCTTAAAACTATGTGGCCATTTTGGTGAAAACTATATGGCCACTTTAGTGATAAATTGTTATATTATAACACTGTGAATTCTGTACTTTGGTTTCTGTGAATGTTTTGCTTTAATTTACTGCTTAATAAATAGAGAGTTCAGTACACAATGTAATCAGAACTTTAAAGCTGTCCACAGCAGCAGTCCTCTGGAAAGCTGCTCATGCTTGGCTTTACACTGAAGGGGGGAAGCATTTGAATAATATACTACACCATAATACAACAAATATTTGCTGCTCGTGAAAAATAATAGGTATGCTTTATATCTGTGATGTATTTTACAACTTACAAAATTTATCAACATTAATTATTTTTAATTCGTTGACAAAATAACAAGTTGATTTAGCTAGGGCAAGTATTATTACCTGAATTTTACATTAAAAAAGGATCATTGATATAGAACTGTACACATTCTTAGAGGCTTGGAATTCAACGATCTTTTAATTCTTTATTTGTTTGCTTTTTTTTGGAGAAAATCAGGCTTAAGGGCCTTCCCAGGGTCAAAAGGTTCTTAAGTGTCAAGTGTCTAAGGCTGAAATAGAGCTCAGATCCTCCTGACTCCAAAGGCAGTGCTCTATCTACTGTGCCACCTAGATGCCCCCAGTGGCTTCTTTTTTAAAAAATGTAAAACGACTAACAAGAGGGTTTAAATGATTTGCCCACTGTCACATAGTAAGTAGCAGATCTGGAATATATATGCATTATTCCTACACATACACACACACACACACACACACACACACAAGTGCTGAAGGCTAAAAGAAATAAACTGATTTTTATATACACAGAAGGGTAAGGTGATATATCATGGCCAGACCTTTTTTCTCTGAATAGAGAGCTCTCTCTATTGTGCCACAAAGGAAAGGATATAAATACAATAATAATAATGGAAATTATCATCATCATTATTAATGATATTGGCTTATGTAAGAGTGCTTGGACTTCAAGGGAAACTTGAGTTCAAATCTTGTCTCAGACATTTACTAGCTGTATGACCCTGAGCAAATCACTAAACCTCCAGTTTCCCATATGTGAAATTGGGAACAATGAAAATACTTACCTCAAACATTATTGTAAAGAACAAATAAGATACATAGATACAGTGTTTTGCAAACCTTTAAGTGTTATATAAATCTAGGAAGAGGAGGAATATAGTGCTGTAATGTTAGAACCTTACATAATTTCATTTAATCCTCACAACAAACCTATGATGTTAATGCTATGGATATTGCCATCCCTTCTTCATAGGTGGGTAAAATTAAAAGAAGAAAGGAAATTTAGTAACTTGCTTATAATCATACAAGTAACAAATGGCTATCAGAGCTCTTAGTGTGAATCACCATGCTATTTGAACCAGGAACAAAATAAAAATCTGATGGTTAATATTTAATTTATTTACTCACAAGATATTCACCAAGGTCCTGAGACTATGCCATAAATATATTTAAGAATATATGCAAATAACAAGAAATCACTTTGCAAACAATATAGCGTCAAGAACCAGTGATATTCCTGAAAGATAATGAACTTATATGCTACAGTATATTAAGAAATTCATATATTCAACATGACTTTCATTGAATATTCTGATGTCAGTGATTTCTGTTGCTCAAACATTATATTTTCCAAGGATATGCTGATCATCAAAAATAAAATAGAAACCCAAATCAGAAAGGTCAATATATCTAGCAATGAGTAAAATTAGGGGACATGGTGACATCAATATTTCATCAAGTTACACATGAAACTAAAGTTCTGTATAGTAATAGGGCTCATTGTCTTCTAATATGTCTATCAAAGATTGATCTTACACACATGCATGTGCACACACAGAGAGACAATATGTTTTGGTTTCTTAAATTGTCTATTTTTTTCTTCTAACAGTTTTCTCAATGCCACTTGAGAGCCTTACTGAAAATTCATGTAAGAAAAAAAAAATCATCACCAACAAAAGCCCCCAAATGTATCCTGTCACTTTGAATTGCTATGATATTCCTCAAAACCCAATGGCTAGATTACACATTTATGTGGAATAGATGACCTCAGGATCCCTATGCAGTTCTTGTATAAAAACTGATGTTCAGAAATATAAATTGAAGTTGGGAAAATTCTATGAAACGTGGCCTTAAGCAATTCAGTCTAATTGTGAATGGCCTTGAAGCCAAAGAATTTATCAGGTTTCTGAGACATCTTCAAGAAGTAGATGAGATGTCCTTGAGCAAGACTTAGGTCACTGAAACACTATCAGGGCTGTGATATAGGGGATAAAATTCCAGAAAATTATATCAGTTTATTGAGCATAAATAAAGATCATAATTAATATATGTATACACACACATATATGTATATACAAAAATGATATTTCAATAAAACATGTGGCTTAGTTTGAATATTGATATTGAACTTATGTAGACAAATATAATTTTTATGTTATCTGACAAGACCACAGGTTGGCATTAATGATGTCTCAGATGTTTCTAATAATGACATTGGATTAAAAAGTAGCTATTCATGATGTTGGAATAATGCTTTCTATTCCCTAAACATAAGTGGGTTTTAAACTGCTACTAGAAGTAATGAGGCCCCAAAGCACTGGAATTATGGATTAGAAATACAACCCCCCTCAATATGTGTAATAAATTTCTGAGATCGTGCTGTGTGAGCAAATGTCTATCTTATTAACTTCCTGAAAACTGAGCAATAAATAAGGGAGATGAAGAGGACAAAGAACATATGTAAAGTATATGCCTTAGCTTTAGACTGATGGAGTCCTCAAGTAGACCTGGAAAGCATGAGAAAATCATCAGCAATGATGAAATAAAAACATTAAATATGAAAATACTTTCACAACTATTTCACCAAGAAAAAACGGCATTTGACTCCCATTCCATTGTGTTATAATTCTAAATGATACATTATTCATTAAGGAAGAAACAACTTGAGTATTGTATAAACACAAACCTCCTCCACTTCCTAGATTTATACAGCATTTAAAGGTTTGTAAAACACTGTTTATTATTTGGTCTTTACAATAATGCTTTGAGGTAAGTACTTTCATTGTTCCCAATTTTACATATAGGGAAACTGAGGTAGATAGAGGTTTAGTGATTTGCTCAGGGTCATACAGCTACGGTAGTAAATGTCTTAGGCAGGATCAGAACTCTTTTCCCTGACTCCAAGGCCAACACTTTCACCCAATACATAAGATCTAGCAACTTCTACAGATAGTTACTGCCCTAAGTTTTGTGAGCCTAAGATATATTAATTTTCATGACAAATAAATTCATCACTTATCACATATGTGTGGAAATGTGTTTTTTGTCTTCACAAGGCAGTGAATAACATACTGGACCCAGAATTGAGAAAACCTGGTCTCAAATCCTACCTTAGATATTTAGAACTGTATGACCTCGGGCAACGTGTTTAACCACCTTAAATTAATTTTTATTTTATTTTATTACATTAATTTTAGTTTTCAACATTCATATCCCAAAGATTTTGAGTTATGGATTTTCTTCCAATCTCTCTCCTACCTCCCATCCCAAGATGGCAAGGATACTGAATATCTCTTCCCTCATTCTGCTCTCTCATATTTCCCCTAAATCCCACCCCCCTTACTTTCTTGTAAGGCAAGACGTATTTCTACACTCCATTGCCTGTATATCTTACTTCCCTGTTGCATGCAAAAAAAAAAAAAATTAACATGTTTTTACAATTTTGAGTTCCAGATTCTCTCCCTTCTCCCCTCTTCACCCATCTCCACTGAGAAGAAAATTCAATATAGGTTACGCATGTGTAGTAATGCACAACATTTCCATAGTAGTCATATTATGAAAGACTAACTATATTTCCCTCCATCTTCTACACCCCCCCATTTATTCTATTTTTTTCTTTTGATCCTGTCCCTTTTCAAAAGTGTTTGCTTCTAACTACCATCTCCCCCAATTTGACCTAACTTTTGTCATCCCCACTCTTATCCCCTTCAACCTTCTTTCCTGTAGGGTAAGATATCAAATTGAATGTGTATGTTATTCCCTCCTTAAGCCAAATCCAATGTAAGGTTGACTCATTCCCTTTCACCTTCCTGATCTTCCCCTAGTAACAGCCTTCTCCTGCCTTCTTTATTTGAGATAATTGACTCAATTCTATCTTTTCTTTTCCCTTACTTTCCCCAATATATTTCTCTCTCAGCTCTTAATTTTATTTTTACATCATCTCTTCACATTCAACTTACCCTGTGCCCACTATGTATACATGAATGCACATATACACACATATATGCATCTACACCTACACATACATATATGTATACATATACATACAGATAGAATTCCTTCAACTATCCTTGTATTAACAAAAGTTGCCTGAGTTAACAAATATCAACTTTCCATGTATGAATGTAAATAGTTGAACTTTATTATGTTTCTTATAATTTCCCTTTCTTGCTTACCTCTTCATGCTTCTCTTCTTGCTTATATTTGAAATTCAGATTTCCTCTTCAGCTCTGGTCTTTTCATCAAGAATGCTTGAAAATCCTCTATTTCATTAAATGATCATATTTTTCCCTGAAGTATGATACTCAGTTTTGCTGGGTAGGTGCTTCTTGGCTTTAATCCTAGCTCCTTTGACCTCTGGAATATCATATTCTGAGCCCTTCAATTCCTTAATGTAGAAGCTGCCAGATCTTGTGTTATACTGACTGTGTTTTCTCAATACTCAAACTGATTCTTCCTGACTGCTTGTAATATTTTCTCCTTCACCTAGGAACTCTGGAATCTGGATATAATAAACTTAGGAGTTTTCTGTTTGGGATCTTTTTTCAAGAGGTGATCAGTATTTCTTTCATTTTCTATTTTGCCTTCTGGTTCTAGAATATCAGGACAATTTTCCTTGAGAATTTCTGAAGGATGATTTCTAGGCTCTTTTTTGATCATTGCTTTCAGGTAGTCCAATAATTTTTAAATTATCCCTCTTGGATCTATTTTCCAGGTCAGTGGTTTTTCCAATGAGATATTTCCCTTGTCTTCTCTTTTTTCATTCTTTGGATTTGTTTTATTGTATCTTGATTTCTCACAAAATCATTAGCTTCTATTTGCTCTAATAAAATTTTGTAGGATTATTTTCTTCAGTGACCTTTTGAAATTCCTTTCCCATCTCTGGCCAATTCAGATTTTTAAGACAGTCTTCTCCTCATTGGTTTTTGGGACCTGTTTGGCCATATGAGTTAGTCTATTTTTAAGGTGTTATTTTCTTCAGTCAGACCGATGACTCAGTTTTCATTGTTTTCTTTCATTATTCTTATTTCTCTTCCCAATTTTTCCTCTACCTCTCTTACTTGATTTTCAAAATCCTTCTTGAGCTCCTCCAAGGTTTGTGAACTATTCATATTTTTCTTGCAGGCTTTTGATGCAGGACTTTTGACTTTGTTGTTTTCTTCTGATTTGGTATTCTGATCCTTTTTGTCCCCAGCAAAAGATTACTTAGTTTTATTGTGCTTCCTCTATTTTCTCATGTTGCCACTCAATTATTTGTCTTTTGAGTTTTTGTCACAGCAGAACTCTGCTTCCAGAGTGGAGAGTGCTGTGTCCCAAATTTCTGGGGTTTTGTGCAGCTGTTTTCAGAGCTTCTTCCAGCCCTAAGAACTTTGAGGAGAACTTTCTCTCTATAACCTCCATAAGCTCTGCCATGCCAGAGCTTGTCACTCCAGGACCACCACCCAAGACTGCAAGCCAGATAGAAGCCAGCAAAGCAACATAATCCTGCTCCAGCACCAGCAGAGAGATTCCTGCAAATGCCCTGTGGACAGTCACTTGGTCTCCCTACATTCTGTAGTCCTGGAGCCAGAAGCAGCAGCAGTAGCAGCAGCAATTGCAGTCACTGTCACCTCTGCCACCACAGGGGAGGGAGCCAGAACCTTGCTCTTCTCTCACCCAGGATCAACAAAGTTCCCCACTTACCTTTTACTTTCTCTTTGGTCTTTATGAGTTGAGACGATTGGAAACCACCACAACTGACAGTGATTCACTCTCCTGAAGTCTATTCCAGCTGGTCTCTGCCACCAGTCTCGGCTGTCGCAAGTCTGGGCCAGCATGGCTCCTGCAGAACTGTGCTCTGCTGTCAGCTCAGTGTGATAGACTCTTCCTGTTAGCCTGACAGATTGCCTTCAGCGGGAAATTTATTTTTCTCTGTCACTTTGTGGGTTCTATAGCTTTAAAATGTGCTTACAGTCTTATTTATGGGTATTGGTGGTCCTTGAAGTGGGAGCTCAAGTAAGTTCCTGCTTTAACTACACCATCTTGGCTCCACTCCCCCTCCGAAATTAATCTTATTTGTGATTGTTGTGAGGGTGACATGAAATGGTATATGTTAGGAGCTTTTCAAACCTTAGCATCAGTCAATCAACAATAATTTCTTGAATGCCTACGTTGTGCTAAGTGTTAGGGATGCAAATAAAAAATGTAATGAAATCCTACTCTCAAGAGGTTGTTACATTCTTTTAAGTGACACAACTACATATGTCCAAGAATATACAGAATAGTTATAAATACTGGAGCTAAAGACAAATTAGCTAAGGAGGGCAATAATAGTGAAGAAGATGAGGAAAAGCTTCACAAGAAGATGATGCTTAACCCTCCAGGACCAAAGGGAAACTATTTGACAAAACCACAGTTGACCCTAATAATGTCTCAAATGTTTGTAATAAAGATAATGGGTTAAAAAAAAGTAGATATTCATAATGTTGGAATAATGCTTTCTATTCTGTAAACTTAAGTGGGTTTTAAACTGCTGCTGGAATAAATGAGGCCCAAAATTAGACTTAGGGTTTACAAAAGAGTGAATTCTGGGAGTGTGAAAGATGAGTGCAAAACACAGACACAGGAGGCTTAATAGCATGGAGATTAGTATGGATTGTTAAGTGTCCAAGAAGGTGTAAAATACAATTATCAGAGAAAGATTGGAGTGGTATGAACAAATTTAAAAGATAAACAGAATTCATATTTTATCTTAGAGAAAATAAGGAACCTTTGGGGTTTATGGAGTAAGGAAGTCAAATACATTTGTACTTAAGGAAAATCACCTTGTTTGTTTTGTGGTGAATGGACTTGATAAAGGAGACCAATTAGCAATAATTTAGGTAAGTGGTCATTAGAGTCTGGAATAATGTGTAATTAGGTGACAGAGATTTAAATATAAGATTTTGTAAAGATAGAAAAGGCAAGACTTAACTTTTGGGTCTTAGGGGTGAAGGAGAGCAAGGAATTAAAGATAATACAATATAAAAAGCTCAAAGACTAGAAGAATGGTAGTGATTTTGGCAGAATGGGAAAATTTTTTCAAGTGTAGAGTTTGGAGTGGGAGGATATAATGAGTTCTATTTTGACCAGTTAAGTTTGAGAAGTCTCTGGGATATTCAGTTTAAAATGTCCATTAGGCAATTGTTTATTCAGAAGTGAGGCTCAGGGGAAAGACTAGATATATAGATTTTTTTTTTGGTTCTGTACACAAACGTAATGATCAAATTTATGCAATCTAATGAGTTCACCAAAAGAGAGAACATAGAGGGCTAAGAGATGAGGATTCAGCTCAGGGCAGAGTCTTTGAGAACTCCCATATTTAGAGACAGTGCTGTGGATGTTGAGACATAAGGGAGACAGAGGTAAGAGTATTCTGACAGTGAGGAGAAGAATCGAGAAATAGTGTCAGGAAACCTAGGGGGAAGAGAATATCTAGAAATAAAGGGTGTTCAACAGTGACAGGAAGGATGAGTACTGAGAAAAGACCATCAAAATTATCAAGTAAGAAGAGATCACTGATAACTTTGGAGAAAGTAGCTACATTTGAGTGATGAGTTCCAAAGTCAGGTTTCTTCTTATAATGAAGTGTTGAAACACCTTGGATGTAAGGTAATACATAATACCATGTCAGGGAAGGGTAAAAGGTAAACTTGTACTCAGAATCTCTGAGTAAAGAAAAAAAAATCTAAAAAGAAAAAAATCTCATAAAGGGGATATCAATTAGCTGGTACTTGCCATGGAGCTTTTTAATGGTGCTCCTGGGAGCAATGGCTCCTGACAGTGGTTCAGTCTATCGAAATAGTAAGTGGGCTACATTCATAAAAACTCATGATATTCTGTGAAGTAATACAGTAAATTGAAAAACATCTACAGAGCTGGAGTCCTTGTGATCACTTTAATTGAAGCAGGAGAACCATTAGGAGGATACAAAAACCATGTTACCAACCTATTTGAAAAGTCCTCAAGTCTCACTTTATAAAAAACATGCTCCATTTCTGTCTATGTTTCTCTTGATCCACCTATTTCAAGAGTTTTCTTGTCCTCAGCTGTAACACCCACTCTAATTATGTCTGACAGTCTTTCAAGTATGAATATATTATAAGCTTAAATAACAACAAGTGACAGAATCAAGGAAGTGAGACGGTACTGTGTTCCATGTCCATTACCTTTGATAATTCAATTAATTATAACAACAATATGGAATACTTTGCAAATATGGGATGCTTTTATTTACTAGAAATTTGACATCTCACATTTGCCATCTTTTTTGGAAGAAAGTGTGAGACTTAATATAAGGATTTTCATTTTGCTGTGTGATATGTGCTAACACTAAGGAATTGCCTTGGTGAAGGTGGGAGGAATACAGAATGCTATGCTTTTTTTTTGTTCTTCAGTCATTTTAGTTGTATCTGACTCTGTGATCCCATTTGGGGTTTCTTGGCAAAGATCCTGGAGTACTTTAGAGTGGCAACACTATGCTAGAGTCAAGTTACAGTGTGCCTAACTGTGGCTAACCAGACCCTATGAGGTCAGGATGTTCTACCACAGGTTGGGCACAAATAATCCATATCAACATTTGGGGTGAATTGTCTCAATGTGCACACCTCATGTTTCTTTTGAGTGAATTAAATTCTAGTTTGCTCAAAGAGAATACCACCTTCTCTCATGTGGGCATGCCATGCTGAGCAGTACTGTGCCAATATCTCTCATGCTATAAAATCAATTCCAAAGTTCTTAAAAGAGATCTTGAGAGTGGCCTTGCACTGCTTCTTCTGATCACCATGTGAACACTTGCCCTGTGTGAGTTCTACATAAAACAATCTTTTGGCAAACATACATTTTACATTAGAACAGTGTGTCTAGCTTGTCAGATTTTTTCTCTCTAAAGTAGAGTTTGAATGCTTGGCAGTTAGGTTCAAGAAGGGACCTCAGTGTCTGGTATCTTACTCTGCTAGGTGATCTTCAGAACCTTCTTAACCCTGGGAAATATGCTACCAAAATGAGTGAAATTATCCACAACATTTAATAAATCTCCATTTGCTGTAACCAATAGTTCCGTGGTATGGATGGTGTGGTGATGACTGATGGGGCAACTGTGTTTTCTTGATGTTAATTGTAAGGCCAACATTAGCACAAGCAGAACAGAATCAATTCATATTTTGTCACATCACAGCTTCAGAGGCTGTATTGAGTGAACAATCATAAACAGAAAATCATGCACTAACCCTCTGTTCATTTTAGCCTTGACTCTAGCCTTTCCAAGTTGAAGAATTTACTATAACTGCAGTAACTGACCTTGATGCCATGTTCATTCTCATTGAAGGCATCTGACAACATGATTGGAAACATCATGCTAAAAAGCATAGGAGAAAACATATAGCCTTGTTTCACTCCATTGGTGATGGGGAAAGCATGAGAACATTGTTCACTATCCAGAATCCAGGAAAGCATGCCATTATGAAATTGAGGAACAATGCTGATGAACTTCTCTAGACAGTTTTTTAAAATTTTCTTTTCCTTTATAGAGATTGACAATGGAGGCATCCTTGAATTCCTGGGGGATAACCTCCTCTTGCCATATAATCCAGAAAATTTCAATCAACTTTTGTACAAGCAATGAACTCCCTACCTTATAAATCTCAGGTGGAATAGAAACAGCACCAGATGATTTGACACACAAAAGGAGCCTAATGGCATTCAAAATCTCTTCTTCAGTTGGAACTTCAGGCAAAAATTCAACCCAAAGTAAATGGCCAATGGCTTCAGCATTGATTGATGACAGTTTGTTGAGAACACTATGAAGTTGTCCAGCCCATCTCTCTAGGATCATCCCCTTATCACTAATCAATGTAGCTCCATCAGCACTGAATTGTTGAGATGTACTATAGGTCTTTGGCCAATAAATAACATTCACAGCATCATAAAACTGCCTGCAATTGTTACTATCAGCATAATACTGAATTCCATCTGCCTTCTTACTGAGCCAAGAATCCTTCATCTCTCTAAGCTTTGCTTGTTTTGATGGAATTAAATGTTGACTTCTTAGAAATGGATGAATTGTCCTAATGGTAAACCTTATGGAGTTCCCATTTTCCCATTTAGCAGCTTCAGAATTACCCCATAATTTTCATTAAACCAGTCTTGATGTTTGCAAGTATTCTGACCCAGAGGAGTAAATGCAGTGCTATACACCAAATCTCTGAAAGCTCCCCATGCTTTTTTTGCTCCACTATTGCCCAGTTGGCTCAAATTCCCCACCAAGTTAGCAACAAACTGTTCCCTCTTAGAGAAGAGATCTAATCTGTGGACATTACTTCTTCTGGTAGTCATTTTACCTTGGGGCCTCTGCTTTTGTTTTTTTTTTTTGTTGTTGTTGTTGTTGTTTTTTAAGCAATCAGGGTTAAGTAACTTGCTGAAGGTTACATGGCCAGATGTTTCTGGGTGGGTGCTAAGTGTCTGAGCCCGGGATTCGATCTCCAGGTCTTCTCAACACTGGCCTCTGCTTTTGTTGAATGTGAATTTTTAACTTGAAAAGAATACGTCTATGATCAGTCCAGCACTCTGTACCACACATTGCCTTGTCACTCTAAATCCTGTCTGTCTCTTCTCCTTACAATCACATGGCCTATTAAGTGCCAATGTTTGCTTTAAGCGTGCATCCATGAAGTTTTAATGCATTTAGGTAAGTGGAAAATGGTATTAGTGATGTGAAGTTCATGAGATGGATAAGTCTTCTGTGATAAGTGATCATTGCTGTTTCTGTTTTCAACTCTATTCCTGGTAGTCTGATCATACTGTGTAACATTAATGTCACCCAAAATTATGTTTGTCCTCTTTCAGCACATTGATGATAAAGGTCTCCAGGTTATAATAAAACTCTTCTTTGTTGTCATCAGGGTTTTTCATGGTGGGAGCATAGGCACTGATGATGTTGGCATGATATTTTCTTGCGAGTAGCAATCACATTGTCATGAGTCTGGTATTCATTCCTTTTGGGAGGCATACAAACTAAGTGACTAGATTAGTGTTGGTTATGAAATCTGTACCAGCTTCATGGCATTCCTCTTCACTGCCACTTCTCCAGAAAAAAAATGTATCCAGCTCCAACTTCAGGAAGCTGGCTTTCATGTGCCAGCCTTGTTTTACTGAGGACTACTATTTGAATGTGATGTGATACCTGCTGAGTTCTCTTGCAACAACAGCTGTTTGTTTTTCAGGTCTATGGGATTTTGATTTTGTGTTGTCAGGATAAGCAAAAACCTCATGTAAGGTTATGTGAATGAGTTAAAATTTGAAGGAAACAAGGAAAAATGGTAGGAAAAGTTAAAAAGGGAGTTGATTCATGTCCATGCAAAAGAACTGATAGCAAAGATGAAATACTATGGGTGAAGAGCAAATAAGTTATTTTGACTTTATACAATATGTGAAAGACAACAGTATATAATAAGGTTGAAAGATAAACTGAAGTTAGAGTACAAAAGGTTTTATATGCCAAGCAGAAGAGTTTTTATTCCATCTAAGAGGTAACAGTGAGTAAGTATAGTTTATTGAAGAGGAAAGTGACATTGCCACACTTGCAGTTCAGAAATGATTATGACCACTATTTGGAAGATGGATGAAGAGGTAAACCTTCTAGACCAATTAGGAGGCTGTTGTATTGGTCTAGAAGACAGGAAATGAAGGTGTGAAGTAAGATAGTGGCTTTATGATTGGAGAAAAATGGAAGAATGCTTTATCTCCCAGCAGTCATGGAAGTACTTTAAGGTTGAGGAGGACCTGTGCTAATAAAATATTTATCATCAAATACAAGACATCCAAAATGATATGTGAAATCATAAGGAAACCATGTAGATTAACTAATATTGACATACACTTTTCTATCATAAACAAATTCATTTAGCCCCTACTATACGCAATCCTCTTTACTGGGCGTCTGGGAAATAAAAATGAAAAATGGTAAAGGACTCCAATTAGCACACAATATAACACATATATACACAAAACACATGCATATGTATGTATGTATATATGCTGGAGAAGGATGGTGAACTACTTCAATATTTTTGCCAAGAAAACCTAAAAATGGGCTTATGAAGAATGGGAAATGACTGAAAAAATGACTAAATGACAATAAATATATATGTATTCAAACATAATGTGTTTATACACACATACATATACATGTATTCATGTGTATATATGTGCACATATGTATTTGTAGTCTGACTACACACCTTTCCTTTACATATACATGTATTTTATATATGTGTTTGAATGGAGACAGAGAGAGAGAAACCTGATTGAAAACTTCTTTTCATATGACTGTACTTAGAGAATCTGTTTGAAAGCTGCTCAAAGGCATAAGTACTGACTGAAAATGTAGATGGAAAGAGTGCACTGCTGTCCATAATCTCATTTACATATGCCTTTTTTCAGGGATTTGGAGGATAGAGCTGAGAAACTATAAATGAGTGAAATGTTTGGGGGCAATGGAAATATTTATTTTCACTCTATACATCATTATTGTGACATACTTGATAAAAATATGAAATATGGGCTTTTCAACCTCAGTTAGACATTCAGCATTACTCAAAAAGAGGATCAATTTGATACATTAGATTGGAAACAAGAATAGCAGATGAGAGAGGAGATGCCAGAGACCAAAAAATGAGATGATAAATATATCCTTCTCAGCAGAAGCTGATGTCAGATTGCCCATTGCTGATTGAAAGTAGCACAGATGAATCAGAATATATTTCAGGTGAGAGCACTGACTGGAACTCAACTCATTCTGAAGTGCATGGGAGGTCAGCAGAGAAAGCCAAATCTTTTGTGGTGTGAAAAGCTGCCTGGGCTTGATTCTCTTTAGTGCCACCTAGGGCTTGAAAACTGACTGAGAACAGAAAATAGATGGAGGTTCCCAGAACATTTCTCAAGAACTCAATGGAAAAAAAAAAGCAGAATCCTAAAGCTGTGTGAAGAGCCATGGGAGTATTGGAGGTGGTAAGAGATTAATTGTCCTATGGCACCTGAGAAAGAGACTGATTCTAAGGGATTTAACTGCATTGCCTTCTATTCAATCCATCATCTTGCTTTTTCTATGATCATTGGTGCTCTTTCAAATAAAGGTGTTGACCAAAGGATACTATGTGAAATGAGGGTAGGAAGAGGGTAATTGAATGATATAAAAAGGGTATAAGGTTAAAATTTTTCCCTAAATAATTATAGGTTACTAAGGATCCATCCCTAAGGGAATACGAGGACAGGGTAGTTATCATATGGGATCAGGTATCCTGACCAATAGATTGTCCAGAATAAGCATATAGGGTGACTAACAGAAATAAGGGCCACCTGGGTTGACCAGAAAAGAAGAGATTTCCAATTGTAGGTTAAAGGGAACCAGTAACAGTGATTTTCATATGCAATGAATATGAAAACTTGGGGCTGAAATCCAACACTGTCATTTTATACAGCATTAGAGTGAGACCAAGAGAGAAATGACTTGCGTTGTGATAGAACCACAGGACAGCAATGAACATTGTACAAAGATCAGATTCCCACCTTGGCTCTCACTCATGCAGGGGCATATGATGAAGAGAATGGATGTTTGTAAAGGCATTGAATTATGTAATTATTATCTATGTGTCTAAATATTGTCTAAGTTTGGTGTATAAGTAGTCCAAAAGGATGCAGACACCACCCACCAGTTTGTGGTATAAGAAAAGGGTGGAAAAGAAAGTGTGTTCATAGGATCAATCACAATCTGAGATGGCAGTATCTGGGTCCAATCTTCTCATTCTTGGTCATGAGTGAGAGCTTTATGAGACAGCAGAGCTAGTTAATGATGAGGAAGAGACTAAGACAGTGAGTGGTTTAATACCCTCCTTGACAATATAAAGTATTTCTCTTTTTGTATATTGCAATGTATCTCCCAAGATGAATTAAATTATCATCTTTGAGTTTGACCCATAACACTAGCTCAGGGGTATCTATCACTTGAATATTATCTACACTATGTAATAGATGAGGAATTCATCCAAACCATACTGTCAATTATAGTATTGTAGTTTAAAAAAAGACCTGGAAGATGAATATTCACATACAAAGTAGTTATCTCTTATAAAACATTCATTTACATAGATGGGATCATTCATTACAACATTTCTTTTTTTTTTTCATTTTGAATGCTGAGGTACCCTGACAAAGAACAGTTACAATTTGTAAATGGTTATTAGGGCATTAAGATTGGGCATAGAAAAAGTATTCAGGAAAAACTTCACTAATATAGAATATAGATAATCCGTGAATTTGTGAGTGTGTGTCTGTGTGTGCACATGAAAAAGACAGAGAAATACAGAGAGAGAAAAAAATCACAGACAGAAAGACAGGGTACTATTATGAAAAAAAAATACGGTGAGTGAGAATTATATACATGGAATCTTATTCTCCCTTCAAAACAAAATAATAATAATGGATTGGATTCCTAAATAAATTCCTCACGAGAGAGAGAGAGACAGAGAGACAAGGAGACAGAGAGAGACAGAGAGACAGAGAGAGAGAGAGAGAGTGAGCGTTTGCATATTCAGTTCAATCAACACTAAAGGAAGGGAAGGGTAGAAGAGGGTAGAAGGGGGGAGGTAAAGAGAATAATGATTTAACTACTATATCAGGTACTGTGATAAATGTTTTTCTTACAAAGATTATTTCATTTGATCCTTAGACTAACCTTGAAAGGTAGGTGCTATTATTATTATACCAATTTTACAGTTGAAGAAACTAAAACAAACAGAGGTTAAGGGACTTGCTAGGTCACGCAGCTAGGATTTGAACTTACTACTTGCTGACTTCAGGCTAAGTAGTCTACCCACAGAAACATATTTTTCCCCACAGTATGAATGGGCTAATACAATCAATTATATGCAATTTAATTGAAATCCTGAATGGAGAGGGGGGTATACCTTATGGAGCATCCATGGAAATAGACCTGTAGTTATACAGTCAATCATGGGATTATACTGCATGGAACACACATGGCAATAAACCTAAGAGTCCATCCAATGGAACATGCCCTAAAGTTCTCCTGAGAACTTTAATTAAATATGTGGTGCAAAAGTAAAAGCTTAATCTTTTGAGATGACAAAGTAATTATTTTATTGTCCACTAAGAATGGAAGAACTGTTGACTCAGGGAACTGTTGAAAAGGACTGGTCCATACCTCTCGCCCTCTCTTCTCTTCTAACCTGAAGACTGTGTCAGGATATTTTAAGCCTATCCATAGAGAAGAGGCAAGGGTGCTTCCCTTCCATCATCCTGGTATTATGGAGACTTCAAGAACACAGAAGCTAAATCACCTACCCTGCCTAAGAGATGTGAAGGCTTCAAATAGGTTTTCACAATCTTAGCTCTCTCTTTGGCTTGTTTATGTTTCATTCCCAAATGTAGGTGCCTAAACAGAAGTTTTAAAACAAACATTTCTAGCCTTAGAGGCCACTTTGTGAATTCAAGGGACCCAGAGCCTCAGAGCACAGTTCATACCAGCAGCATTTTAATAGAAGACCCTGAAAACTCCTTTGATGCATCTTAGAGGAGAGGTCAACTGGCAAGTAGGTGAACTTGAAACCCAGTTGGGCATACAAGAGGAAATAGAGCTTGAAAGAATTACTTGGACATTGCAGGGTGGAGATGAAATGTAAAATGTCTATTCCACAGTCACACCAATTCCTTTAGATTTTGATGGTTTTAAATTTCAATCTTCTGTGAGGGAATAATATTTACTCTGAATTATTTTACTGTTTTATATTTTAGGTTTTGTCAATAAACAATTTGTGTTAAATACTTCTTTAGCATGGAGGAAATAAATAACTTCCTATACCTGATTTATGTTTATCACACAGAGTACTTTAAATTTCTCCTTATACTTATAAGAGCTTAGACATGGGATAAACATAAATTTTTAAGCCTTTTTCCCCACCTTGGGGCTCTGAGGGAAAGGTATAGAGAGGTGATGAAGGTGAAGAATTTGCTTTTGAAGCCTGGTCCCTTTTTTTAGAGTACAGCCTCCCTCAGGACTGAATGCTAAAGAGATATGGGTACTGAACTGAGAGAAGACATTTACTGGAAAGGGATATGGTGTACTACTCAGACACATCAATAATTAGAAGGATTATACTGTAGTGTGCAAATTTAACATGTGTTTCCTAAATTCTGACTGGGAGCATTTAGGTAGTGCAGTGGATAGAAATTGCTTCTAGAATTAGGAAGAAGTGAATTCAAGTCAGCCTTAGATATTTAACTAATTATGTATTTTCTGTTCAGCCATTTCAGTTGCATCTGACTTTTCTTGACTCCTTTTTGAAGTTTTCTTGGCAAAATTAAGGAATGGTTTGCCATTTCCTTCTCCATTCTAGTTGTGCAACTCTGGGCCATTCACTTCCCCTCTGTTTGCCTTAGTTTACTCAACTGTAAAATGAGGATAATAATAGTATCAACCTTGCAAAGTTGTTATGATAATCAAATAAGTAATATTTGTAAAGTGCTTAGTATAGTGGCGGCACATTGTAAGTACTCTTGCTCATTTTATATGTTATTTTAAGAAGTCCGAAGGAAAAGAATCTTTCATCATAGCCCCTCAGTGCTTCCTGCCGTGATCTTCATATGGTACTCAGATAATATATACTTATTGTTAGATTTGTTGTATTGCTTCATGGACATAAGATTCATAATGGTTTCTTTGAGGATATCCTTGAAGGAACAGTTGAAAAGTCCACTTGATTGCTTTTTGATCCATAGTTTGAACATTGATTAATAGTGGTTTGTTTTGCTCTAATCAGTTTTTTAAGTGGATTTTTTACTTCTCTATAGACAGCTTAGGAAAACACATTTTTGCATTTCCTGCTACATGTGAAGTTGGAATTCCTTTCCTCAAAATGTGCTGTATGCCATATGTTTATGTGCTTCCTTTCTAACCATTGCAAGTAATAACATGGGTGGAATCAGGTAGAAACATTATATGTGAGACATTGAAAGATGAATTTTAAGAACTGACTATTAAGATGGGAAAAGGGAAATTTTCCAAGTTAGCGGAAGGCCAAAATTGTACAGCACATTCAAAAAGTATTGTTTCTTTGCAATACGTTCAAATGCTGATTCATAATACAAATTGTTGGGATGTATTCAGTTCTTCCAATCTGGGTCTATACTATTCATCCTGAAGTGTAGATAAACATAGAAAATCAGTGTTATTGTAAGTTATTCTTGCTGCCTTAAAAGAAAAACCAAAACAAAAAACAAAAGTACAAAGAAAAGTCAAAACAGCATGGCATATGTTCCACGTGGGAACTGTAACAGAATCTCTTTCATCCTTGCTTCTTTTGTGTTCACCAAAACCCACACAATTTAATATTTTATTACCTCATGCTTAAACTACTTGCAGTAGTCTTCATGTTTATCTAGTCCTACTCTGTCTTCCATCTATCCATCCTATATACAACTTCAACGGAAACCTCCCTAATAACAAAAGACAGCACTCTCAAATGCAAAACTGCTTAGCTTAATATTTAAGGTTTTCCAAGATCTGTCCGCAAACCTTTTGTTCAGCTTTGAACTCCAACATGAGTATATTCTCCAACCAATCTAGATGAACAGCATTCTTCAAATATGTCTTGCAATTTTTTTTTTAATCTGTACTTTTTCTTTGCCATTATCTCTGGTCATACACTGTCTACTAAAAGTAATCTGCACAATCCCTTCCATTACTCAAAGTTCAAGTGAAAGCCTCTCTCTTCCAAAAAATGTGCATAGTCAATTTCTTTCTTCATGACAATATTTTGCATATGGTATTTATCTGATGTTATTTGGTATTTAAATTCTTTTTGTTCAGGTTTTCTTTTTCTAATAATGTATAAGGTTCTTGAGAGCAAGGACTCTGCCTTATCACTCTCTCACAATGAGCACCCACTACAATGCCAGAAACAGGATACATTTTTGTTGAATGCAATTCTGAAAGAAAAATAATTCTGAATGAGGCTTTTACGTTATGTCTACACAGTTTTATGTAGTTTATTTTTTTAAATTTTTTACTTTACATCATTCATTTCCACAAGATTTTGAGTTACAAATTTTCTTCCCACTTTCCCCCACCCACCACACCACAAAAGCAATGCCACTGAACATCCCCTCCCCCAATCTACTCTCTCCTCTATCTTCCCCCATACTACCTCCAAGTTTCCAGTAGGGCATGGTAGATTTCTATGCTCCACTGCCTCTATATCTTATTTCCCAGTTACATATAAAATAATAACAATAAATAATAATAATAATAATATATATATATATATATATATTTAAAACAATTGATTTTAAACTTTTGAACTCCAGATTCTTTCCCTACCTCCCTCACCACCCACCCTTACTGGGAAGGTAAGTAATTCAATATAAGTTGTACATGTGTAGCTATGAAAAACATTTCCATAGTGGATATATTGTGAAAGACTGACTATATTTCCCTACATCCTACCCCACCCCCACTTGTTCTATTCTCTACTTTGATCCTGTTCCTTTTCAAAAGTGGGTGCTTCCAACTTCCCTCGCCCCAGCCTGCCCTCCCTTCCATCATCTCTCCTCACATCCCCTTCCCCCGTTCTCTCCTGTAGGGTGAAATACCCTATTTAGTGTGTATGTCATTCCCTTCCTAAGCCAAATTCATTGAAAATAAGGTTAATTCCCTTTTGCCTTCCTGTTCTTTCCTTCCACTGTAACACTTTTCCATTGACTGTTCTATCTGAGATAATTTATCCCCTTCTTTCTCTTCCCATCTCCTCTCATATTCCACTCTCACCTCTTAATTTAACGTTGTAAGTACCATGCTTTCCTATTCACCTGGTCTTGTATGCTCTGTCTATATATACATATATGTACATACCCGCATATGTATTCATATGCCCATATACCCTCCTATATAGATATATATATATGCATATATACATATATATGCATTTGTATTCCTTTCAACTATTCTCATATTGAGAAAAGATTCATAAGTTACAATTACCATTTTTCCATGTATGAATATAAGTAGTTCAACTTTGATAAGGGCCTTGTGATTTCTTTTCCCTGTTTACCTTCTCATGCTTCTGTTGCTTCTTTTATCTGAAGATCAAATTTTCTATTCAACTCTGGTTTTTTCATCAAGAATGCTTGAAAGTCCTCTATTCCATTGACTGACCATATTTTCCCCTGAAACATGATACTTAGTTTAGCTGGGTAGGTGATTCTTGGTTTTAATGCCAGCTCCTTTGACATCTGGAATATCATATTCCAAGCCTTTTGATCCCTCAGTATAGAAGCTGACAGATCTGGTGTTATCCTAATTGTGTCTCCACATATTCAAATTGTTTCTTTCTGGGTGCTTGTAGTATTTTCTCCTTGATCTGTGAATTCTGGAATCTGGCTATAATATTCCTAGGAGTTTTCTTTTGGGGATCTTTTTCAGGAGGTGGTCAGTGGATTCTTTCAACCTCTATTTTGCCCTCTGGTTCTAAAATATCAGGACAACTTTCCTTGAGAATTTCTTGAAGGATGATTTCTAGGTTCTATTTTTTTTTATCATGGCTTTCAGGAAGTCCAATACTTTTTAAATTATCTCTCCTGGATCTATTTTCCAGGTCAGTGGTTTTTCCAATGAGATATTTTACATTGCCTTCTATTTTTTCCATTTCTTTGGATCTGTTTAATAGTATCTGGATTTCAGGGCAGCCAGGTAGCACAGCAAGTAAGAGCATCAGCTCCAGTGTCAGGACAACCTGGGGAACGAATCCAGGCTCCGACACTTAGCACCTACCCAGAAACACCTGGCCGTTTACCTTGAGCAAGTTACTTAACCCCAATTGCTTAGGGGTGGCCAGGTGACTTAGTGAGTAAGAGCACAGGCTCCAGTGTCGGGATGACCTGGGGATGAAATCCAGGAGCAGATACTTAGCACCACACCCAGAAATAACTGGCTGTGTAACCTTTAGCAAGGTACTTAACCCTGATTGCTTTAAAAAAAATAGTATCTGGATTTCTCATAAAGTCACTAACTTCCATTTGTTCCAACCCAATTCTGAAGGAATGATTCTCTTCACTGAGCTTTTGAGATTCTTTTTCCATCTGGCTAATTCAACTTTTTAAAGCATTCTTCTCCTCATTGGCTTTTTGAGCCTCTTTTGCCATTTGAGTTAGTCTATTTTTTAAGGTGTTA
Organism: Petaurus breviceps papuanus; assembly: GCF_028583685.1. Lineage (NCBI taxonomy): Eukaryota > Metazoa > Chordata > Mammalia > Diprotodontia > Petauridae > Petaurus > Petaurus breviceps. The sequence goes on from NW_027187324.1 coordinate 2,766,919, forward strand.
TTTTCTTCAGTCAGGTTGTTGATTCTCATTTCATAATTTTCTTTCATCATTCTCATTTCTCTTTGAAATTTTTCCTCCACTTCTCTTTTTTGGTTTTCAAAATCCTTCTTAAGCTCCCCTATGGCCTGTAAGCAGCTTATTCTTTTCTTGGAAGCTTCTGGTACAGGAGTGCTTACTGTGCTGCCTTTTTCATGTTCCATGCCCCAATCATCTCCTAAAAAGGAATCCAGAGTTGGACCACTGCACTTGCCTTGCTTTATTCATTTGCTCAGGTTGCCACTCAATTACTTGACTTTTGAGCTTTTTGCCACAGTAGAACTCTGCTCCCAGGGGGGACCTTTTCCCCAACTACTGGGGTTTTCTCAGCTGCTGGAGCTATTAGTTGGCTGCCTTGTCTAAAGCTTCCACATGCTCGGGAAAACTGGTCCTGCACCCCATGACCTCCACCCTAGACCACAAGCTAGATCCAACCAAGTTAAAACAAAAGTGATTACCCCTCAGACTGGTCACTTGGTTCCCCTATAATCTGCAGACCAGGAGTTCTGAAGCAGCCACATGGCTGAGGCTACACAGCTACATTGCCTCAGGCACTTCTCCCTCCGGGGGTAAAACCTGACCGCACTCCCAAACTCCCCTTTCATGAAGTCCACACTGCACTGACCTCTCACTTTGTCCTTAGCATCTATGGGTTGATAATTCTGGAAACCTCCACAGTCCCTCCAGCCGGTGGCTGGTTGTAGCCAACCTGAAGCTAAAACCGCAGGCTTGTGCATGTCTGTGCTAGGCTCCCAGAGTGTTGCGCTTGTCCCTTACTGCTGGCCTGCTGGGCTGTCTTCAGCAGGAGGCTACCTTCTCTGTGTCATTTTTGTGGGTACTGCAGCTCCAAAGTTTGTTCAGATTCACTTTTTAAATGAAGTGGAGGAGGTAGGAGTGGGAGCGCAGTTGAAATCCTGTTTCTACTCCACCATCTGGACTCTGCGCTCATGTCTACATAATTTTAGCTATTTTGGGGCAGCATTTTATAGGAGAAGGAGAACTAAGGACAAGAAGACTTGGCATCATGTCCTAGACTGGGATATAGTAGGTACATGACATTTGACACTTCAATTCTATTGCTTTATATAATTCTATGACTGAATTCCAGAGAAAGACCCAGCTTTGATAAGAAGAGGAAATTTCATTACGAGGTGTTCATTATGGCAATTCAATTTAAAGAAGGAAGAAAAGAGAGAAAGAAGGAAGGAAAGAATGGAGGGAAGGAGGGAGGAAGGAAGGAAGGAAGGAAGGAAGGAAGGAAGGAAGGAA
>NW_027187324.1:2768323-2785585 GCF_028583685.1 Petaurus breviceps papuanus
GAAGGAAGGGAGGAAAGAGGGAAGGGAGGAGGGAAGGAAGGAAGGAAAGAGGGAAGGAAGGAGGGAAGGAAGGGAGGAGGGAAGGAAGGAGGGAAGGAAGGAAGGAAGGGAGGAAAGAGGGAAGGGAGGAGGGAAGGAAGGAAGGAAAGAGGGAAGGAAGGAGGGAAGGAAGGGAGGAGGGAAGGAAGGAGGGAAGGAAGGAAGGAAGGGAGGAAAGAGGGAAGGGAGGAGGGAAGGAAGAAAGGAGTGAAGGAAGGAAGGAAGGAGGGAGAGAAGGAAGGAAGGAGGGAAGGAAGGAAGGAACAAATGAACGAACGAAGGAAACTGTTTAGAAAAGAATAGAAATAGTCATTTTTTTTAGTTTTTTTCATTCCTAATAGAGCATCATTTACACATTGCAATAGTATCTTACAATCAGAAATTCATATCAATAAATGGAATGTCTTTTATAATTCTTAAAGTAAATTTAATAAAGTAATTCCTGACTTTTTCCAGGTTAGTTATGGGTAATAATATAGCCCAAGAAATGAGAAACAATCCTGACCTTGAGCTCATTGAAATGGTTTGAATATAGTATAATCTTTTCCCTAGCTTTTTCTTCATTTCATCTCTAAAGTAGAAATGCTCTGATTAGTCTATAACACTTGTGGTAAACTTTTATGTTTTTTTCTTCACTGGCCACATATAGTTTAAATATTGCTTTTAATATCAGGTGGAATTTATTTTCTCAAGGATATGATTTGGTGTTAACAAAGAAAATGATCCATCTTCTTCTTTCAGTAATGGTCATTTATATAGGTACAAAATATCCTAATGTCAAAAATTCATAAGACCATCCACTGATAGGTCATAATCCACACAATTAAAATTGAAGTTCTTAAACCAAAGTCCATGAGCATCTCTTTTTTTCAAAACTATGCTTCAATATAATTTATTTTTAATTATATGTATGCTGTTTTATTATTTGAAAACATTATGCTGAAAAAGGGTCCATCAGTTTTACCAGGATATTGAAGGAATTCATGGCATTAAAAATTTAAAAACATCTTGTTAGAGTCTCAAGGCAATGCAATGAAGCAGTGTTGAACTTGAACTATATATGTGCAAAGACCCAGATGTAGGAATTACATCTTAGAGTACATTAACTGTAAATAATAGCTGAGAAGAATAAGACACATGGGAAAACAAATGATCAAGAAATAATATAAACTTTATTTTTTACAATTTTGTCTCAATAAAAATAAATTTTGTATTATGAAATTATAAAGAAACATTATTTTTCATGAAATTAGGATGGATTCCCAAAATGAAGTGATTCTGATAGATGAAACTTTTCCATATATTGTTTGGTCATTTCATTTCAATTATATGAAGCTCTTCTCTTGTGTTATATATCCATACTATTCTATACTCTAATTCAAAAGTATGCAGAATGTAGCAGCAGGCTGAGCAATAGAAAAAATAATATTGACTATTAAAATATTAGCATTCTTTCTTCCTTCTCAGCAGGTTTCATGTTAGCTTTTTGCCTTTTGAAGTTTCACACAGAAATATTCAAGTGGTGACAATTCTTATGAACTTGATTGTAAAACCAATCCTACCTAAGTGATATAAAATATGAAAGTTTTGTGTTTTTTTAGTTTTCATTATTGTTTATTAAAGCAATAGAAGGATAGCAATCTATACATATAGAAATACCAACATTGATGTCCTTTTGAAGATTTTTTTAAAGAATCATATTGCCTAGGGATAGTCTTGCACAATCAAAAGATCATAGGAAAACAGGTTAGAAAATATGGGTTTTATATCCAGCTGTTATGTTAAGGTCTATAGGGATTTGAATGTCTCAACTTTTCTTTGCCTCACTCTCTTTATTAGCCAATAAGAGATTGGTTATATTATTTCTAAAATCTTTTTCAGTAAAAAGAATGATTCTTTAAAATAATTCCTCTGCCTTCTTAAGCCTAAATATAATTGCTCATGATCAGAAATGGAATTGCTTGTTATCAGAAATTAATGCAAAACCAATTCAATTTATCTTCCCTTTTGAAATCCATTGGGGAGTGCTTTTTTGGGGGTGGGAGTACTCAAATGAAGATATAATGTTGAAGTTAGTATTACTCATAATCGGAATTGTAACTAAAATATATAAGAAGGAAAACATTTAACATACATTGCTATAGAATGATCCCTGCATTTCCAGACTGACATTAATCTTTTGTAGCAACTTTTAGTTCAGATGCTTCATGGAGTTTTCTAAAGTAGATAAAAGTTAAAAGATATTGAAGCTAAAAAAATAAATAAAGGGAGAATGAGAAACTCCAGAAGGCACATAATGACTCTTCAATAGCAATTTAAGGTTAGATACCCCTAGAAAGTCCAGATTTAAATAAGCTACTTTTCTAATTATTTGGAAATTTATGAACTTAAATGACCTTCTTAACATGATAATCTGCAGTCAAATACAGTCATTCCTAATTGTACTATAGAAACTAGTTTTCTCCAAAGGTATAACATTTGTCAACACCTAAGAAATCATGACTCTGTGTATGTATGATATATACACATGCACATTTATGTGTGTGTATATATGTATGTATATACACATATCTATATATCTATATGTGTGTGTGTATACTCATCAGATCCTAAAGCAATACTTCATTATGTGAAATAGAGCAAATAAAGGAGCAGTGTCTGAGGATAAAACATCAATAGAGCATGATTTACTTCTGTTGATGCTGTTAATGCAGAGATTGTTAGGTGTAGATGTAAATACAGAGCCAATGTCAGATAAATATGAAAGCTGATGGAAAATGAGAAGTATACCACAAGATTGGGGAAGGGAAAATTTTGTCCCAATTAAAAAAAAAAGAAGATAGAATCTGAAAACAATAAACCTGTGTGCTCAATTTTGTTCCCTGGGAATAATTCTAGGAAAGATCATTAAAGGGATGCTGAGCAAAGATCTATAAAGAGAAGCAGTGATTGCAAGTAGCCAGGTCATGTCAGGATAAACATTTTTTATAGGATCTCTAAATTAGGAGATAAAGGTACTGTTGTGTGTGCAATTTACCTAGATTTTATCAAAACTTTTGGCAAACTTTCTCATAATATTATTGTGGAGAAGATGGAAAAATTGATTATATGTTAATACATTTGCCTGGATTCAGAACTGATTAAATGACTAGAAGCAAAATAAAATAAAATAAAATAAAGTTAAGTTAAGTTAAGTTAAAGTTAAGGACATCATTGCTAAAGGGCCCAATTGCTATAGTTCAAAAACTTCAACCAGTTGCCAGCAACCTACTTTCTTTTTCTAGTGCTTAACACACTACCTGGCACTCAGTAGGTATTTTTAAAAATGGATTATTTTCTGATTGATTATATTACTTGTGAGCTAAGAATAATATTTTTGATGTAAAAAATATTTTGCCTCCTGGACATGAAGGCAACATTGGGCCCTCTGGCAGTAGTTTTGTGACCCCTACCACAACATATTGGAGAGATCTGTGCTAGGTCCAGTACTCTTAAATATTTTATCAATGACTGAATAAAGGCATAGTTCACCTTGCTTATAAAATTTGTGGATAACACAAGCTGGTAGGAATAACAAATATATTGGATGAAAAAGTGAGGATCCAAAAAGAGACTGACATGACAAAGCATTAGAATGAATCTAATAAAATGAAATCCAATTTGGATTAATGTAAAATCTTATACTTAGGTACAAAAACCCAACTTTATAAGTACAAGATGGGGAAGGCATGGTTAGACATAAGCTATTCTGAAAAAAGGTATAGGAGTTTCAGTAAAATGAAAACTCAATAAGGATTAGCAGTGTGATGTGGGACCAAAAAATAATGCAGTCTTTAGTTGCATTAAGAGACACATAACTTTCAGGAATCGGAGGCAAACAGGAGCAGAGTGTGATGGTACAACTGTATACTTTTGTCTAATCAGAGGCTATCTAAAGTAATGGTACAAAACTCAAATAGGAATGGTGGCCATTAAACTGCACGTAAGGATCTTGGGCAGCAACATGTTGTCTTAGAAAACCACACATACTTGTACATTTCTTTTTATATGAATACATAAACATATTAAAATAAGACAGGAATTGTATTTCAATGTAGGTCAGGCCATACTTGAGAACATTATAAGTGACATCTCATGGACTACGTTCTTTACATCTATGATTCAGAGAACAATATTCCACTCTGGGTTGTCAGAGTATAAGACAGATTTTAAGAGGTTGTATGATCTCTTGTTGAGTATGTTACAGGAAGAATTCTTTTTTGTGGATAGTTTGGAATACATGACTCTTAAGATGACTACTATCTCTCCTATGTGATTTTGAAGATATTTCTTGATATCTCCACTCACCATCTATGCAACTTTCTAAATTAAATTATCCCTTGCCGGTTATCACTTCCCTAAGTGTATTGGTTGTTTGTGGTGGATTCTAAGTTCTTTTAGGGTAAGGACTTTCTTTACTTTTGTATCTCTGTTCCCAGCTCTTAAGCACAGTTCCTGGCACATAGCTAAGAATAAAATAAAGATATATTCATTAATACATTTACTCTCAAGGCAAATTAGAGGATCTTCAACAGAAGTATACTGTGTTCATGAATTTGGCCCCCAACAAATGTCATATATGAGACTGGAAAGGGATTTAATAGCCTTGAAATTTGATGGTTTGAAAATTGATTCTTAATATTGTTAATCTGTTCCAGTTGTCACAACATCACTATTTGGGAAATTTTATATAAGAGTAGTTGAGGTAATTACCTATGTGAATTCCATGGTAACACCCTCAAGTTGTGATTCTTGACAGAATCAAATTTCATATTTATAAACCAAGACAGAACATGTGCAGTTAACACTGCATAAGTTCATTTCACAAGCTTAAAGTTACAACTTCTGCCCATATCACAGAATAATTTTGTGAAGTACTGAGCATACCACAGAGGATGGATCCTCCATGATATCTCCTGATGATGAGAAATCATCATTCATGGGGCATTACAAATTAATTACCTTCAATTTTGAATGTCTATTGTCCCTTGAATTTTTCAAAGTTTTTAAAAGACCCTACTTTCTAAAATGCACTATGCTAATGATGAATGAATGAATATTCAAAAATGCATTAATCACTGTGCTGAGCACTGGGGATACAAATAGAAAAGTAAGAGAGGCTCTGCTCTGTAGGGACTTACATTCTAACTAGAAGAAACAACACAAATGAGACAACTACAAGATGGATGAGGAAGTTTGGGGCCTATTAGGATTCCATGGCAGAGTAGATGGTAAGACCCATGGATTCTTTGGGTGCGTTGGCAGATAAGATAATGCTATCTGGAGGTCTGGAGAGTATAATAACAGGACATATGCTAAGACCTGGTGGTTCGGAGGGTATCCTTGCAAGAAGTTAAGTCCCAATGATCCTCTGTCTTAATGAGAAGAATATAATGCTAACTCCTTTCTCAACAAAATGGTGTAAGCAACCGTATCGACCCAAAGCTTATAGGCAAGGGAATTGAGAATTACTCGTAAAAGCCTTGTTCAATACACTTTGGAAAAGGGAAGTGATCTTGAAAGTCAGATTATAACAATGGTTTCAGGTATTTGAGTGAAAAAAGAAAAAAACACAAAAGGGCTAGTATCACTTTATCACATCAAAGTTGCTCCTAGTCAAAAAAATCAAGATAAATGTAATCCATGATGCTTATATTTGTCAAGATATTAGGAGACATTCTGGTTTTCAGAGCTAAGGTCCAGCAAGCAAGCTGTGCCCTGAGTTTGGCATAATAATAAGCCTTTGCATTCACCCTCTGGATGATCTCACCTTCTGGCACCAGCACCAGATATTCTCTAAGACTGGAAAAGTATCTGATATGTATCCATATTCTGGACATGAAGCCCTGTTATGAATCAAACTTTTTGCATTGTTGCTGTTACCCACATTGGCAAGGCTATAGCTCACTGCACTGTGATTGCTATAAATATTGAGATCCCCTCACACTGCCTTGGGACCCCCCACTAGTGGTGGGGATCTGGCACATGTGTCCTTGCTTACAAGCTGTTTTACTTATTTTGAAATTAAACTTCTGTTTGATTACTAACTCTCCTGCCTCTAGCCTCCTTTATTCAGTTCTAACCACCCACAGGTTAAAGGTTTTCAGTTCAGTTCACATATCCCGAAATAAGAGTTTCAGGCATTGTTAAATCTATCCAGTTTCTGTCTATATTCTTCAGCAAAGGTCAATCAGTAAGAATTGGCCTCAAGAACTTTTAAACAAAGGTTCACCATGGGTTCCAACTCACAAACATAGTTTTGTTTTGTTTTGTTTTTTTCTGGAATGTCAAATAGTTACTAATATCAAGTCTCAGCCTTCTCTGTTACAAAATTGTATCCACTATAATGGCCCTAGCTTTCACAATTGAATAAATCTGAAGTTTGAATTAGGTGAGAACAAGACCTAGGCCTCTCTACTGACTTCATTCATCAATCAGTCAAAGACACTGATATGCCAACCTAGTTAATCAAGTGGGAAAGAAGTAGCATTTCTTGGACCATTAGAAGAAATGGAATAATGGCATAAGTTCCCAAAGTGGGTGATATTGCCCACTGGGGATGTTGGCATGATCCAGAAGAGGCAGTATTGGCTTTGGGTGCAATTGGGGGGGCACTGAATAAAAATAAGAGCAATGGAAGCATTAGGAAAAAAGAAAAAATAATTTTTAAAAAACGGCACATTTCATCTGTTGTATAATAAAGTTAGTTATAATGATTACATTATTTTCCAAATAAACACACAAAATACAAGTTATAAATGTTCATTGGTTAAGTCTGCTGACAGGTCTTAACATCCAAGTATTGGCAGATTAGCATGTCACACGTTGTTGGGAATTCCAGAACACATCAGGAGAAATATGTATGTGTGATGACTTGTTTACAATATGAGACTATATGGTTACATGATGGAATATTACATCATCAAAATTTCAACACAGGAAAAAACCCACACATTTACAATAGATTATTAAATATAAGATGTATCATTTAAATATATAGGTATGTAATATATACCTATATATATATATATATATATATATATATATGATTCAAATTTTTTAAGAAAGGTATAGAGTTAAAGAAAATAGATTTCCAGGATGTGTGATGAGTATTATTTAAATAGTGTGGTATGCCAAATAAGTTTGGGAACCTTTGTTTTAGAGGATGTATATTGAGGTTGGCTCAGGAGATTCAGTCATGCCTGTGAGGTCTTGTTAAAAAGAGTAAGCTAGTTAGACACCAAAGCATTTGAAAGCTGGGTCAACAGTTCCAGCCAAATCCATAAAAGACAATCATTTGGGAAGGAAGGAGAGCATTGGTCTCCTTTCTTCTTTCTTAGTCTTATTCGACCTTAGGTCTGTCAAACTTCAAAAGGTTCAAAAGTTTTGGATTTCTCAGTACCTTAGTAGTGTCTCTAAAATAACAGTGAATATTAGCTATGTCTTCATCAGGAGCCAAAGAAAGTCTAAATATGCTGAGAAAAGAAAGGCAGCTTCAGAAATCTATAAAGAGTCCTGCAAAAACCTACATGTTACCTGTGAGGAAATTTCTGACAGCCCTGGAAAAATTTTTCCAACAAAAGGGCATCCAGGACCTTTGAGTTATTCTCTTTCCTAAGTGTACTATAAATTTGAGCCAAATTTCCCCTTGATGCCATATAGACCTGAGTGTGCCCCAGTTTGTGGAGTGCATTTTATACTAATTATTTTAATATATCCTTTTAGCAAATACCTATTTGTAAAAGCTATTGAAGCCTGAATAACTGGTTGATATTAAATGAAAATAATTTAGAGAAGTGTGATTATGGGATTTCAAGTTAATATTATTAGGAAAATCTAATAAGATTTTTTTTTCCTGCAAACCCAGAGATACCCTAGTATACTTGGAAAGGGGAAAAAATATTCATTTACATTCTGCAAACAGAATATCCTAGTCTGACTGTGCTCTGGAGAAGTGTATCCCAGGGTTTAATCAACACAAACATATAACCTATAATCATGTTTTATTTTTAGCTTCTGATTCATAATGCAATAGTGGTCTACAGATTCTTACTAATAAGTTCTAGATTTAAAATTAGGAAGTTTGAATAAAAATCTTAACTTACTACCTATAAAACTCTGGCTAAATTTAATTCTCTAGGCCTCGATTTGTTCATTAGTAAAATTATTTTAAAATTACATGAGATTCATAATATCTCCTGGAAGTTTATATAACATAGAAATCATATTTCAATATCTAAAGAGCTCCCTTTAGTTATCTTGTTTATTAATAACACTTGATTTAAATTTATGACCTACAATTTGGGATCAGAATTTTGAGAACCTTCTGAAAATTTCCTTTATAAGACTTTTCTATCCACATACTTCCTATAATCCAAAGGATTTCATGACGTCAGGGCACTTCATTTCAATGGAATACAACTTCTAGAAAACCATCTCAAAATAATGCAATACTTTTGCAACAAATAGAACTCGAGAGTTAGAAAAAAAAAACTGAGTTCAAGTCTGATCTCAAATATTTAATGTGTGAACCTGGGTTGGTTATTTAGTTCTCTTACTTGTAAAATTACCTTATAAATGTATTGTGAGAATAAATTATGATAATATGTCTAAAGTGGTTTGTATGTAAATATTAACACTATTATTATACATCAGTAAAAAAAATAAGGGGAACACCATTACATTTGACAGTGTTTTGTTTAAAAAGGTTTTGAGAGACATAATTTCTGGATAATTAAATCATTTTATTAATAATGCCAGCATTTTAATAAAAGGATGGTCATTTGACCATCTCTCAGACCCAAAACAATGGTTCCAGGCAAATGGCTCATATTTCCTATTGGAAGCAGATGAGAAAATAGAGGAGTAATAAGTATAACAGCTCTTTCTTTGAAAGAGTTGTGAAAAGGAGACAGGATAAGGGCATTAAGTACCTGGGATAACTAGAGACCTAAAAAACCTTAGCACTAGGAGTGGATAGTAAAGAGAGAAAAGAAGGTGACAGTCAACAAACTTTCACTACTTCCCATTTTTTGCCTAGATTTTGTGCTCTGTATATTTATAGTTTGTTTATTTGTTCATTTCTCCAAAGTTTGAGGCTATACATAGTATCTGAAAAAGCCTGCATTATTTGTGACTCTGACTTTTTCCCTTAGAGATTAAAACCTTGGTTCAAAAGGTTTCACTCCATTTCTTACTGAGATCAGTGGCAGATGGATCTCTCCATTGTTCTTATTTCTCAGCAGTCCCTAGTTATGCCACATGTGAAGTTGTGCTTTAGTGTGTCCTTAAAAGTTTCCTTTTGTCAATAACTCCATCAGCATGGATGTACTGAGTATCCATATGATACATAGCCAGATACTTGGGTTGCATTTATATGACTCTATGATTATTTCTCCCTTTCTTTTAAAAGAATTCATAGTAGTGACTTCAGGTTGAAAATAGAGTGTAAGAAAAATAATAAATAAAATTTGTTAATAGAGATGGGAGAGAATTATAGCATTCACATTATTGCAGAATTGAAAGGGATCTCAGCAGAAGTGTAGGCAGGCCAGTTGGCCTCTCTCCCTCCAACAATAATCCCTCAAAAAAAAAAACACTCAAAAGTGAAACTCCACCCTCTACTTGAAGATCTTCAATGAAGGAGAAACTATGAACTACACAGAACAGCCCATTTCACTTTTGCATGGTTCTGACTGTTAGGGGATTTTTTTTTCTCCTTACATAAAATTAAATTAGTCTCTTTCCAACTTCCTTCATTGTTCCTTGTTCCAGCCTCTGGGGCCAGTCCGATGAACTCTATTGTATATCCCATGAGGCAAACTTTTTCATGGAAATACTTGAAGGTATCTATGATCCTTTCCTCTCATCTTTCCCTTCCCACGTTCCACAATTTTCTCCCGGTTAAGTATCCATAGTTCCTTTCTTTAACTGATACTCATATGGCATGATATCAAGGGCTTTCATCACCCTGGTTTCTTTCCTCTTCATGCTTTGCAGTTTATCATGGTCTTTCCTAAACAGTGGTTCCCCAAAATGAATTTAATATTCCAGATATAAACTGGCCAAGGAAGAGCACAGAAAATTTATTACATCTCATTTCCAGAGGCAATGCATCTCTTAATGCAGCCAAGGTATGAACAGGTAGAAAGAGAAAGAAAAAAAAAGAGATTTTTATCTGGAAGGATAAGCAATGAATTTGGAAGGAAGAGGATGGAAAAACTAGGGCTATCCTATGGCTGTGAGATGAATAGAATGGAAGAACCAACTGGAAGAAGAATGACGATATGGAGAGAAAAATAAAGTGGAAGGAGAGAAAGAAAACGTGTCATTATGTAAAGATTTATTATGAATCACTTATTCACAATTAATACATTTTTCATATGTTTCATGAATATCCCATGATATCAAAGCATATAAAAACCTATCTATTGGAATCTTGCAACATCCATTCAATTTTGTGGTTACATCTAGAGATGAGGACCTTCCATATGGTTTCACATAGATAAGATGCCTTCCTAGTCTCCTGTGAAGTTACAAATTTGGGGAGAACTATAAAGATGATTATTTCTTTGATGACTAATTAGCTTTATAGGTCCCTTTATATCTATAGATATTTGTAGCTATAGGTATTTGCTGAAACTTGTGTTTAAATTATACCTACAGAATTTCATTTTTTTAAGATAGACCTTATAACTATATGTTGGGATAGTATTTTAGTATAATGACTGCTTAGAAATCCAGTTTATGATTCAGAGCTAAATAGAAGAATTTCTTTTCTCCGCTTTGTTTTTATTTGTCCTCATTCCATGTTCTTCATAGTACAATACTGATATGAATACCCTTAGTTAAAAGCTGGAGGATGGCTACAAATTTGAACTATATCTTTGGTGGTTTTATCATGCCACTTAATATCCAGTAAGGTTCCTAGATGGTATTGCAGGTATTGTTCTAAAATCTAAGTGTTTTGTGTGTACATTAAGGAAGAAATCAGTGGTCCTTACAAGTTCTAGGATTTCATGAGCCCTTCCATGCAACTCTCTCTTTAGTATGGTCTGTCACTTGAAATTTTATGTCATGCTTAGTGAAGCACCCAAAGAAATTTTGGCTGCTTTTAATTTGATTTGATTCTCAAGGACCAATGAAACATAAAATGATTGTATAATGAATTTGCAAAATGTAAGTATCAGGATTTAGCAAATTGCAGCTATCACCTCTTGAAATCTCACATTGTATATAGGATTTCTTATGAATAGTCTTTGGAAAGGCTATCACTAGAATCCTTTTAGACTGAATATTGTGCTATGTTTTCCACAGTGTATTTTTAGTATTACATCGTGGATCCAAGATCAATGTAGTTCCAGAGATGTTATCTATCCGTTAATATGCCCCAAATATTAACTTTGATTAATCTGTGCAATTGGTGTAATTTAGATTTATAAATGTTTGCTCAAAATATGTCATGTACTGATACTTCTAAGCCTGAAATAAATGAATTAAGTACATTTGGAAAAATCCAAAATTTTATAATTATATCCATTATGGTATATGATGGTGATAGAATACTACTGTGCTATGAGAAATGGAATGATCAAGGATCTTACAAAAAAACATGAAAAGACTTACATGAAATAATGAAGAGCATAATGAACAAAACCAAGAGAATTTTTTATACGGTAATAGCAATATTGTTTTCAGAATGACTTTGAGTGAATAGATATTTTTTTTTATTTTAAGTACCCAAATGAACTATAAAGGACACATGAAGAAAGATATTATCTATATCCAGAGAAAGAACTGACAAAGAGAAGTATGTATACAATGATTTTACAAATACACCTATTTTTGTTTAATGGTAGCTATCTGTAGGGCAGGTTTGGGGGAGCAAAGAAAAAGAAAGAAGAAAAAAAGAAATTTAGATGATAATTTTGTTGCATATTTGAAAGGAAGATCAAGTTATTTTTGGTAAATTTGTGGTTTTATGTACAATCATTTTTGTATTGTACTATGTTATATAAATGCTTATTTTATTTCTGAACTATATATTAATATTAAAAAAGAAAAAACAATTATACTAATTAATTAAGAAATATTGATCAGATATGCACATATTTTGTCATATCACTGATGGTAGAATTCTCTGTTGAAAGGGAAACTACCTCAATCATCATCACAAGCAAAACCAATAGGCAAATAGGTACATGAGACATGGCAGTGGCAATACCCCAACCCCTGACCAACAGTCCTGCTTACAGTGCAGTGATCAATAATATGATCTGAAGAAGTAATTCCTATGGAAAAGGGGCCATAACTACCAGCTCCCAGCCATCTGTCACACAGGACCATCAGTTCACCCTTGCTGAAGTACCAAGGCACACTGGAGATGAATTTAGAGGCAGTAATTGCCAGGCAAGCTAAACCATGATCAGCCTCCTGACCACAAACTCTACTTACACCTTGATAAAGACAACCAGGATCCTGAACCCAAGAACTGTGGAAATAGCAGTGCTCTAGCCCAATTCTCTCAGTCGTCATCCAAGTAGTAAGCAACATGGAGATCCAAACTGTCAACTTCTCCTGCATGCATTTTATATATAGCTACTAAAGACATAGAAAAGAAAGTTCTTGCTATCAAATTCCTTGATATTGTCAAATGGTTCAACATTAGAAATTGATATGGATGACCCTAACAAGAGACATTAACATCTGCTTTGCCATAGTAGTCAAATGGGGAAGACATGATGAGACAAATGTTGAGAAAATCAGGGATTTCAGTTAACTGTACAATCACTGAGTCAGTAATGTGATTCAGTATGAAAAAAAATCCCCCATATGTATTGTCTCCCCCACCTATATTAAAATATGAGTTTCTTGATAATAAGGACTGTCTTACTTTTAAATTTTTGTATCCCTGGATGTTTGCACAGTACTTTATACATTGTAAGTATTCAATAAATATCACATTCATTTATATTAGTATGAGAACCTGGCATGAGCCAAATACATCATATAACTAATGAGAAATTTCAAAGAAAAAAATTAAGGAAAAGATATCCTTGAGATATGATATGATCAAATACAGGTCTAATTACTTAGCAAAGATGAGGTGATAGGTGAATAGCCAGAGTGCTTGACTGGTAATCTCATGTCAAGAGTAAATCAGGAAAATTTCAAGCACTTAGAGTGAACTATTTCTTGGAAATGTATGGGAGGGTATGGATGAGTGTAAGGATGGGAAGTGCATGGATAGACTGCAATCTACATTGCTGGTGTCCTTGTCAAGTTTGTAGATAACATAAAGTTAGATTGATGGTGTGAGGATTCAAATAAATTTTTGACAAGCTAAAACTGTGGACTAAATCTATGAAGATGAAATAAAACAAGGATAAATAATATTAACACTTGGAAACTAAAATTCCATTTCAAAAGTTCAAGCTGGGAGAGAGATGGTTAGAAAGATGTTCTGAAAATCTGAATTTTCAGTGGACTGTGTATATAATCAATATAAGTTAGCAATGTGATATGGTATGCGAAATCAAATCAAAGCAACTGAAATAAAATTTCCGCTAGAGAGATTATTGTTCCACTATATTCTATCTTCCTTAGACCTCAGCTTGAATTTGTTTAGTTCTGGGTATCATGGTTTTAGAAGGAAACTGATAAATTGAAGATCATCCAGGGGAGATAAAAGACCTTGAGTCCAATTAATAAGGATTAATTACCCTGGAGAATATTTAAGAAGAATGTAATACTTTCATTGTCATGGTGATGATGCATTACCATTCTTTTAGCCCCAGAAGGAAGAACTGGGTGTACTAAAGTAGAAGCTCTAAAGAGGCCAATTTAGGTTTGATTTCAAAAGTGGCATCTAACAATAAGAGCTATCCAAAAGGATAAAGGGTTACATAGAGAGCTGGAAGTTTCTCTCTTCTTGGAAGATTCAGATATAGGCTGAATAACCACTTAGCAGGTATTTAATAATGTGCATTTCCTTGTCTGTGGGTTGGACTAGATGATCAGTGTTGTCTCTTCTAATTCTCTAATTCTGTGATTGAAGAAAATTTCCTCATGGATAGGATCATATATTCTTTTATGGATTGAGAACCTGGAGAAGATATCTGTCGTCTCTCACATAGACCTATGTGAAATTCTAGAATGCACAAAAGATTCATGAACTGAGAGATGATTCTGGGAAGGTGGAGGAGTAGATCAGAATATCCCAAGCTCTCGAATTCCCCCCCCAAAAAAAAAAACGAAGATAAAATAGTGCATCAGGGTGAACGAAGAGTGGTCAAAAAATTAATCAGAGTAAGAGCAGAAGAATGGTCCTCCTGAGACAATCAAAGATTTGAAGAAAAACCCCTGGATGAGGTTTGGTCCCTGTGAAGAATAAACACCTCCAAGGTACTTCCACTTAAATACTAAGCTAAGATTCTGCTTTTAGCTGAGTTGGGAGGTAGCCTTGGCCCCAACCACATAAACTTTTTACCTTCAGAGAGTGAAGGGAGTTAAATATCAGAGCCAGGGAAGATTGATGGTTCTGAACCTCTGATGACAAGGAACTCCAATCAGCTGTTCTGCAGAGAAATGGAACCCGCACATGCCCTGTGAGTGCAGAAGTGGGGCAGGGATGTGTCTGACTTTGCCTGGCATATAAAAGGACTTAATAAATGCTTGTTCCCCTTCTAATTATGGGCTTTTCACTTTCTTTCATATCTCTTGGCAGTACATAGAAAAATATGGTAGGCAATAATCTATGTAGACTATGCACTATTGGAACTGAATATCAGTTGAGAGAGATTGAAAAAGTCTTTCCTCCATACATAGATCATATTCATGAAAGCATTCTCATGGGGAACCTATGGCCTTGAGGAAACATGTGGCCTTCTAGGTCCTTGGGTGCAGCCATTTGACTAAATTCAAGTTTTATTGGACTTTTATTAAAAGGATTTGTTCTATCAAGTTTGAATTTAGTCAAGGGGCTGCACTTGAGGACCTAGAGAGACATATGTGACCTTGTGGCTGCAGGTTCCCCACCCCTGATTCTTAGTACATGGGAAAACAGAGCAGAATGATACAGTTCAGAGTTTTGGTTGCAAAAGGGTTTACTATAGTCACTCAGTAAGTCTTTTCTACCTGCTGATGTCAGTGGTGAGACAGCGGAACCAGGACTGGTAATTTATCTTTTCAAGGGCAGAAATTGATTTTTCTCAGTTTGACAAGTGAAGATCCAGGATCTGCCCCTTGACCCATTACTGGAATGTGTGCAATTGCACCTCTGGCAAATGATGTGTGATTAAAAACATAGAAAACACGCTCAGATTGTCTTGAAATAACCTTGGTGATATCTTTGTGATATGTTTTATTGCCATGAACTTAGTAAAACAGGGAGGGCATAAAAATGTAGTATTAGCAAGAGAAGCTGAGCATAGGCTCAATGTATGAAGTCATTCTGCATGAAAATAATTTTTGGTGTATTAACTTTCTATCCTTATTTTTGTCTCACAAGTGTGAGGTGATAAGGAATGTATTTGAGATACATGAAAATATAGATATTACATACCTGCTATACATATGCATATGTATATATACATATATATTCTGCAAGATGTTTGAAAAATAGATGAGCACCTATGCAGATTGATTGTATTAATTAAATCTTCAAATATATTTTCAAATATTAGATATAATTTGTGCTACAACTCTTCAAATATAGATTCTAGTAATGAAAAACATTTCTTTCCCTGCCATCATTTGATGCCAAGCGAAGATGCAGTAATTTAAGAGAAAATTTCTTTGCTCCAAATATTTCAAGATCCACATCTAAAATCTAGATCTGTGCATAACAAGCTTCCTCAAAATGGGATCCCTGATAGAACAGAAAAAAAAAGTGTAGGGAAAATTCAAAATCCGCAGCTACTAAAAAAAGAAAAGAAAGAAAGAAAATCCTTACCTGCAGCTTTAAATGTATGGGTTGTCCTCCTGAAAAGATTAGAGCAATTAATGTTGGTTGTTTTCTTTACTGAAAAAATCAGTGTTTGATGATATCATCAAGTACATCAGAGCTTTTAAGGAAAACACAGAAAATAAGACTTAATTACTGCCCTTACTCCATAGGGGGTGCACTCTAGGAATCTGAACTATACAGCAGATTAGTTTTTCTTCTTTTATTTTTGTATCCCTGTGGAGATTGCTATAGCAACCCAACAAAATTTTCTATGATGTCAACATCTAGGAAGGTTTAAGGCAACCAGCTGCCACACCACACTCCTAGTTTGTGTCACACAGGTTAGAATAGCAGTCAAAAGGGGAGGGGATGTGGGATGTAGAAAGCAACTATGTTTCACAAAGGATGTGATTCAATGTATATCAAACCAATCCACCATCCTTTTGAACAAAGAATCTTAAAGCACAACTTTTGTTCAAATGTTCAAAACAAATTTTCACAGGAGTGTTTTTTGCTTTTTTTATAATGTGGTATGCATGTATATTTGCCTCTACATATTTAATTGGATTCAATCAATCTGATGATTTGGATGATTAATATTATTCAATTGAAAGGTCTCCTCTAGCAAAAACTAAAAACTAAAAGTTAAATTAAATTACAAGAGCAACCGAGAAAAAAAGATTCTTAATGAACTTTGGTCATTGTCATTAATCATGTTAATTTAGAATGTTTGTCTTACTTCCATGAATACGTGTTTATGTGTATAGATAACAACTAACTGGGTTTTTTGTTAGAAATAAAATTGGGTTGAAAGGATAATGATATAATTATTTTTTAATGAAATTTCTGCTTTATTTGTGAATGTTTTTAGAACTTAATTTTTAAATGAAACACTGCATTTTTAAATGGGCTGGTATAGAGTCTACTACACACACCCAAATTGTCTTGGAAAACAATCTCTCCAACAACATAATAAAAACTTGTGGACTCTGAAAGATTCATTGAGATCCTCTAGGCATGCTTGCTGAGGAAATGCTCTGGACTAACTCAGCTCTCTCTTACAACATATACAAATCAGTAAAACCACAACAAATCAAGCAAAAGAAAGAACAATTAAAACAGGAAAAAGAAAAGAAAACCCTAGCAATTTAATTTCCACAATGCAAAATAAATTTTTATAACCACGAAGTATTCCTTTCTTTCTTTCTTTCTTTCTTTCTTTCTTTCTTTCTTTCTTT
>NW_027187324.1:2785595-2787143 GCF_028583685.1 Petaurus breviceps papuanus
TTCTTTCTTTCTTTCTTTCTTTCTTTCTTTCTTTCTTTCTTTCTTTCCTTCCTTCCTTCTGATGGGGTGCTTGGGTGCCTGTGCTTGAACCCCAATTCCAAAATCACACCCAGTTACAAAATCACATTTCTCCCTAGCATCAAAATACTGTCTCAGGCACTTTCTCTCCAGTTCAGGGGCAGCATGCCCTAGCAAAATGCTTATCTTTTTTTCTGATACAGTAGCCAGCTGAACCCATAGAATTTAGTAGTTTCATCCAGCTGTGTACTGGTTGAACTGGTTATGTACTGGGTCATAAAAATATTTACTACTCACTAACCTATCATATGTATCCTAGACTTAATCATATGTATACTCCCTTAAGTTAATATTGTCTAACAAAACATTGATGAGGGCAACCTGGATAATTCTCAGTCAGCCCAGTTAGTTGACGAAGTGATGTTTCAGGCCTAAAACCACAACTCCTTGTAGCCCCACCCCCACCTCCTTAGGCTATTTCCCAGTAAACTCTGGGTAAAATACCTGTGCAGTATATAATGAAAGTGTCTGTTCCTTTAAGAACTGACTACTCCTTAACCACTCCCTAATCTCACTCTGACTCACAAAGTTAGCATATTTGGCATGTGTTTTTACGATAGTTTATTCTTTATAAACTTTAACTGTATCCCTCTAAAGTTGCAGGTTCCCTACGAATTCTTGCCCACTGTATAGCACAAGAATAAATCTTTTCCACCTTAACTTAAAGAATGCTTGAGTCCGTGAAATCATTCCAGATGGCTTTCTGGGAATTCTGGTTCTGGGGGTTCCTGGAGATTCTGAACCTGACTACTTCCTTCCTACTTCCTTCCTCCCTCCCTTCCTTCCTTCCTTCCTTCCTTCCTTCCTTCCTTCCTTCCTTCCTTCCTTCCTTCCTTCCTTCCTTCCTTCCTGACATCTGCAAAGGTTCTGTGGAACATTATTTTATCAATAAAATTTAAAAAGAAAAAATAGGGATATTCAGTAATTTGAGCTCGTGACTAAATGTGGTTCTATGGATTATTTTGCCTTAATATTCTTAAGCTTATTTTAGAACTTATTGCAAACTTGTTCCATTTATCCTTTCTACATTTAGTTTAATATTTATTTCAAATAGAAATAACATTTGAGTTCTTTTAATTAAAATAGTTAAAGGACAAAGCATTGCTAATTTCTTTATTAGGCAACTGATTTTTGTTAAAATATAATGAAGGATTCTTTTCTCCCTATCCCCATCTCTCCATTAGTCAACCAATGGTGGGACAGGGGTAGAAAATCATGGCAAACCAATTAGAAAGCTCAGATTGCTAGATAAATGGCACATATGCACTCTGAAAGTCATACAAATACATGTTTATTTAGATATTGTTGTCATTTGCCTTACTGTTGTTCCCCATATAAAGGACTAAATGTATTACTATAACCAGTCACTTCTAGCTCTCCAGGTGAACAGAAGGAAGGAAGGCAGGCAGGCAGGCAGGCAGGCAGGAAGGAAGGAAGGAAGGAAGGAAGGAAGGAAGGAAGGAAGGAAGG
>NW_027187324.1:2787153-2817684 GCF_028583685.1 Petaurus breviceps papuanus
AGGAAGGAAGGAAGGAAGGAAGGAAGGAAGGAAGGAAGGAAGGAAGGAAGGAAGGAAGGAAGGAAGGAAGGACTTGAAAAGGTTATGATAAAAGTTACTTAGTAGTTTTAGAATCCTCAGGGAACAAAAATTAAAATAAACCAGGGCATTCTTCATAAATTCATAAAAATTCAAAAATTATTTTGTGGTATTAAAGAAATAACGTTTATGTGAAAAATAAATAGAATGTAAGTCCTTCCTAATTGATTTTGAGCTCAGTAAGATTCACTTCCAGATAGGTGCACCATAGCATCAAAAATCACTACTATAGGGGCGGCCAGGTGGCTCAGCGAGTAAGAGCACCGGCTCCAGTGTCAGGATGACCTGGATCAAATCCGGGCTCAGATACTCAGCACCACACCCAGAAATAACTGGCTGTGTAACCTTGAGCAAGTTACTTAACCCCAATTGCTTTAAAAAAAAACACTGCTATATTTTTGTCAAGTAGTTTTCATAGGAGTGAGATGAGGCTCAGAGTTAATCATCTTTGTCACATACTCATTGTGTAACCCTGGGAAAGTCACTTAGCTTCTGAGTTAGGAAACACTTTAAGATTCTAAATTGCAGATAAGCTACCATTGGGCATAATGGAGAGATGTTTCCCCACTGGGAACTCCCTACACTTATCAAATCATAAGTCCAGAACAATAATAATAACAAAAAATATTCAGTGTTTGTTTCTGCTAACTTGCTTACATCTATCAATGAATCAATATTTATTAAGAACCCACAATATTCCAACCAGTGGTACATCTCACAGCAAAGATTATTACTGAACAGAAATGATAGGAAAACTTCTGGAATAATCCATTTGCATAGGGTCATATCTCAATGACAACACAACAACAACAAAAAAATAGGTGGTAGATGGTAGGGCAGTTTCCCTACTTTTGTATATTTAGGCTATCAAGTGGCCTAGTTCATGTGAATCTTGGTAATACATGAAGAGTATCTAAAGAGTTTTTGGATTTTTGCTAAGCAATTGAAAAATCAGAATCCTCTAGTGTAGAAATTTAAAACTTATATTTTAATAGCAATAGTTTTTCTCCTCTGATTTTAGCTCAGAGAAATCATCTCAGCTACCATAGTTCTTGAATAATAATAATGATAATGAAAACAATAATAATAATAATAAAAAGGAATGAAGATTGGTGTGTTTGTCACAATATAACCACATCCCTAAGGCAATAAGAGATATTAGACTTAGACTTATCATTCCCAAGGGGAGTGATTATCTTATGAAAACTATGCACTTAGATTTACTTTGCCACTATAAAAATCATCTGCATTGTTCAAGAAAATGTAGCTTAATTTTCTCAAAGACAAAGTCAGTTTGACAGCCATCTCAATGCGTTTCACATGAAATAATCTAATATGTAGAATGTTCTCTAGCCAATAAAATTTGTTTTAAATTCATTGATTTAAAACTCAAGATGAGTTTGGGGACTCAGATATCTGCCAGTGGGTTTAGTCCTTGAGTCCCTCTAGTCCCACCAACTCCTAGTTTATGAAATTTCATTTTATTTATAATGATATGTATCTTTCCACATGATAATCACAGTAGATCAAGTAAAAAGACTGGAGTGTCACTTAGCATTCTTCTGTGAGGAAGGGAATAGGGTGTTCACCTTAAAGGTCATACAATTTAGTTCCTAAATAAAGTAACAACATAGAAAATGTGCCATTCTTCTCATATTCTAACCTTCTGACTGCCAAATTGGAGAGATTCTACTAGCTGTTACTGAGGAGGGAATAGAAATTATAAATAAAGGGGCGGCCAGGTGGCTCAGCAAGTAAGAGCACCGGTCTCAGTGTTGGGATGACCTGGGGATCAAATACCAGGCTCAGATACTTAGCACCACACCCAGAAATAACTGGCCGTGTAACCTTGAGCAAGTTACTTAACCCCAATTGCTTAAAGAAAAAAAAGGAAATTATAAATAAAGATTTTTTAAAGAGTGAGTTTTATGATAAAATGGTACATTTCTGTGAAAGTTCCCATTTTTAAATGGACAATATAGTTAGCAAATTTACATGCCATTGAGATTTTCACCTAAAAGTTGTGGGTACATTTAGAACATATGTAATTATTACAGGGCCAGAGCTCTGGAGCTATGTATTATGCCACATTTACCTCTTTTCTCAAGGAAGATCACAAATGTCCTGCTTTCCTCTCTTTATCCCAAGTCTAACTTCTGAAGTCAAGATATATGCCTGACTTTTCTTTCAAAGGATTTTAACCCCATAGTTAAAATATTCTTACCTTTCAAGTACTGTTGTAATTAAAAACTGCAATAAAAAGGAACCGAGTCACAAGTTTCCAAGCATATTCAATTTATTACCAAGGCCACCAATTGCCAATAAAAGAGGTCAGTTTTTCCTCAGTAGGCAGAAAAAGAAAACATCTTATAGAGTGATCTTTTAGACCATCAAAAAAGTAGCATGTTATTTAGGGTGCTAAAAATAGTCCAGTGATACAAACTAAACTAAGACTGTGATTAGTCTATAAAAAAGCAAAAAGTAAGCTATTCATTTTGCTTAATCATGCTTACTACAAGAGGGGGTCTCTAGAATCTATAGCAATGGGGAAAACACATAGTTGTATAAGATCCTCTAGAAAATCCTATGCCAGATACCACTTAACACAAGAAGGATCCAGTGCTAAGCAAAACACATCCTGACAGGTTGACTCATCTTCCACTCATTTTCTTTATCTCCCTCATGAGATCACAGATTGTAACCTTTAAAATTAGGGAATTTAACATTTACAAACTCTACAACTGAGGCCTATAAATTAAATCCAAATCTGATCCATAGATATGAATTCTAGTGGTTAACTAAAACTTTTGACTGTTAATCAGTAATTGATCATTTAAATTTCATATTACAAGATAATATTATATATGCACACAAAGTTACAAAAACACCTGTGACAAAATAAAAGAATAGATAATGACACTTTGGCTGTAGCCGATATCTGACCCTAAAGTGCCAAGTTGACTTTTGGATCATAGAAAGTAATTCCTTACAGGTGGGCACAAGCTGGCACCAGCATACCCCTTCCAGTAACCATATCTGCTTCCTCTTATTTTTCCAATCAATGTGCTGCCTACATCCCCTCAGCTCAGTGTCGCTCTCCTTCATTGTTTCCACAAGATCTCTTCTTTGCCTACCCAATGTTTAAGCCCTAGTTTCTTCCTTAATTCAACCCCTGGGGAGATAAAAATGCTCATGTTTCTGATCCCCTGGCTTTGCTGAGCTGTCTTGGACTTACTCTAGGACTCATTTTTTTTTATATTAGGGCCTGTATCAATTTCAATCAGATAAACTGATATTTGGGAAGCCTGACTGGATAAAAAAGTCCCATGGTTTTAAGAAGTGATAATGGGTATCTTTGTTTCACCCCTAATCTTATTGGGAAGGCTTTTAGTTTATCTCCATTACAGACAATGCTTACTGATGGTTTTAGATAGATACTGCTTATAATTTTGAGGAAAATTCCATTAATTCCTATGCTCTCTAGTATTGCTAATAGGAATTGATGCTGTGTTTTGTCAAAAGCATTTGCTTGGGGGCAGAGCCAAGATGGCAGACTAAAAGCAGGAACTTTCTTAAGCTTCCAGACCAACCATCTCCAATACCTGTAAAATATGATTCTAACCAAATTTTAGAGATACAGAACCCACAAAGTGACAGAGAGAAACAAATCTCCCACTGAAGGCAGCAGGCAGACCTACAGAAAGGGACTATCATACCAGGCTGGGGGCTGAGCAGTCCTACGTGAGCCATATATGCCCAGACCTGGCCTGAGCAAACTTCAGGAGAGTGAATCACCAGAAGCTGTGGTGGTTTCCAGACTTCTCGACCCAAAAATGGCAAAGAGAAAGTAAAAGGTCAATAGGGAACTCTGTTGGAACTGTGAGACAGAAGAGCATGATCTGGCCCCTGCCTCTGGGTAGAGACATGGTAGAGGCATGGTGGCTGTAGCTCTTGCCATGTGGCTGCCTCCTGTGCTCTTGGTCTGCAGATCATAAGGGGACCAAATGACCATTCAGAGGGTAATTGCTCTTGCTTTGGCCTGCTTGGATCTGGATCACGGTCTTGGTTGGTGGTCCTGGGGTGATAAACACCAGTGTGGCAGAGGTTGTGGTGTATGTAGAGAAGGCACCCTCCCTAGACCTCTTACAACATTTGCAGAAACCCCAGCACTTTGGCACAAAGCTCTCTCCACTCTAGAAGCAGAGTTCTGCCATGGCAAAGAGTTCAAAAGTCATGGAACTGGCTAGCAAGATTAGCAATCAGAGGTAGTGCAATCAGATCAGAGAATTTTTTTTGGAGACAAAAAGGAACAAAACATGGAATCGGAAAAGAAAGTCAAAAATCCTGCATCAAAAGCTTCCAAGAAAAATATGAATTGGTTACAGACCATGGAGGAGCTCAAGAAGGATTTTGAAAATCAAGTAAGAGAAGTGGAGGAAAAAAATGGGAAGAGAAATGAGAATGATGCAAGAAAATCATGAAAAGCAAGTCAACATGGGGTGGCTAGGTGGCGCAGTGAGTAAAGCACCGGCCCCGGAGTCAGGAGGACACAAGTTCGGTTCCGGCCTCACACACTTAACACCCGCACACACACAGACACAAAATAAACTAGCCATGTAACCTTCGGCAAGTTACTTAACCCCAATTGCCCTCCAAAAGGCAAAAAAAAAAAAAGCAAGTCAACAGCTGAAGAAAATAATGGCTTAAAAATAGACTAACTGAAATGGCAAAAGAGGCCCAAAAAGCCAATGAGGAGAAGAATGCTTTAAAAAGCAAAATTTGCTAGATGGAAATGGAATTTCAAAAACTCAT
Organism: Petaurus breviceps papuanus; assembly: GCF_028583685.1. Classification (NCBI taxonomy): domain Eukaryota; kingdom Metazoa; phylum Chordata; class Mammalia; order Diprotodontia; family Petauridae; genus Petaurus; species Petaurus breviceps. The sequence continues at coordinate 2,792,044 of NW_027187324.1, forward strand.
TGAAGAGAATAATTCCTTCAAGATTAGATTGGAGCAAATGGAAGCTAATGGCTTTATGAGAAATCAAGATACTATAAAACAGATTCAAACAAATGAAAAAATAGGAGGCAATGTGAAATATCTCATTGGAAAAACAACTGACCTGGAAAACAGATCCAGCAGAGATAATTAAAAATTATTGGACTACCTGAAAGCTATGATCAAAAAAAGAAATAATCCTTCAAGGAAAATTGCCTTGATAATCTATAACCAGAGCACAAAATAGAAATGGAAACAATTCACCAATTTCCTCTTGAAAAAGATCCCAAAAAGAAAACTCCTAGATTTCCCAGGTCAAGGTGAAAATCTTACAAGCTGTCAGAAAGAAACAATTTGAGTATTTTGGAAACACAACCAGCATAACACAAGATCTAGCAGCTTCTACATTAAGAGATCTAATGACTTGGAATATGAAATTCCAGAAGTCAAAGGAGCTAGGATTAAAACCAAGAATCACCTACCTAGGAAAACTGAGTATGATGCTTCAGGGCAAAATGTGGTCATTCAATGAAATAGAGAACTGTCAAATATTCTTCATGAAAAAAACAGAGCTGAAAAGAAAATTTAACTTTCAAACACAAGAAGCAAGAGAAGCATGATAAGGTAAAAAGGAAACAAACAAAAAAGCTTTTTCTGCATCTATTGAGATAATCATATGATTTTTGTTAGTTTTGCTATTGATATGATTGATTATGCTGAGAGTTTTCCTAATAATGAACCAGCCCTACATTCCTTGTCTAAATCCCACATAGTTTATTGGTGATAAATTGCTGTAATGTCTTTGTTAATATATTATTTTAAATTTTTCATAAATATTCATTACAGAATTTGGTCTATAATTTTCTTTTTTTCTGTTTGGGCTCTTCCTGGTTTAGGTAAAAGCACTCTATTGTATCATAAAATGAATTTGGTAGAACTCCTATTTTGCATATTTTTCCAAATACTTTATAGAGTATGGAATTAGTAGTTCTTAAAATGTTTGGGAAAATTCATTTTAAAATGCATCTGGCCCTTGAAATTTTATCTTAGGAATTTCATTGGTGACTTTATTTTTTTTTCTAAATTGGGGTTAAAGCATTTTATTTACTCTTCTGTTAATCTGGGCAATTTATATATTTGTGAATATTCATTCATTTCACATAGATTACCAGATTTATTGGCATGCAAGTGGGCAAAATAATTAATTAATGCTCTAATTTCCTCTTCATTGGTGGTGAAGTCATCATTCGCAGTTTTGATAAAGGTAATTTTGTTTTCTTCTTTTTTTAATCTATTTGACCAAAGGTTTATCTACCTTACTGTATTTTTTTCATAAAATGAGTTCTCAGGTTTATTTGTTATGTCAATAATTTTGCTGTCTATTTCTTCCTGTAATTCATTTAAACTCCATGAATTTGGATTCCATACTATTGGTTCATATATGTTTAGTATTAATATGACTTCACTGGCTATGGCAGCACTTCTTAAACTGTGGATTGCAACCCCATATAGGCTTTGTCAAAATGTGAAAAGGGATCACAAGTAGAAAAAAAAAGTTTAAGAAGTCTTGGTTTATAGTGCCTTTTAGCAAGATGTAGTACGTCTCCGTATCTCTTTTAATTAGGTTAATTTTTTTTTCGTTTTTGCTTAGTCTGAGATCAGGATTGCCACCTCTGCTTTTTTTTTCTTTTTACTTCAGCTGAAGCAGAATATATGCTGCTCTAGATTTTTTCCTTTACCTTTCCTGTATGAAACTCTGCTTCAAATATGTTTCTTGTGAATAACATATGGTAGGATCTTGATTTTTAATGCATTCTGTTATTCACTTCTATTTTATGGGAGAGTTCATCCCATTCACATCCACAGTTATGATTACTAACTGGATTTCTCTCCATTCTATTTTCTCCCCTTCCTTATACTTTCCTCTCTCCTTTACCCTGTCTCTCATCACCTGTGCTTAGCTTCTGACCTCTGCCTCCCACAATCTGCCCTCCCTTCTATAATCCCCACTCCATTTCCTTTCCCCTTTCCCATCCTATTTCTGCCCTCCCTTCTGTTCTTCCTCCTATCCACACCCCCTTTTTCTTTTCCCTTTTCCTTCCTACTTCCCTATAGGGTTAGGTAAATCTCTCTACCCAAATGAGTGGGTATGTTATTCTTTCTTTGAACCATATTCAATATGAGTAAAGTTCAAACAATCCTCACAACCTCCTGTCATTCCCTCTACTTGAATCAGTTTTTTGTTCCTTTTGTGATGTAATACCCAATTCTTCCTCCCCCTTTCCTCTCCAGCAGCTTCTACACTGAGGTCAAAGGAGCTGGGATTAAAACCAAGAATCACCTTCCCAGCAAAACTAAGTATCATGTTTCAGGGGAAAATATGGTCATTTAGTGGAATAGTGGACTTTCAAGCATTCTTGATGAAAAACCAGAGTTGAATAGAAAATTTAACATTCAGATACAAGAAGCAAGAGAAAAATTAGAAGGCAAACAGGGAAAAGAAATCATAAGGAACTTATCAAAGTTGAATTGTTAACATTCCTACATGGAAAAAACAATAATTGTAACTGATGAAAATTTTCTCAGTATGAAAATAGTTGAAAGGAAAATAAAATATATATATAGGAAGAGATGATACTTTAAAGGTAAAATTAAGAGGTGAGAGAGGAATATAATGAGAGGAGATGTAGAGAGACAGAATGGGATAAACTATCTCATATAGAAGAGGCAAGAGAAAATGGTTACAATGGAGGGGAACAATAGGAAGGCAAAAGGGAATGGGTCAAACTTATGCTCATTGAATTTGGCTTGGGGAGGGAATGAAATACACATTAAATAGGGTATCTCACCCTACAGGAGAGTAGGGGGGAAGGGGATGAGAGGGGAGATGATGGAAGGGAGGGTAGGCTGGGGGGAGGGAAGTTGGAAACACCCTCTTTTGAAAAGGGATGGGATCAAAGTAAAGAATAGAACAAGTGGGACGTGGCATAGGAGGGAGGAAAATACAGTCAATTTTTTACAATATATCTACTATGATAATGTTTTGCATTAGCTACACATGTACAACCTATACTGAATTGCTTATCTTTCCAGTAAGGGTGGGTGACAAGGGAGGAAGGGAATGAATCTGGAATTCAAACTTTTAAAATGAAATGTTTAAATATATGTTATTATTAATAGTATTTTACATGTAATTAGAAAATAAGATATACAGGCACTGGGGCATAGAGATCCACCATGCCATACTGGAAAAGTCAAAGGGGGTATGGGAGAAGATATTGGAGAGAGCAGATTGGAGGAGGGGATATTCTGTGGGACTGCTATTTTGGGGTGGTGGTTAGGCAAAAAACAGGGGAAAAATTGTAACTCAGAATCTGGTGGAAATGAATGATGTAAATCAGAAGTTAATAAAGCATTTGAAAAAAAATGCCTCTTTCTGAGTTCTTCAAAGAAGGCTTTTTGAACGTGAGACCAATTCGATTTCTCCTTTGAGGCTTTGCCTTTAATCATTTTGACGTTGTTACCCTTTTTTTTAAGTTGGTGTTTTTATCTTACCTGTCATCATAGTAGCTTTCTAAAGTAAAGGCTCTTTTCTGTGTTTTGTTCATTATTAGCCTATTTTGTGACTTTTAAAGTTGAACTCTGCTCCTGGGGCACAGGGGACACTACCAAACGTTTCCACAGGAGACCAGGGTCCTGGTCAGTAGCTTTCTGAGCCAAGACCTCTGGGGTTCATGATTTGCCCATTGCAGTCAGGTGGCCCAACCTAGTTGTGCCACTTGTACAGACATTCTGGGCCTAGAAGCCTCAGAGCTGACCTCCTGTGCCCCTAGCCTGCTAAACCTGGACTGAGGGGCATTGATTGCTGATCTTGCTAAGAACCTCCTGATGGCTTAATTGGATGATATCTGGGCTGAGCTACACTCCCCAAAGTGACAAGGCTTTCCTGGAGTACTTCTAAGTTGTCCTAAACTGGAAAATTGTTTCACTCCATCTTTTGGGGAGTTCTGCCACTCCATCATGCTATTTGACCTTGATTTAATGTTGTTCCTGATAGAAATTGAGGAGCTTCCTGGCTTTTCTCCCCCATCTTGTCTCTTCTCTTTGAGTCTTTTAGGGTCTTTGACATCCCCCTAAGCAATGTTTAATAATGGTTTTTGAGCTTAATTACTTTCCTCAATCACATTTATTTATCATACTATGTTTCACTTATTTGTGGAGAAAATAATGGACACAACTTGGTTATACTTTGTAAAACAAACGAAGGCACATTTTATATTTTTTTTTCTTATAGCAGTTTCTCAATGTTATTTGGAAAATGTTTAAATACTGCAGTCACAATTATACTTTTTTAAAATCCATTATTACTGTCAGAGTAAACATACAAACCCATCATTTAGACAATAGGCATCTCAAATTTCTCTTAATGAAATTTAATCTCACAACATCTCTACTACATACTGTTTAGAGACATAATTGGAAATATTGAACAGGATACATTATTTGTTTCTGAATTTTAAATATTTTAACACTATAACATGGAAATAATTTTAAATCACATAACAAGCTATGCTGAAAAGAATAGTATTGTTTTCCCTGAGTCAAAAAGGTTCCTTTTAGTAAAATTATCATCAAATGGAACAGGATTAGAACCAGCCTGATGTCTGCACTATATTATAAGGGCTTCAGTTTAGCAGGAAATTACTAGTTTGAAAGTTAGAAACCTGTGAACTAAAAACATAATAAATAAAATATGATAGTTAAAGTTGAGTTGCCTTCTCCTCCCACATGCTTACAATGATATCTCCTCTTATTCCAATGCTAATTAATCACATGATAAGATTCTGAATTTTTATACTCAATCATAATGCCTTCAGTGATGGTCCATATGTTGTGGGAGACTAAAGGTCATTAACTTCTTTATTCTCAAACATATAGTACTCAACTATATGAAACATATAGATGAAGAGTATATCATTCCATACATGTGTGTGAACTCCACGCATGTGGCATGGAAGCAATTACCAAGAATAGAAAAACCCAAGAAAGTCAATGCAGCACAGTCTTTCTTTTCTATTCATCTCATTTTTTCCTTGTCTACTAGCCTCATTAAGGTATAATATATGTATACAAATTTTCTAAATCATATTCATATTTGATTACAAATCATAGTGTTTGATCTTTATTTTTCCTACTTATAATCCTCAACTATTTTAGAAAGTCACCACAAAACTTTGGAGAATTTTCAAGTAAATTCCAGGAGAAACCCATGCTATGACTGTAATATCCCTGACTGATCCTGACTTTTTAGTTGAGTACAGGAAGTTCTATTGAATTTATTCCAGTCTACCAATCACATCAACAAGGTGAATACACATAATTAGTCATATCTCAGTTAGAACACATGGGAACTAAAAAAGGAGAGTGACCAAAGTAATTAGTGGTTAAAGGAAACAATCAGCATAGTGGAAATATGGTATCTAGTGATTTTCTCTACTTAAAGAACAGCAAAGGGCACCGTGTTTAGAAAGCAGAGAGAGGAGAGACATTGAGTAATGTCCTTGCCACTCCAGTCAGAACCTCTGGAAAAAGGGACATATCCCTGAGGGGCCAGTTCACCCAAAACAGATCGAATCCACAGAATAGAAACCACAACACTAATGCTCAAACCTTCCCAATAATGGGTTTTGATAGTATTTCTGGATATAAGCTCTAGACCAACACTGATCCACATAACCTTCCATAGAATTCATCCACTATTCCCAAGTCCTGTTCCTTTTTTCTCTTTTCCATCTTCTTTTTACTAGAAGTCCATGGAAACCAACACATCACATACCTATGTGTTACCTACACATACTCCCCAAAGTTTATTGTCAATACAAGTGGTATTGTGCATTCCGGGATATCTTGTGATTGGAAAGCAATTCTAACTCTGGAGAGTGATAGCATTTTTTATCATGGGTCCTTTGGAATCATCACTGTCTTGCTCAGATTAGCTAAATATTTCACATTTGATCACCCCTTAAATATTGCTGTTATTGTGTATAGTGGTACTGCTTACTTCAATTTGCATGAATTCTTTTAAGTCTTTCCAGGTTGTTTTTTTTTAAGCAATTGGGGTTAAGTAACTTGCTCAGAGTTACATGGCCAGGTGTTTCTGGGTGGGTGCTAAGTGTCTGAGCCTGGATTCGATCCCAGGTCATCCCGATTCTGGGGCCAGTGCCCTTACTCGCTGTGCTACCTGGCTGCCCCAAAACATTCTTTTTTTCCTATCTTTTTGGAGGGCAATTGAGGTTAAGTGACTTGCCCAGGGTCACACAGCTAGTATTTGTCTTAAGTGTCTAAGGCCGGATTTGAGCTAAGGTCCTCCTGACTCCAGGGCCGATGCTCTATTCACTATGCCACCCAGGCACCCCTCATGTTTTTCTAAACCACCTTGCTCTTCTTTTATTATAAACATAATAGTAGTGCACCACAATCATATACCACAAATTCTTAAGCCATTCACTAATTTTATGGGCATTACCTTGATTTCCAACTCTTTGCCACTGCAAAAATAACTACTATAAGTATTTTGTACAAATAGGAACTATTCCCTTTTCCTTGATCTCTTTTTGATATAAACCTAGTAGGGGTATAGTAGGATCAAAACCTATGTACAGTTTGATAGTCCTTAGAGTGTAGTTCCAAATCATTCTCTAGAATGGTCAGACCAATTCAAAACCACCAACAAGTTATTCATATCACAAATGTTTTTCACATCATCTCCAACATTTGTCATTTTTTTCTTTTCTGTCATGTTAGTTAATCTGATAAGTATGAGGTGGTTTCTCAGAATTATTTTAATTTGCATTTCTCCAATCAGTATTAGCTTTATTTTTTTTTCCTGAAAACTTGTTATTCATAACTTTTGACCACTTACCAACTGAATGACTTTTATTTTTATAAGTTTTGTTCAGTTCCCTATATATTTGAGATATGAGATATTTATCAGGAAAAATGAATGAACCAATAAGTTTATTGAAAACAGTGACTTTTTCACTCTCAAACTTTTCTTTCCCCATTTGTCTGGTGTGCAGAAACTCTCTGGAGCTCCTATGCATGGGAGTGATGAAGGGGTACTTTTCACCCTAAAAATTATGGCAAATCTTCATATATGGAATGCAGAGTACTTCTACTGAACTAAATGATCCTGAATTAGGACCTGAAGTCCTTGACTGCCTTTTCTGATTTGTGTTTCTTTTCCTGGGACTAAATGACTAAAGAGCCATAATAAAAGAAAGAATTTTCTTTTTAGTTTGTTTGTTTTTTTGCTTTTTGGAGGGAGAACACAGGGCAATTATGGTTGTGACTTGCCCATATCACATGGCTAGTTTTTGTGTTAAATATCTGAGGCTGGATTTGAACTCAGGACCTCCTGACTCCAGGGCTAATGCCCTATTCACTGTGCCACCTAGCAGCCCCTAAAGAAGAAATTTTTAAGACTAGCTACCTCAGTAGATTTAGAACTCATATGTTCTTCACTCAGAGCTAACTGGGAACCAGGGGAGTATTCTATAACTACATCCTAGTATTAATTTTGCTTCAGGAAAATATTAACTTAAAACCAAATATGTTTATCTACTGCTGTGTGAAGATTTTTGCAACATGTAAAAATCCGAGAGTTGATGCATTAAACAGATGTGTATGCAAAATTGAGACAGAGATACAAGGCAATGTTCCAAGTCCCAAAAGACAGATATTAAAAGTGTTTAACCTGGAGAAAGCAGCAGGTGTGAGAATGTGAGATCTCAGCTTTCTACCTAAGGTAATGGAATTGTCACCTTTTACTCCCATCAGTTCCATAAGTACTTGTCCATTTAAATAATCAAATAACCACAATAATCATATATGGAAAAGGGCAATGACTAAAGGATTGAGAAGCCTAGAGGTGGTGATAATCAAATGCAGCTAATTTGAAATCTTGACTAGGGCTCACCCTGCTCATTTAAAATATGTTTTTAAAATATTTTCTCCCTGTGTGGGAGTGTGGGCCTATATTCCCTATTATTGGAGCATCTGAGGCTAGTGTTTTACTTGAGCTTCAGAATCGTTAGGTGCAATGGAATAAAGCTAATCAAGTGTCCAGACTAAGTCTGGCCCAAGAGCAGGGAGCTATCAGACTGCCGAAGAAGAGGCAAACCAGCACAAGTTAGAAATGGAGCAAGTAAGCATCATGATACCAATCAGCATTGGGATTGGGTCCATGAGTGAACCCCTATACTGCCAGGCTGGGGAAGAGAGCCCAGCCCCCCCCCGCCAAAATCTTCTCTTTTCTGTTACCTGACTCTTAACTAGGGGTGGGGAGCCTGTGGCCTTGAAGCCTCATGTGTTCCTCTAGGTCAAGTGTGGCCCTTTGATTCCTTCAGAAGTTAGAATTCAGTCAAAGGTTTGCACTTAAGGACCTAGAGGTACACATATAGCCTCAAAGCCATAGGTTCCCCACCCCTGCACTCTCAGAAGGTACAGATCTGAATCCTATTTCTGCTACTTACCAAATATGGTCTTGCACAAGTCACCTAACATTTCAGAGTTTCCATTTTCTCCTATGTAAAATACTTATGTGCCACTTGAAATTATTTGTTGAACCACATTAGATATTGTATGTGCAAGGTTTTTGTAAAATGCCATATAAATATGCTATGGTTTTAGCAGAAGCATCACTATCTTTGGTCTAGTGGATAGAGAGCTAGCCAGGGGAACCTGTGTGCAAGTCCAACTTCTCACATGTTCTGGCTTCTATGTGATGCTGGGTATATTTCTTTACTTCTCAGTGTTCTAAGCAACATGCTGAAACTATAATTTGCAGAAATCATAACAAACTGAATTGGTAGAAGGATTTCTCTCATCTGGGAGTTCACAAAGTCAATGAAATCACAATTCCATTCTATCATTTTTATAAACCTACTCTGAGATTCATAAACACATGAACAGGCAGGATAGGGTAGTATAAAGAATATCAGATGATTGGGTATAAGTGCAGGTTCCACCACTTTGTGGCTGAATGATTGTGAACGTGTCATTTAATCTTGGTGATTCTCTACTTTCTTTATCTGTGTAAAGTATAGAGAATAATCATAGAAAGTAGTTATCAGAAGAGTGCTTCATAAACCCTGGAGAAACATGTACATTTAAGTGTTATTGTTGCTTTTCATGAGAGCTATGCACAGTACAAACTCAAGTAGATTCTACCCAAGTTAAAAGACTTAGAATATGAACCAAGGACTTGTATATATAATATCTGAGAATTCATGTGAATGTAAGGACATTCAAGATCTACAACAGTCATGCAGAATGCAGAACATTTTAACAGGTATCAATGAATGGATAAACAGAAACAACATATATTGTATGTATATACCATAGACCACCTGAACAAAAGGAAAAAAATAGTTCAAGAAATATATAATAAATGATTTATCATATAAGGATGGGCAAATCCAATTATCAAAGTCATGTAGTAGAGATCTCTGAGAAAACAAAATGAATTTGTTTTTTTTCTTTTTTTGCTTATGCTTTTTTTGGAGGGGGGAAGGCTGGGCAACTGGATTTAAGTGACTTGCCCAAGGTCACATGACTTGTGTTAAGTGTCTGAGGCTGGATTTTAACTCAGGTCCTTCTGACTACTGGGTTGGTGTTCTATTCACTGTACCACCTAGCATTCCCACGAGTGATGTTTTACTTGTAGTCATACAGCTGCTCATATTCTACACAAGTCCTCTTCATACCCCTTGCCATGTCCTCTTTTCTTTTACTTTTTTGCATGTCTGAAACTTAATTTGTTTTCTTTCTCTCATCCTTCTCACTTATATACGCTTATATATTTCTGTTGACGACACTACCATCTTCAAATACCATTGTCTGCTTGGATACTTCTTTATCCCTCCTTTTCCAATCCATTCAGATGTCAAATCCTACCATTGTTGCTACAACCATGTCTCTTGCGTTAATTCCCTACTCAAGTCATGTTGGTTAATAATAGTTCCAATCCACATTGGCTCTTGCCCTGGACTACTCTCATAGCCTTCTAAATTTCTCCAATTTCTGTTCTCCAAAGTGATTTCTAAAGATTTTCCCCACTCCAGCCCACAGGTAGGATGGTGTGGTATTTTTAAATTTTATTTTATTAATTGTATTTTATTTTTTCCAATTACATGTGAAGACAATTTTCAACATTCATTTTTTTGAAAGATTTTGAGTTCTAAACTTTTCTCCCTCCTTCCTCCCCAAAATAGAGCAATCAGAAATAGATTACACATATGCAATACTATAAAACATATTTCCACATTAATCATGTGAAGGAAACAGACATGTTTTCTTTTCTTATGGAGACTATGGGAAACTCAGAAATTTGTCATTCAGATATAGAATCTAACTGGGATTTTCCATCATTCCATCTCAAAATTATCATAAGTACATGCAATTTGAGGGAGAGGTAATATTTTATGGAGAGGAAACTATGACCTAGAATAAAGCACAATGGCATTGGCCCAGACATTCTTACTTCATATTCTGAGTCCTTGTGTACCTATTAGATTGAAAACCTAACTCTTGGTTCATACTGAAACTCTTCCCAAATCCCATCAATGCCCTAACATTCTTTCCCACAAATGCATTTTCACTTTTTACCCTATGCATAAATATAAATCAACAGAGTTGCCCTATTCCTAGAACAGTCTCTTACATAATAGACTGACCTTAATTTGGGGTTTTGTTCTCTCTTTTTCTTTAAATTGCTTTATGATCATTCTTTCCAGTGTCTTTACTGACTTACTTTTGCAGAATCAATTATTCTTCTTGAGAACACAATCAATAAACCTGGAGGCTTATTTCTGTGACCATTATAGACATCAGCAAAGAACAAGGCATTCTAACAGATGTTTTTTTAAATAGATGGCAAAATTGGTAGCTGCATAACTGGTGGTTAAAGGCTATTTGCCATAGTCTCTTCCTCTTTTCCCTTTACTGCCTTTCTCTTTTATAGATATTTCCAGATTATTAAACAGAGTACTAGATTCTGGAGGTAACCAGGTAGCAGAGGGGATAGAATGTTGAACCTAGAGTTAGAAATACCTGAGTTCATATCTGGCTTCAAACACTTATAGCTGTTTGAACTTGGACAAGTCACTTAACCTCTGGTTTCCTTAGTTTTCTCAATCCTAAAATTAAGTGATAAGAACAGTGCCTGCCTTATATTAGTAAATCTCAAATGAGATAATATTTTAATTAATCAAATTAATCTCATTAATTAAATGAGGTAATATATTAACACTGCCTGGAACATAGTAGGCACTATATAAATGCTAGTTGTTACTTTTGGTGATGGTGGTGGTGGTGGCACTGTTACTGTTATTTTTATTATTGTCCAACAAATTCTAGACTTACATTAATGATCAATTTATTCTTCAAAAAGTAGAGGAAACAACAGAAGAACTTTCTATTCTGGATTATTTTTTAGATAGATAAGGAAAACCTCATTGCTAAAATAAAAGTCATAGGGAGTTTGTGACTGACTTGATTTTAGAATTCATGATAGAGAAGAGAAAAGGCAGGAAAAGTTTAATGAAATTTAGTAAGACCATATTTCAAAGGGCTAAAATAAAGATATATAGTATCTAATGCTTTAAATTCTACAGATGAATTTGACTCAAAAAGTCAGGAAATCCTCAAGAATTAAATTATGATGATGTAAGTCAATATAATTGCAATGAAAAAGAGATGTTCTTAACAAAACCAATATAGATGCACAGGACCTCATTGACTAACTTAGATTTTTAGAAAATAGTTTGCTGCTACTTTTCCAGCACCCAAGAATTTAATGTAGGGTTATGTTATATTTTCCTTTAAAATCCATTATAATTGGTTCCATAGGTCCATATTTATCCTTTCACCATGCTATTTTGGGTGTTAATTATGCTGAAAATTCACAGAATTCAGTAAACTTAGAGCCCCCAGACTAGAGAAGATTTTTTTCCTTCCCTAGCAAATGTACAGAGACCCTCTGTTTTGACTGAAAAAAAAACCTAATAGTTACCATATTTTCCCTTTTTGTCCACTCCTCTATAGCAAAAATTCCAAATTCAATAAAAAATTTAAGTTATCTTTATTTAAAGAAAAAAAAACAATGATAAGAGTACACAGAGAAAATAAACAAGGCTTGAAAGAATTAGAAGCAACAAAAGGGTAATTGATTCTGCCTCACAGGATGGGGGCAGACAACAAAGGCTGGACAAATTTACCAGACCCAAACAGCCCTGTGAGGTTTGGTCAGGGTAGCCCAATATCAAATACTATGCTGGAAAGATTTCTCAGTAAGCTGATCATCCACTATGACAGTGATCCCACTCTTCACAGTTATAGTCCCTTGGGGAAAGCAATGTTCTCCATTTGTGATTGACTATTTGCCCTGATGTCTATAGTCAACATCTTCTCTTCCCTCTCAGCTATTAATTCTTTGCATTATGAGAATTCAAAATGGGAACCACCATACTACTGTTGCTGCTGTTCTGGAAGCTGTCTCCATATTTTCCTCTCTAATTGCCTTCCATTTATAGCCACATTTTGATGACTGTCCAAATATTCCAAATATTACTCACACCATTTGTATTCATATATGAGCTAGTCAAAATGCAATCAATTTATTTTTGTGCACACTATGTGCCAGGCACTGTGACAATCCCTTGGAACACAATGAAAAAAAAAACTATTATCTTCTAAAGAAGAAGCCTACTTATGTAAAACATAAAAAAACCAAGGTCAATACAGAGTAATAAAGTAATGTTAGAAGAAATGGCAATAGAAATCAAGGATATCCAGAAAAGTCCCTTCTCTTCCCTCCCCTTCCCATTCCATTCTCTTGAACTATATGTCAAAGGAAGCTAGAGATTTTAAGAGTCAGAGGTTAGGAAGGGAGGTATTCTAGGCATGGAAAATTACTAGAGTAAAGACACAAAGACACAAAGACAGAAGATGGAGGGTATTGTGGGAAGAACAGCCTGACTATTCAATATAGCTGATTGTTGTGTCTGTGTGGGGGAGCAAAATTTGGGAAAATTGGAAAGGTAGGAAGGGAGTAGGTTATGCTGAATAAGTAAGTTTACATTTGATTCTAGAAGTAAGAGCCAATGAAGAGGTGATTTTTGTTTGTTTGGTTTGGTTTGTGTTTGTTTGTAGGGAGGAGGAGAGTTACATGGTCAAAGCTGAACTTTAAAAAAGTACCTTGCCCATCTAAGTGGTATATGGATTGAAGTATGGAAGAGAGTGGGTCAGGAATGATAGGTAGAAGACAATTCTAAGTTAAGATGAAGGAAGATGAAGGCCTTGACTAGTCCGACAAATGAGAAGGAGATATACATGGGATATATCATCTTTCTAATTACAAGATCTGGCAACTGGTAGGATATGTGAGTGAATGTCAAAGAATAGTTCAGAATGATAATAAGTTTGTGAATCTGGAAGACTGGATGGATGGTGGTTCCTTCAACAAGCAATAGGGAATATTAGAAGATGATAGAGTTCTCTATCATATATGCTGAGTTTGGAATGCCTGTGGGCTAATTTGAAGTATATAATAGACATTGATGTAGCACCAGAACTCAATAGAAAAAAAAAAAAAAACAAGGTATGGGTATATCAGTTTGGAAATCATCTGCATATAGATCATTAAATTCATGGGAACTGATTAGTGCATCAAGTTAGAGGGTATAAAGAGAAGAGGTTCCAAGAAAATAATGGGTGACGCCCATAAGTGAGCAGAAATAGCATGGATAAAATAAAAACAAAAAGAACTCTTAAGGAACAGTCAGACAGAAAATAGGACAAAGAGATCAGGGTTAAGAAAACCCAAAGAAGAGAGTATCCAGGGGACAAAAAAAAAGGATAACTAAAATCAAATAATAGAGAGAGCTCAAAAAAAGCATGAGAAACTAGGCAGTTTAAGGAAAAGTATTAGGTCAAAATGAAAAGAGAGTTACAAACAATTAAAGGAAAGCATCTAGTATATATTGCTTTTGTAGGTAGCTTAGCTAAATAAAAAGGAAATATATAGGTTGTTAGCTTATGGGATGATATTAACTTATGAGCGTTTTATTTTCTTCTGTTTTTGGATATGGGAGATTTGATCATTTTTGGAAGCAATTGAAAAGGTGATGAGGGGTAAGAAAAAATTGAAAATAAGAGGAGTGATGATATTAGTGTTGTGATCTGCTCAAGACAGGAGTGTTATCAAGGGTATGTGTAGAGGGGTGGGCCTTGGCAAGCAGAAGACTTAGCACATCTGAATGTAAGTTACTGGTGTCAAGGAGAAAGTCAGGTGTGATGTAAGACAGATATAAAATGAGGAGGAGAGAAAAGAACCCCAGGCAAATGACCTTGATTTTTCAGCAAAGTATGTGATGCAGTCAGCTCAGCCTCAATAGACAAGGGTAAGAGAAGCTAGTGGCAGGATGTTAAGAAGAGAATAAAATGGGGCAGCCAGTTGGCTCAGCGAGTAAGAGCACTGGCTCCAGTGTTGAGATGACCTAGAGATCAAATCCTGGGCTCAGACACTCAGCACCACACCCAGAAATAACTGGCTGTGTAACCTTGAGCAAGTTACTTAACCCCAATTGCTTAAAAAAAAAAAAAGAAGAAGAGAATAAAAGTATGGAATAGCTGCTGTGATCAGTACAAAAGCAAATCAAATATTGAGGAGCAGAAAAATTGCTTTGCTTTACAGAAGGCCCAGTTGAGGTTAGCTAGCACGAATTTGCAAGTGAACCTAGTTAGCAAAATTTTGTCAGTTCTTCAAGTTTTGTTTTCAGTATAGGAGCAAAGCAGTTGAATAGTGGCATAACACCAGCTTAGGGTTCAGCAAGACAAAGTAACAAGACATTCAAGAGTAGAGAAAAGTGCAGAATTGAACTGGTTTACCAAGGGGTAAGATAGGTCAGTGAGTAAAGTGAAACCAGGTCAGAGGTGAGGGCCTGGGAAGTCTTAAGGAATGGAGGGATTGGGGAGTGGGATAGGTCATGTCATAGTAAGGACAGTGAGCAGTTGTAGGAGGAGCAAGCCATAGGAAAATATGGGAAGATAAAAGATTATAATCAAATAAAGGAAATGTGTAGTACTTAAATATGGAAGTAGAGCACTTGTGAGTGATAAAGCAGTCAATATGGCTCCATGTTTATAAATAAGATAAAGAGGATATTATAGGAATAGAGGATATTGAAGAACTGAGAAATTAAGGTATTAGAAGAAATATCAACATGTATAGTGAAGTCCATTAAAATGAAGAAGTAGTTGGGTAGAGTCAGATACTGAACTCATTGAGAAAATATCACAAATTTCCTTGGATTTGGTATGCAACATCTGTCAGAATTTGGAGTACTTGATAAATTTGGATTGAATAAAACTCAATGGACCAGATATTGCTGAATGTACTGATGATAACAAGAGAGTCTGGAAGTGGCAATAGAGAGCAAAGTGTACTTAGAATCCATAACAGTGAACAAATGAGTTGGGGGCGGGGAGAGGAGGAGAGAATAGAGCTTATGAGAGAAAGTGTAATTATTTTTGGAAAAAGTGAAGAGAGAAGCAGTTCCACCAGGATGAATCAAGTCACAATGAGTGTCAAAAAATGGAAGAAATGAAGAAGTAAAAATTTAAAAATGATGGCATGTTATTATAGAGCAAGCATTCCAAAGGGCACAGTAAAAGAAGCAGGTAGACCTGGAGCCAGATGTTTTAGGGAGAGGGATGAGTTGAGGGAAATGTGAGTAATGGAACAGAGAGCTAAGTTTGAAGAAAAGAATTTGTCCTTTGGCAACTGCAGATTCAATATCACTGGGATAGGAAAAATGGATGGGGCTCCATTGGTGAATGAGCTTTGTCAGAGGAATAGTGAATTCAGTTGAAGAAATCAGGTGTTTATAAGGCTCAAGTGTGATGATTTATGATAGGGTAGCCCTCAACTTCCTGAAATGAAATGAGCAAGTCTGACAAGATTTTATCCAATTACCCTTGGTGTCCAATTGGGTAACATAGCTTGGAACACTAAGAAGCTCCTTTGGTCCACACAGGAAACACCTCTCAATGTGATTACTGGTGGAAAGGGCACGGACAAATAGATTTCAGCTGTAAGTAGGTCTTGCAATCTGAGTGTACCTGCTATTCATGGGACTCCTAGTTACAGGGGAAAGTGGTGCTTTGATTTGCCTAATACTTCCATCCTTGAGCACATTTTGCTTCATCAAAAATGTTTGTACATTTTATCTGACCGTCAGCGGCAGTTCATCAGCAGTTTGTGTTCATGAAGGTGATAGCTCTCCTCTCTAGAGAGGCTGCTGTGGAATCTGGGATAAGGGCAAGGTCAGTAGTCTAGGTGTCAAAGATAAGATAGATGTCTTGTTACTTATTTTAACATCCCTCCCCTCCCCCCCCAAGTAGAATAATCTTGAGAACGGAAAGGATTAAGTAAAAATGGTTAACAGTGAAACTCAAGATAAGGCAGAAGATAGTAAGATAGGAATAAGATGGGCTCAGTGATTTCAAGTAATCAGACCTAGACAAACTATATAATGGGACACTGTACAAACTGGTAGATATACTTGTTGAAGTGCTATATCTGATCTTTGAAGTATCTCTGAGACCCAGAAGAGATACCACATGACTGAGAAAGAGAAATTGTCATGATTTTCCAAAAAGAGAAAAGTAGATTCTTAAAATATTAGGAAAAAGAATTTGACTTTGTTGGAAAAAATCTATAACACTATTAAAGAGAGTGTGAGCATTTAAGAAGGGAAGTAATAATCAATAACAAAAATGTTTCAAAAATAATCTTACATTCTTTTTTGATGAGACAAGATTGGAGGCATGGTAAAGATATAGTGTACCTAGATTTCATAAAGTATTTGACAGAATATATAATGTTGTCTTTATAAATCGATGAAAATGTGTTACCTAAATAATAGAACTTATTCAATGGCTATTTTCAGTGAATAGCCATTAGTGGGTGAATATTAACATAGATCAGGGACTAGTTTGTTTAAAAGAACCATGAACTTCATGAATTAAAATGATGGATGACAAATTTATCAAATTTATATGACACTAAACTGATAGAAATAACTAGCAAGTAGGATAACAAAGTCAGGATCCAGACATCTCAACATGTTAAACTGATGGGTCAATTTAATAAGATAAAATTGAGTAAGGAGGAATATAAAGTGCTATACTTTGATACAAAATTCAGACTTCACAAGCACAAGATAAAAGGGGATATCAGTATGGAACAACACTTTGTGTTCTGTAATAATCTAAAATCCTTATGCTATCTTAGGCAGCTTGAAAAGGAGGATGTCTAAGCCTAAGGAAGTTAAAGTTTCCTACCTTTTGTCCTTGTCATAATACATCCACAAAACTGTGTTTTATTCTCACATTTTGGGGAGAATTTTGTCAATGTGCATGATGTTTACAGGAGTATAATAATTTGGTGAGTAGAACACTTTATTGTACAAATATTAATCAAAGGACCTAGAAATGTTTAGGTGAAAATAGAAGACTTGGGAGAAAGGAATGGCAATTTCTAGTCATTTCCAAGTATTTGAAGGAAGTGGCACAGAGGATTTAATGCCAGGTCTAGAGTTAGGAAGAGTTCAACTCTAGATTCAGACAGTTTCTAACTGTGTGACCCTGGACAAGTCATTTAAACCCTCTTCACCTCAGTTTCATTATCTGTAAACTGAGTTGGAGAAAAAAAATCAAAACATTCCAGCATCTGCCAAGAAAAGCCCAAAAGGACTCACAAAGACTTAGATATGACTGAAATGACTGAACAACAAGAACAGCAAAAAATTTTTAAAAAAGTAATTAGACTTATTCTGCTTGGCCCTGGAGGACAGAATTAGTCGCAAAAGGGTAAAAGTTGCAGAGACAAATTTGAGTTAATACAAGGAAAAATTTCCCAAGAAACAGAGCTTGGCCAAAGCATATTGGGCACCTTGAATAATATATTGAAGAATATATTCCCCGTCATTGGTGGCCATTAGATACAGACTAACAAATTCTTAGTCAGGCATAGATAAAACTATATTGCCTTGAGATTATTTCCAATTCTGAGAATTTGAGATTATGTAATTCTCTGTGCATTAAAGAAAGATTCTGAGATTTGTAACTACAAGTTTAGCAACCACACATTTTTCATTTTTGTTTTGTTTGTATATTTTCTTCTCATTAATACTAATGACTAAAATGTAAAAAATTATCTGAAAGGGTAGAATTGTTTTGCCTAGTAAAGCAATTTTTTTTTTTAGCATTATTGACTATAGCAAAAGCAATGACCATAGTGGCAATGATGACAAGAACAACAGACTTTTGAACATAGCACCAAATCCATGTTTAATGTATGTTACAGACATTTTTATTTATCTTTTTTTTTTTTGCTTTTTTGGAGAGAAATTGGGGTTAATTAACTTGCCCAAGGTTACATGGCTAATTTGTGTGTGTGTGTGTGGGGGTGTGTTAAGCGTTTGACGCTGGAACTGAACTCAGGTCTTCCTGACTCTGGGGCCAGCATTTTACTCACTGTGCCACCTAGCTGCCCCAATTGATCATTTTCTGATAATTTTGGATGCACTATTGCAGTATGGTTGGCCATGTGACCCTGAGTTTAAAAAAAATGTTTCCCAAAAATACATAAACTTTGTCAGTTTCTACTAAAGTGTAAAGACTTTAAACAGGAACCCCATCAAGAATTGCAAGTTTGAGAACTAATCTATCTGCATTCAAAAAATATAATCACCATTTTTTTCTTTTCTTCTAACAACTCTTTAAATACCCTCTGTTAAGTCTATAAATATGTGTCAGTAATGCTCTACTATACCCACTGATTGACATATCCTGAAAATATTGCAGTTTACTTATAAGGTCCATGAGTAGAGGAAAACCTCAGATTAAATATTACAAATCCTACTGTACACATGACTTCTGAATTCAAAATCCCTGAAAGGTGTTGCTTCAGATGCTGCTCGATAGCATATAATAATGGAGAGCTCACCTTACAAGAAAATCCATTCCATTTTCAAAGATGAATGATCTAATGGGAATTTGAAGACCCCTTTGTGTTGACAAAGGTAGCAGGTACTTAGATCAGGCCTCTGTTGGGGAAACAGAAGGTATGAACTCCTGTCTCTTGTTACAGACATAACAGGAAGGGATTGGCTGAAACATGAATCTAATGCTGTTTGAATATAAGGAAAAGCTCCAGAGAGGCACAATCATAATTTTTTGGGACTAGCATTTGCTGGCAAAGTAGCTACAGAAGAGAGAATTGAGAACTGAATCAGAATTTTCTGAGAACTTGTGGTGGTGGAGCTTCTTCTGTACGGGAGCCCAGGAGCCCGGAGCCGGGAGCCCAGGAGCCCGGAGCCAGGATCCAGGAGCCTGGAGCCCAGGAGAAGATTGAGGAAGCAGAAGACTGAGGAAGCATGACCAGGATGCTGAGACTTTGTCTGTTCATGGCTTGGTTGAGCCTTGAATTACTGGTAGCAGAAATTGTGAAGGATTTGAGATGGACCGGAACCTTGTAAACTTCAGTGTGGAACAGAAACTACCCAGAGAGCTGGACAAGGAACTGCGTGCTGTCTGCCATTGAACTCAGGTGAAAGTCTGGTGAATCCAGGTAGAATCTGGGACCATAGAAGGGGATCCAGGGAATCTGAGAACCAGCCCCAAGTCAAGATGAAAAGACCTCTCCATGTTTACTGAGTAATGATGAAATTGTAGTTTACTTGTGACCTAAGGGTGGAGGGTTTGTGTATGATACTTGGAAATAGACTAATGAATAAGTGACTGATTGAATTAATCAAGTCTGCCCATGAGTGGAAGACTTTGACTATTGTACTTTGAGATGATAGTTATTGATAAGTGACTGATTGAGTTAAATCAGTTGCCCCATGAGTGGAAGACTTTCACTATTGTACTTTAAGATGATAGTTCTTTGTTCTAAATATTGTGGCCACTTTGGTGAAAACTATGTGGCCATTTTAATGATAAGCTGTTGTGAATATTACATTGTGATAAGTTGTAATATTGTGAATGCTGTACCTTAATATTCTTTGGATGTTTTGCTTTGATTTGTTATGGAATAACTAGAGTGTTCCCTATACTGTGTAATAAGAACTTTAAATGCTGTTCACAGTAGCATTTTTCTGGAAAGCTGCTTGTGCATGGCATTACAAATGATTAGGAAATTCTTTCTGATTTCTGAACTGAAAGTTCCATTCCTTTCTCCAGAACCCCATGACACAAGTTTAATCTTTACTCTGTATAACAGTGTTTGAATCTTGAAGGAAACTATACAGAAGTTTGGAATTCTATTCTTTTTTGATACTCTCACTAAAATGACATTTTCATATTGCTGCTATATCCAGTCCCTTAAATTTTTACTATCCTTTGAGGCTCTAACTCTGGCATTATTTCTCTCCATATCCAATGTTCATGTACCACTTTAATGTTTCATTAATTACTCTGCCATGATGTCTTATCCTTTAACCTTATCGTATTTCTGACCTTTGAGTTATAATCCCCAGAATGTCGTTCTCCCCTTTCCCTATTTCCCCGTCAATGATACATCATTACCTAATCCTCTTTCACTGAGCAAAGTTATACCATGTGACCTGAGCTTCTTCAGTTCTCCTTCAACATCCCTCCTAACTTCTCAGCAATGTTCTGAATACCATCCTCATATACTGTCGGGTATTATTAATTATATTTTTTTTATCCTATATATGTCTTGCTTTGTAATGTTTGTTTGTGTGTTTCTTTCATTAGATTGTAAGCTCCTTCTGGGTTGGAACTGTTTTTATCTCTTTGTATTCCCAGTGTTTATCCCAGTGCCTGGAACATAGTAGGCACTTAATGTTTATTGATTGATGGAAAACATAGCCCTCCTAAGGCAAATTCTTCTACTTCTATCCTTGCTCAATTTCTGCAGCTTCTTCCAAGAACTTATTCTAGTAGTCATCCTTTAATGCTCATGAATTTTAAAGATATGTCCTCAAATCTGAAACATTTCCTTATGTTCACAGCATAAATAAGTTGCTCTTATTTCAAATTATTTTATTTAATTTAATAAATTATAATATTTAATTTATTATATATTATATAAATAGTATAAATATATTATTTATAAATTTATAAATAAAAATATATAAATAATAATAAAATTATGTTATTTAAAAATAAATTGTTGACCCTTTTATGCCAGTTGACAATTGTCCCATCTTTTCCCTCCCCTTCAAACATAAATGAATTGAAAATCTTTTCTATGTTCAGTATTTATACTTCCTCACAGACCATTGATTTATCAATGCCTTATAGTTAAATTTGAATTAATTTTTAAAATAATTAGTCTTCATCTTTCATAATCTTTCTGCTGCATTTGACACTATTGACCAGTCCATCCCATTGGACTTTTCTCTGCATTACAAAAATAGCATAGTGTCCCAGGTTTCTTCCTAAACCTCTAATTCTTCTTTTAAGACTTTAATGATGCCAGACAAATTTTTCTTACATCTGGAACTGGTCATATCAGTCCTCTGCACCCCACACACACAAAAAAAAAACTTCAGTGTTTTCCTATCAACAACCAAAAAATAAAGTTGTCTCCCCTTCTACTATTTTAAAGAACTTCATAGGGGCATCCAGGTGGTGCAGTGAGTAAGGGAGTCGGGAGAACCTGGGATTGGTTCCAGGCTCAGATACTTAGCCAATTACTTAAAAAAAAGTACTTTATGATCTGGTGTCATCCAACCTTTTGGCCTATTTTTTTTAATCTTATTCTCATCTAAAGTGCACTCTTTTTAGATTTTAAAAATAATCTGTGTCCTCATATTTTTATGTCTTGGCTTAAATATAATCTCACTGTTGTGTTTCTCTTAGACACTAACATGATATCTACAACTTGTAGGTCAACATGCTATATTAGTGTCTGGGAGAAATACAAAGTTTAGATTATAGTCTCCTGGGTTTGACAATTGCTGGGCCACCAGGCAATCTTCCCAGACCTTGCAATGCTCATACAGTTTCTTCCTAGACATGTCTATCTCAATGTTGCTGCTCATCTCCTGAATCATTTTTACTACTACTATTACTACTACTACTACTACTACTACCAGCAGCACCACCAGCTTGAGTGATCTCTATTATGACTCCATTTCTTATTTGAACTTCTGGTGGTGGAAACTCTAGATTTCTTGAATTCATAAAATCACCTTAATGACAGACAGGGTCATAGATTGAGATGGGGCAGTAGGCACAGAGTCAAGAAAAATTGTTTTCAAATGCTGTTTCAAATAATACCTGTGTATGTGGAAGTCACTTCATCTTTGCAACTCAATCCCTTTGTCTGTAAAATAACAAAGTTGAACTCATGGTCTCTAAATTGCCTCCCAGATCTACATCTACAATCCTACAATATTGGAATGCTCATTTGCCCAAGTTCAGAAAAGAATAGAAATAAATAAAGGTGGCCAAAGAAACATAGCAGCCATGGTCCTGTGGGACACAGGGGTGATGCCCCTCCCTCTATCCCTGATACTTGGGAGTAGATACAGGAAGTTTTGCCTTCCTATGCAATGGAAAGAGACTGAGAAATGGGCAAATTGCCCTTTCACATGCTAAAGTCTGAATGAGCTACTACTGTGTTATGCAAGAGGTACAGCTAAATAAACTACTTTTCATCATTATACAGTACCCACTCTTGAGTCATCATTGCCAATGATGCCATCAACCTGGCCCCTTCCTAGTATCTATATTATGGCTTAAACTGAAATCAGATGGAGGGATATATGAGCAGGGCTAAAAGACTAAAATCAGGTGGGGGGAATATCTGTCTCTGCTTCAAGTACTGGCCCTGAATAGAGAAATCCATTACTATTTACAAATGAGATAATTAAATATTCTTTAACCTATTCCTCATATAATATGCCTTTAAGTCCTCTCACCATTAGAAATTAAGTTCCATGAAGTCAATTATCCAATCAAAGGACAGTGATTGTACTTTGCAAACCATTGGAGATAAAAAGACCAAATTGAAATGGTTCCTTCATGCTTAGAAGAAGCTTACATCCTAATGTAAATATCATATATCCTATTAATCAGTATGTGAATATATCATGATTAAACTTTACCTGTAACTAAGGTTTTGAGACTCATCGTTCTATATTGCCAATTTGCCAGCTAAAAGCACACAGTACACATCTTTTTCACAGATATGTAAGAGTAACAATGAAGATGAACTTGACCAGAGAGGATAAAGGATATAAATCATGGATAGGATGTTCTATAGCTATTGGAAAGTATGGAACTATGCAATATTTCAGTGACTTTATAACAATGCACACTATATGTGTGTACACATACATACATATATATATATATATATATATATATATATATATATATATATATATACCATGTTAACCCCAATTTTATTTCAATCTGCTATTCAGTATCTTATAGGCCATGACTACACAATTACTTGGTGTGAAGTCTACAAAGAGAAACTCATTAGCCAGAAACAAATTGATTGGGATGTTAAATATCCTAGAAAAAATGAAAATTTGACTTTCAAATGAAATATTAATTTTTTTGTTTTGTTTTTGGTACTCTGCTGATCTGAAAGAAAATAATTTGTCAGGCAATATCTTAGGGACTAAGAAAATCCACTTAAATATAACACAACTGTTTTATTTAGGAGAAAAAGATAGAGATTAACTTCTAAGTCAATTTCATTTCATTTAGTAACTTGAGAAATCTACTTGAGAAAAGAAGTGACTTGACATTACATCCAATCCCATCCAGCCCACTGAACAAAGAAGGTGATCTTTATCTGCATAGCAAAACTCAAGTCAAATAGAGCAGCTGTTCCCTTTTAGAATATAGCACTTGAGAATTGAAAATCTGCTTAATTCCAAAACTTCTTGCACTACATGCAAAGCATTAAATTTTTAATTGATGTCAAGCAAATAGTGTGAAGTTTCAATCATTTATACATTTCAATCACATAAATGGGATTACTCTGATACTTACTTCAAGGATCTGTGGTTTCATCAGTGTGGGTACTCCCTCCACCGATGTACATCAAAAGCCTTCCTCTTCTTAGGATACACTTTTATGAGTTTTTGTGGTTGAAAAAAAGCACCTTATGTCCAACCCTCTGAAACGAAGCTATTCTGAATTTATCTAGGCTTGTCCTCAAGTGACAGACACATCCTCTACATATAGGAACTTAACCCTTTAAGTTTCACGAGATAGGCAAAGTTAACCCTGTTGGCATAGGATTTGAGAAGTTATCACCATGCTGTAATGAGGCACTTGACAACTTACCTGGAGAACAATTGGCATTTGTGTTTACTTGAACTAAATACATACACTCTAAGTTGTTAAAACAACAACAAACACAATAGCAGCAAACTTCTACTTATTAAGAATAATCCTATCTATCATTCGCTCCATTACCTTTATTCTCTCTACCTTTTGAATCTTTCTTACGACATCACCCTTCCCTATAGCTACTGCTTTTACTGGTCTTACCTTGTCAAATCCAAATCATGGATTACTTACACCTTCTGCCTCTTTTTGTCCTATTCACATGAAGCTGAATTCAGTTGGAAGAAATTATGAATCCCTGCTGATTGAATGCACTACTAATTCATGTTAACTTACCTCAATAGGGACCTCACTTCAGTGAAGTATTTATTTACTCCTCCCTAATTGATTTGTTATCTCACATCTTGCTTTTCCAAAACTTCAATTTCTTTTCAAGCCTTCCATGGCACCACTTCCTCCAAGCCACTTAGCTCAAGACTTTTCTCATTCATCCTGACAAAATTAATGTCATTTATAGATAGTTCTATTTTCTCTCCTCCACATCTCAATTCACTTAAGCACCTTTTCATACTTTATACTCCTTTGGCCTTGTCTCAGATGAACAGGTGGCTCTTTTTCCTCTCCAAACCCAAGCTTTCTATATTAACCCATGATGTCATTTCTTCCCATCTTCTTCAGCAGATTGCCTCCATTATTATATTCTAAATCTTTCCCTCTCCTTTTGTAGCCTCTCTATCACAGCCCCACAGCACAACCCCACCCCTGCTTCCCTTTTCCTCTCCTATTCTTCTCCATAAATTCTTCCTATCTACTGGTTCCTTTACTGCTCTCTACACATATGTACAAGTATCACTCATCTTGGATAAACAAACAAACAACTACAACACCCTTTCTTTGATGACCACATCCCATCCTCCCTTTGTGACTAAATTCATTGAGAATTTTGTTTATACTACTTCCCATATCTCAATTGCTTCCTATCTAGTTGAATGATATAAAATCTGGGTTCTGATCTCATCATTCAACTGAAATTGTTTTCCAAAGTTAACAATGACCTTTAAATTGCTAGACCCATGTCCATTCTTCAGTCATAATTTTTTTGGTACATCTCTGTGGGCTTTTACTATATAGATAAACTTCTCCTACTCTCTCTCTCTCTCTCTCTCTCTCTCTCTCAACGGCAGATCGGAAGAGCGTCGTTTTCCAGGTTTTCTC
>NW_027187324.1:2817784-2849591 GCF_028583685.1 Petaurus breviceps papuanus
TCTCTCTCTCTCTCTCTCTCTCTCTCTCTCTCTCTCTCTCTCTGTCTTTACAAATCTTGCAGATCCCTATTATCTACAAGATTAAATATAAAACATTTAAATTTCATCCCACCTAAACCCCTTCCTACCCTTTCTCCTACCTAAAATTTCCTCCCCTCCATACCCTCTATGAGCCAGCTCCACTGGACCACTTGTTTCCATGTATATGACATTCCAGTTTCTGTGCCTTTGTACTGTCTATCCCCCATTCTTCCTAATGACTTCCCTCCAGAAATTATCCTTCATCTCTATCTTGTACATACCTTAAAAAAATAAAAACAGAAACACACATTTCTTTGTTTTATAAGCACTTATATCAGAGCTAATCTTACTATGGCAAGCATTTACTAAATTTTTATTATTAATTAATATTAAATTTATTATTTATTAATTTAAAATTAAATATTTAATAATTAAATAAATAAATATTAAATAAAAATAATAAAATTAAATTTTAAATTTCATTTATTAAATGAATAATTCCTAATAGCAGGGGAGATTAAATGTTTTGAAAAGGAACCATCCTTCCAGACTAGGAGTTCTTGAGGATGAACAGGAAACTCTGATTAAGGGAATGTTTTGCCTTTAGGCTTAGTTTAAAGGGTCATTGACAGAGTGAAAAAGCCTGTATTTCAAGGGTGGGGCATATCTAAAAGGGAGGACTCTATTTATACAGCCACTCTTCTAGACAACATCACTATGTGTTTACAAAGGTGCTATAGGGTTAGTAAAATGATAGGAATAGCATTTCCCATGTTGCTATTACATTGGACATAGTGTCCCATACCTTCTATGTAAGAAACTCCTATTTTAATTGTATCATTTGTTTAACATATCAACTTCACTCCCAAATCATGCTCTTCCTTTTAATAGAATGTCCTTATTACAGATTCCTTCCTCTCTATTCCCACAGCCAATGCTTTAGTCTATAATTCTCATTATATGCAGAATGAACTATTCATTTCCAGTCCCTAGTCCCAGGTTAAAGTCGGATATATCCTTATCAATCAGACAATTACTGTCCCATAAGAATGGCATCCTTTGGAAAAGATGATGTGAAAACATGTAGGACAAAGATTATAATCCTTTGGGGCATCTCTTGTATGTGATGCCAACTTAATCTATTGCTACTTACTTCCCACTAGACTCCATGACTCTGGGAATCAATTCTGAATGTCACAACCAAAGTTGTTTCTTTACTGCATTGTTTTTAGCATACTTTCTTTCCTTTATACTTTGCAGTTACTTTCCATTTTCTTCCATACCTGCACACCAATTTTCTCCTTTAAGTTCAAATCAGTGAGGAGATAGGTTGACAATTTTGCAAAGATGCCAATTAGGGAGCTGATAGCTGCTGAGCTCAAAGCTGCAAATCTGAACAGTGACAGTTGATAGTCTTAGATAGAGTGATACTTTAATAGAGAGTCAATGCCTAAGGAGCCTGCTAAAATAGAATGATCTGGAAAGCAGCCATTTTTCTTCCTATCACAAAGGGCAACATAAAAATCAAAATATTAAGGCAAGTGTAAAGCTGAAAAGTAAAGCAATACCTTGTGGAATTAAAGGCCAAATAATAACCCAGTATGATCGTTTTGAGAATTCAAAATTTATTCTGTACATTTTGAAATATTTTTGAAAGACTAAATATTTTAAATCAATGATATCAAACTAAAAAAAAAAATGGGGCCCATTGATCCATACATAAGGAACACCATGGGCCACAAATGAATTTAATTTTAAAATGTAATGTTATCAATGTTTTATTATTTTATTTACTTATTTTAATAAATATTTCCTAAATGCATTTTAATTTAATTCTGGCAAAGTTTGGGATTATTACAGGTTGCATGGTCCCATTTTAATCACCTCTGGGTTAAGTTACTATAGAGTTACTTTGTTAGAAAAATGTGTTCACTTTTATATTGTCTATTTTACTATATAAGTACCCATAGCAAGTTATAGTAACTACTTTGTTTTGCTCATTAAAACTTTAATAATGTGAGTACTTAAAAGATGTGGTTTTAACATGATAATGATGGGGAAGAAGAATTTCAGTAGAGCAGGGCTTACACTCTATTGGAAAAGGTAGCTGGGTATTAACATGGGATAGTTAAGATTCAGAATCATAAAATCAGAGATTAAACTTTGGTTTTATCATTGACTAACAGTATGACATTAGAAATGTCATTTCACTTCTCTGAATCATTTGAAAAAGGAGAATAAAAATATATCTACTTTAGTTTACTAATAATTTATGATACTAATATTTCTAAGTTTCATAGGGTGATATATATGTATGCTTAGAAACATATATATGTATATATATATACACACACATACATTATATATAATCTCACTTGATTATCAAAACAACAATTTGATGCTCTATAATTAACAACATTTTACAGATGAGAAAATTGAGGCAGACAGATTAAGTGATTTTTACAGGGTCATATATCTAGTATCTGAGGCAGGATTTAGAGGTCGAAAGCACTTTAAATACCACTATATTCCTCTCATTTTTTCTATTTTGTAGTTAAGGAAACAACCACAGAAGGTTTAAGGTCCTTGTTCAAAATCAGACCAATAGGAAGGAGCAGAGATTCTTGGGATTAGAATCCATGTCCTTTGATTCCAAATTCAGTGTGTCTTACATGCATATCACAACCATTTTTTTTAAATACCAGAACTAGGGAGGTGGAACCAAGATGGCAGAGTAAAAACAGGGACTTGCTTGAGCTCACCCCCAAACTCCTCCAGATACTTATAAAATTGACTCTAAACTAATTCTAGAGCTGCAGAACCTATAATATGAAAGAGTGAAACACATCTCCAGCCCAAGACAGCCTGCAAGGCTACCAACAAGAGTATATCACAGCCAATTGGAAGCAGAGTGCAGTCTGGTATGGGTTGTGTTGGGCACAGATGGGGACTTAATCACTGGCATCTGTGGTAATTTCCAAACTTCTCAACCCATAAGTGCTGATTACAGTGTGGAAGGTCAGTGTGGGGAACTCTGTGGGATGTGGGTGAAAGAGGAGTGTGTGTTCTGGCTCAAGCCCTGGAGCAATGAAGATGGCAGTAGAAGTAACAGCAGCAGCTGAGCTCTGAGCCCACAGATGGTGGGGAATACAGTGGCTGATACAAAACCCCTGAAGTCTGGGACAGTACACCCACACCCACCCCATACCCACAAGATCTAGCAGCTTCTACTTTAAGGGATCAAAGGACTTGGAATATGATATTCCGGAAGTCAGAGGAACTGGAATTAAAACCAAGAATCACCTACCCAGCAAAACTGAGTATAATACTTCAGGGGAAAAATAGACATTCAGTGAAATAGAGGACTCTTAAGCTTTCTTACTGAAAAGACCAGAGCTGAAACTAAAATTAAACTTTCAAATACAAGACTCAAGAGAAGCATGGAAAGGTAAACAGTTATGAGAAATCATGAGGGACTTATGAAATTGAATTGTTTACATTCCTATATGTAAAAATCATATTTGTAGCTCATGAGACCTTTCTCAGTATTAGGGGAGTTGCAAGAAGTAGGTAGGTAGATAGATAGATAGATAGATAGATAGATAGATAGATAGATAGATAGATAGATAGATAGATAGATAGATAGATACATGGCACATAGTGAGTTGAATATGAAAGGATGATATCTAAAAAATAAAAGTAAGGGATGAGAAAGGAATATATTGGGAAGAGAAATGGTGAGGTAGAATGGGGTACATTTTCTCACATAAAAGTAAAAAACAGATTTCACAATGGAGGTGAGAGGGAATGAGTGAACCTTATTCCCATTGTATTTGACTTAAGGAGGGAATAACATCACACCTAATTATATATTTGAGGCTACAGGAAAATAAGGTGGATGGAGGAGATAAGTATGGGGGAAGGGAGAATGATAGAAAGGAGGGCAGATTTCAGGAGGCAGTAGTAAGAAGCAAACACTTTTAAAAAGCTATAGGGCCAAAGGAGAAAATAGAGTAATTGAGGGGTGGGATAGGATGAAGGGAAATATTGTTAGTCATTCACAACATGACTATTATGGAAGTATTTTCCATAACTACACATGTATAACCTATATTGATTTCCTTACCTTCTCAAAGAGGGTGGGCAGGGAGGGAATAAGGGAGAGAATTTGTAACCCAAAATTTTAAAAACAAATGTTAAAAAATTGTTTTTACATGCAAATGGGAAATAAGATATATAGGCAAAGGGGTAGTGAAATCTATCTTCCCTGACAAGAAACTAAGGGGCAAGGGGATAAGGAGGAGGGGGGTGCATGATAGATGGGAGTGAAGACTGGGTGAAGGTATGTAGCAGCAAGCACTTCAGCATACCCAGGGTGGCTGCCAACACAGGTTCTTAGATCTGCTTTTCTAAAGGAAAGCAACTCAAAATGGGTTAACATTCTTGCTTTAATGAATCAAACATATCATTTACCTAGTTCAGGGGAAAAAGTCAGCGCCATGAACTTCAGAGTATACAGACAGGTTACATGCAGAAGTTACAAGAAGACAGAGAAACATTTCAGCAGACAGGCTTCCAACTGTCTGACCATTGCATTCATATATAGTCACAGTTACCAGAGATGGAAGCACCAACATCTGGGTTTTCAAAGCCAGGGGGCTCAACAACTACCCAGAGTGTCATCTGGTCAAATCATACAACTCTTCTCAAAGTGAGCCCCAAAACAAAATGTCGCATCAGAGTATATAGAGCCTTCTACTGGCTCAGAGAATATCACAACCCTCTTGACCCACTGCCCAATCACACAGCACCAAGGTGTGGGTTTTCCTGAAAACCAATCCTCCTTCCATAGGCTCCATGTGACCACATTCAAACTATTAGAGGACAGAGTACATTTTCAAATCATGAAAGGTTCTCAGAGTCCCTTAAGCCTTTCAAAGGGCCTAGGGGAAGGGAATATCTTAAATTCCCATTCCCATAACAAGGGGTAATCAGAATGCACAGTATCTTGGGGTTGGGAAAAGGAAGAGATGGGGAGACAATTTGGAACTCAAAATCTTGTGGAAATGAATATTGAAAACCAAAAATTAATTAATTAATTTAAAGAAAAAAATATTACCTGAACTAGCTATCTTACAGTATTGTTGTAAGGATCAGATTATATAATACGTTTAAAACCCTTTGCAAACCTTAAAGCACTATTTAAATGTCAACTATTATTATTGTTGAAAAAATTCTATTTCATTTGGATATAGTTTCATTTTATTTGGATTATCCAAGTCTTTAGCAACTTGAGATTTAAAATGTTATTAATCAGAATGACTCATAGTTACAAAAGGGAAGTTTTAGGCTAAGAATGTAGAAGCCAATGCTATGCTGACATTGACTTGTTTTTTGCCTCTATTTCCTCCTTTTTTCCCCCATTCTTCTCATTTGAATAATTACTAGTATTTTTTTCCTTCTCATTCATTCCAGTTTTGTTTACATTTATCTTTATTGTTCATTGGTTTATTAAATATAATTTGTGATTGTCATTTCTTGCTTCCTATCACTTATAGTAGGAATGATTTCTATCTCCCTCTGAGTAATTAAGACATTATATGACAGCATTCAAGTCTATAACTTATTTCTGTAATATCAGGCTCTCAGAGATTTGTAGGAAACCATATCTCATAGGAGAACAATTAATTCTTTCTACAAGTTAAACAATTAGCATATTTAATGATGAAGGAATTCATTCAATAATTCTAATATTTCAGGGTTTTCACTTCTCTTCAGATTGTAGTAATCTCTATAAAACTCTCTAGGAAAAATAAAAGTGTTTCCATATTGCTAACTTGTATTAAATAAAATTCTAAGGGTGTAATGTATAATTTTGATAATTGGTCTAATATATAATAATTGCATAAAACTAGTTTCCATGAATGAATTTAATAATATATGAATTTTTAATGACTGAGTTTCCCAATCCTGGACTGTAATTTGCTAGTGAATTTATTCTTTTCCAGAAATTTGTCACCTATCACCTGAGAGGCAAAATTTTCTTTTTTTCTTTGTTCTTTCTTTTTCTAACTTCTTCCTTCCTTCATTCCTTTGTTCCTTCCTTCCTTCCTTCCTTCCTTCCTTCCTTCCTTCCTCCCTCTCTCTCTCTCTCTCTCTCTCTCTCTCTCTCTCTCTCTCTCTTTCTTTCTGTGGAGACTACTCTGTGGAATATTTAACCTCTGGTTAAATCTCTATTTCTTCACCCTGGAGCTCAGATGACTAAATTCTCCAAAATTATACCATCTGAGAAAAAAAAATGTTTTGGCAGGCCTTTAAAATATGAGGACATTTTATACAGGGTTTTGATCAATAGAGAACCATCCCCAGTAAGTTCCATGGCACCTATAATGTAAAATTTCAGCCATTAGGTGGTAAATTCTTCAGATAATGCAAAGATCCAGTAGTATATATTTAGGTGGAGGGGGATTTTGATTTGCATTGCTTTAGGATGTATCAGCATTGAAAAATAAATAATATATCCTTCAAATGTTGAAGAGATATGAGATATAACAGCAAAAACTGAACTTTTTCAATGAAGAAAAAAGGGGAAAATTGAATCAGAATTGATAGTTCCTTCTTCCTTCAACCATCCTGGTGAATAAAAGGCAACCTTCCCTATTATTGCTGTCTTGTGTACCTATACCCCACAGCCTAAGAAAACCATTTGATAACAAGGAATATTCATTCTTTTCTATTCTTTCTCTTCTCATCAGGCTATGATTTATTTACTCCTTTTGCTGTTTTTGAGAAGGAAGTCAGGGCAATTGAGGTTAAGTTATTTCCCCAAGGTCACACGGCTCATAAATGTTAAGTGTCTAAGGCCAGATTTGTACTCAGGTCCTCCAGATCCAAGACCTGTGCTCTATTCACTACACCACCTAGGTGCCTCTGTGATTTATTTAACCCTTTAGCCAAGTGAAAATATGCCCAAGGCTTTACTTCTGATTTGACAATGATTCAAACAAAACTTCTACCCAATTATTTGAAATCCCAATCCCTATTTTTCTAAGTTTGGAATTTTTAAAAAGATATTAAAATTAAGGCTATGGGAGATGAGGTGGATAATGATAGAAGTCTCCTTTACAGATTAATAAATTCCAGAAATTATATATTGAGAATTTAGCCATGTGAATTTAAGGCCTCCTGATTCAGATGCAAATAACCTTTAGAATGTTGTCATTTATACTTTAGTATAAATGGAGAATCTGATAACAATTCTTTCTAGGGGAGATAAGGAAGAGAAAACAGGTGACTGTTTTTGAAAATAAGAAGGAAACAGACCAGTGGTATTGCTGGGTTAAATGGTATATTCATTTTTATAACTCTTTGTGCATAGTTCCAGATTACTCTTCAAAATGGTTTATCAGTTCACAGTTCCACCAACAGTGTATTAGTGTTCCAATTTTTCCATATCCCTTCTTAGATTTGTCATTTCAACTTTTACCATTTTAACCAAAATGATAGGTGTAGAAAGTTTTCTCAAAGGTACCTTAAATTGTGCTTCTCTAATCCATAATTATTTAGAACATTTTCTTATATGACTGTATATAATTTTGATTTGTTCATCCACCTGCACAGGGAAAAAAATAAATGGGAGTACACATAGTATGCTTTTACACACACACACACACACACACACACACACACACACACACATACACACACACGTCAAATAGTGAAGGGAGGGAAAGAGGGAGACAGTTTGAAATTTTAAATGTAATTAAAAAAATAAATTTAACTTTGAAAAATGAATACAAAAAGGAGAAAAACACACACTAGGGAAGCTGGAGGTAAAAATTCTACTTAGACCCAGCCTTGAATGTGAAAGAGGGGAAGAGAGCAGAAGTGACATTGATATAAATAACAATTTATTCTAAAAAGCCTACAGCTGGGTTTCTGGCAAGTAATTGTAGGTATTAGAATGATTAAGAGTCTTTTCATTAATAGAAATTTTCAGAAACCCAGTTATATTTGGCAAGGAGTATTTGGGAGATGATAATGATATTTAAATGGATAAATTCCAAATAATCATTGATAATTAATGAAATAATGTTCAAAGACTTTGAAAAAATAGCTTTAACATTTTCAGAGTAACAACCATGTCCCCCGTTCAAAGGTATATAAATAAGGGCAGGGATAAAAAATCACTAAATTCATTCAGAAGTAAAAGAGCACTAAAGTGGGAATGAGAAGTCATCTTCCATGTAATCCTTGTAATCTTGGGAAAGGCACAGTATTGTGAAGATCAAGTGAGATAAATATATGAAAGTTCTTTACAAATGTAAAGGACTAGACAATCAAATAATTAATTTGTGCTTTTATTTGGGGTATCACAGTACAGTGGAAAAAGCCCTGGCTATAGAGTCAGAGGTTCTAAGTTCAAATTTGTTACTTAACCAACCAGTTACTTAACCTTTCTAAGTAGGCATCATTTCAACTGCCAAATAAGATGGCTTCTTTAACTAGTGTCTGTAGTCCCATTCAGATGTAAACCCATGGTCCTATTCATTTATTTATTTATTCAGCAAATATTTGCCAAGCCTGTTTGTGTAGATCACTGAAAGAAGCATTAGAAGGATACAAAATAGTAAGATTCTCAAAAGCAATTTGTACTTTTTTATGCTCTTATCATATTATCATCTATATTACAGTTATAGAAAAATTGTAGATTATTGACTATTTAAGCATTTTTCTTATTCTCTTTTCTAAATTGTAAGTTTCCTGAAAATTCATGACTCCCTAAAGAACAAGCAAATTAGTTTATACATTTAAAAAAATGAAAGCCGCACTTTCATTAATGGAAGGAATTAATAATGAAGAAATTCCTTTTACCAATCCAGTAGCATTTTTGCCTGAATTTAACTGCCTTATCCATGGTCACATAGCCAGGAAATATTAGGGACTAGATTTGAAACCAGGACTTCTAGACTTTGAGGCCAGGTCTCCCTCTCCATTATGTTACAATGCTAGTGAATTTGCACACAAGAGGGGCTTAAATGATCAATAATTTGACAATCAACAAAAAAGAATGGTTACAGATATACTTACTTCAGACTTCATGACCTCAGGGAGCTTATAATATGATTGGAAAGATAAAAAGCACGAAAACAGCTATAACACACAAAAGTATATAATGAGTAATGATCCAATGGCATAAATGGCCTGCAATGGAATAAAAAATATGACCTAGAGCTGAAAAGGTAAATGTGATTATACCATGATGATAGCTGAGATTTGACCAAAGGCTTTCCAACCCAGTCCTTTAAGCAACGATCTTGGAAATAGTAGTATGCATTCTTCTCATGAGAACTCTGAAATCTTAACATTTTACACCAGAGATGCATGTTTGCCAACCAGTATTTTTGTTCTTGGGAGTTTTTTGTGAGTTTCACAAAATATTTTGTTACACTAAGTGCAAGCAACAAATTGGCAGGTTCCAAGATCCTTCAGTTATAGAAATTATATAATGAAAAATAAACTAATCTTTTTTTTAATCTGTGAAAGCAGTTCACTTGGCATGACCCTGACAACTCATGGAAGTATAAAAAAGCGGTTGTGAAATTAGATGCCAAATTAATCCACCTGGACCAATTAGCCCAGAAAAGGAACAAGTACTCAGGAATGCAATGTCAACAGAAATTAAATCATAAAGGAGAAAAAGGTTGAGTGCTTAAAAAAAATTCAGGAAAATGAGAACAAAAGTTGGTCTGATTATAGGAAAGAGAAGGATCAAAGCAAACAGAGTAAAGTGTGGAAGGCAGGATAATCGTCAGCTCAGGTTTTCTGCTCATTCCCTGTGCAGTGGAAAGCTGGAAGTCAAGTTGAATTATATGAAAAAATATCTATGTACAGGATAGAGTTGAACTAATTTGAGCTATATTTTAATTGCCTGAATTTGATATTTATTTTTGATTACCCAGATTTTCTGGAACAATGGGAAATGAATGTATTAAGTAAGGGAAAACAAATAAAATTTATCATTCTATTTACTATTTAGGCATACATTTTTTTCAGATCTTGGTATAAGTATGTTAACCTTGATAAATTTCAAAATGTTCTATCTTTACACAAAGGTTTAACTCTGAATCTAAAAAAAAACCTAATTAAAATGAGTCATTTTAAGCATATTAAAGTGAGCATTCAGTCTAAATTTTAGTTTACATTTTGGACTGTAATACACAAATCTTCTACAGGATGCATCCCTCCCAACTCCCCTCTTTTTCTTTTAACCATTTGTATTTCTAGTTGGTATGACTACAGAAAAATAAACTGGATTCCATGCATTTTTATATAAAATTAATCATTTGACATGATGCTCATTGATTTTGGAAATGAACTTTTACAATTTTTGAGAGGTGATATTGCTTTCAAAAATGGGGTTTGTTTCTGTAATAAGCTTATGTAGATATGGAAAGTGCTTCATAGTATACACTATAATTTGTTATTTTTAGTGTATGTCTGACAATTCAGTGTATGCTGTAATGTATCCTGTTACAACAATAATAACTCATATGTATATACACATACGCATTATACATAGTATGTAAATATATATATATACATATATATCTACATACTTATACATAATGTGTATGTGTGTATGTGTGTGTAGTCTTTTATAATGCGCTTTCTTTACAAAAGCTTTTTGAAGTAGCAAAGCAAGTATTCTTATCCCATTTAATAATTAAGTAAAGAAGTTCTGAGATATTGTATGCCTTCCCCAAGGTCACACAGCTCAGATATAACAGAGAATATACTTAAATCCAAGTCTTTTGATTTTAGGACTAGTTCAGCATTTTTTTCTATGACTGTCTTTGCTTATTTATTTACATACTCTGTAATCCACATGAGAAAATACATTTAAAAGACTAAGAATTATTTTTCATTGCTTCTCTTTTATCACAAATTATCAAGTACAAGTATGATGAAGTATAAATCACAGAGAGGTTTATTATAGAAATTTAAAATTAGAGAACACTAACCCATTGTTTTGATCAGAATTACAACAAAGGGGAAAGAAATGCTGTCAATTTTACCAGCTCTAATCATGATTATGAAAGCTAGTATTTCAGTTATTCAAAATAGAATCACTTTCATTTTAACTCTCTTTGAATTTGTATAAATGAAACTTCAATTGTATAGAACAATCCCTATAATAAATAAAAATCATAATAATGGAAGAAAAACACTTGAAGGTTGAAAAAATGACAAGCAAGGTCAATTAGTTGGAATGTGGGATCGCTCCCACATTGTTCCTCATTTTTATCCATCACTACCTTTTGCTCCCCCTTCCACTCAATACACTGTGATGCTACTAAACTTTTTTTTATTGAACTTTAGTCTAACTCTGAATTATAACTCTTCTTCCCTCACTCTTTCATATTTTTGCTTCTCTTCTCATTTTTTTTTCTTGTTTGTGATGCCCTACCTGTAACCAACTCCCCCATTTTGTTGTCCATATCCTTTGTTTTTTTTTTAAACATATGTCATAGATCCCACTACTCTACCACAATAAAAGACACTTTCTCAAATCTTTGTTATTTATTTAATACTTATTATTTATACAATCTCTGAATGATTTTCCTGCCTATTTTCTGTGTCTTGCTTTGCTCCTTGCTCAACTTTCTGGTCTAGTTTCACACGCAAAATAACTACTTGAATACTGTTAAATCAATGGTACGCTACTCTACAATCTTAAGGATTATTATTATTATTTTCAAGCAATTGGGGTTAAGTAACTTGCTCAAGGTTACACGGCCAGGTGTTTCTGGGTGGTGCTAAGTATCTGAGCCTGGATTCAATCCCCAGGTCATCCCGACACTGGGGCCAGTGCTCTTACTCACTGTGCTACCTAGCCACCCCAATCTTAGGGATTTTTAAGAGCCATACTCTCTTTGTATTGACTTCCCTCAAACTTATTTTCCCTTCAGTTCAGAAATTAGAATCTCCACTTCACTTTCAAAAGCAATTCATGTTGCTTTGGTCATGTTTCTGGAGACTTAGTATTCCAATTGGAAGTTCTAGTCTTTATATGGTCGAGTTTTGTTTGTTTGTTTGTTTGTTTTAATATCCTAAAACCCTGATTTTGTGAGTGAGAAGAAGAATATCACTTTGAATTCTATTGAGGAAAAGGGGAAATTTCTCTTCGAGGTGATGTATGGGAAGACACAGAGATAGTTGTCCTCTGTTAGTTTAATCTTAGTTATTATTGTGACCTCAATAACTAAGATTGGATGCCAGTAAGGAGGTACTGAAATAAAAATTTGCTTAGACTCCTGAAATGAACAATCTTTTCCATGGCTATATGATGATAATACATTAATTATATCTAACAGCAACTACAACAACAACAACTACTACTGCTACTACTACTACCACTACTACTACTACTACAACTGCTACTACCACCACCAGCAACACCACCGCCACCGCCAGTAATAACTCCTCCATTAGATTGTAAGATCCTTGAGGTCAGGGACTGTTTTGTATTCTGAGTGCTTATCATAGTGCCTGGAACATAATAGGTGTACTGATTGATTTGTTGGTTAATATTATTTTGTGGTGATTTGAATTGTACAAAGCGCTCCCATGTTAACTCATTTGATCTTCATAACATCTGTAATGTAGTTTAGTCTTATAATTCCCATTTTCCAGATGAGGAAACTCAAACTTATGATTTTAGTGATGTACCCCGGGAAACATACTAAGTATTGCATACAGTATTAGAACTCAGTTCTTTATGATCCCAAATCTAGTATTCTGTATAGAAGTATACCTAGATTCCTCAATAAGAAAATATATTAATTTCACGAACATTTTGAACAATAAACTCCTGTTTAGATAGCTTATATCTACTTGCATAAGAAGCATATTGAAAATAGATCTTGCACTTTAGAAGTTATACTGGTGAGTATGGGCAACCAAGATGCATTTGCCTAGACTTCATCTTTCTATTTTAAAGAGTAAGGCATTTATAATAAAGGTATAGAATCAATTTTTCCCAAGGAAGGTTGTATTTTCTGCTAGACAAAAAATTCTCACAAGCTAAAACCTCATATATGTGATAATTTTGCTAGCAGGATGAAGCTTTTCCAGGAAGTTATATTGCATTTTGCTAATGGCACCATGGTAAACTTATTAGGCAGATGCCCATCAAAATATTGGAACCCAAGGAGCTCCAGAATTCACCCACAAGGGTGATAAACAGTTTCTTCTAGATTAAGATCTAGACCTTCTTAGATAGTCTTTGGCCTTTTTTTCCTGTTGCTGATTAGCTTTCTGCCCATTCCATTATAGCTCTTACCAGCTTCGGCAGTTCTTAATGGTCATTCTAGGAGTATGTGGTTGACTTTTTTAATCCCATAAACATTAATAACAACATAATTCATTCTTCCTCTCTGCTGACCAAAAAAACAAACAAACTATAACATTAACATAAACATTTCATACCATTTCTGGATAATAAAATTTCAAATGACTTTCATTTAACCCTTATTGCTTTTTCATTAGATAAAAGATAAAAATCATATTCAATTGAATATCAATACTCATTAGAGTATAAATGAAGCACATGCTCTGAACTTTTCATCCTCAAACTCTCTTTACCCAGACATTCATGCTAAGCATATGACTTTAAATATACTGTCTTGTATTGACTTCAACCCTCCAAATTCTCTGCGTCTGTAGAGGCATGTGGCTTTCATCCCTGCGTTCTGTCTTGCTTGGGTTCTTACTTACCTCTCATAGTTCTCTTCATTAACATAGCATCTGACTATAGAATTTTCCATTTTCCTATTTTGCCTTCTCTTTTACTATTTCAAAACTGACTGACATATTTATCACTTAGCATCACTTATCTCCAATATAGATATCTCTACTTCCTGTTTTAATATCATCTCATCAACCTTCAACAGTGAAGAAAGATAATATATTTTCTATGGATTTATGTTAGACATGTAAGGATATTATGACAATTTTCTGTATTAAACTCTATAATGATTTACATCAATGTCACTGAATAGAAGTTTGTTTTTTCTTGTTTCATGTATCACCCATGTTTGGATATCTCTTAAATTAAAATCTCTATCTCTTATATTTCTTCTGAGTTCCAACTCCAATTTCCAACAGCTTTACTCAGTACTTCACCTGAATGATTATAGCCTTTATCATGCCATATATAACTTATAAGTGTTCCACTTCCATATTCATTAACACTGAAATTCTTTTATCTGGTCACAATCCTTTATCATTCCATCTTTTCCTATTCCATAAGACACATAAGTCTCTTTTTTACCTATGCTATAATCTCTAATCATTCAATTCCCAGTTCTTTCCAAGTTTTTCACCTTTGTATTGACCACACTCTCTTTCTTTTCATATTCTGACTCCTTGGTTAATCACTTCAACTTTACATTGCTCTCTTATCCTCAACCTCACGGATTGATATTATATAGCCTGTTCAAATACCAAATTTGGATTACTCCTACCATTTGTACCCTTAACATACTTATGAAAAGAGTTAGAAAAATTCATGAAACCAAGCTGAGCAGTTTCAGTATAAATTTACATTACAGAATCTGAAATGAACCTTTACTTCAATAAGGTAATCCTTTTGTATTTCAATAAATGATCCTTATCTACTAAAAAGAATGGTTCTTTTTATCCATCAGCCTCCCATGTTTCCTCTTTTGCCTACAAACATACCCATTTCTCCTTCATTCTAAAAACAAAACAAAACAAACCTTGCTTGATTCAGCACATCCACTATTACTCTATTCTTCATCTTGGCTAAAAATCATCAAGAAAGCTACCTACAATCATTCTTTATACTTCCTCTTCTAATTAGCTTCTACAACTTCTATAATTGGTTTCTGCCCTCTTCAGTCAAATGCAACTATTTTCTCCCACATTATAAATAATCTCTTAATGACTAAATCTAATAACTTTTTCCTTATCCCATATATTCCTGAATTCTGTGCAACTTTGACACCTGTTGTTTGTTTGTTTTCTTCTGACACTGTTCTGTCTTTATTCTAACTGTATGATCACTTCTTCAAAGTATTCCTTGCTAGATCATAAATCAAGTCATTCTTGCCAACTGTAGATGTCCCCCAAGACTGTATCTTGGCCTTCTTCTCTTCTCTTATACCATTGGAAAGAAGTCATCAGTTCCTGTGTGTTGAATAATCACTATGAAGAAGCTGTCTAAATCAATATATCAATATAACAGCTCTTTTGAGCTCCATTCTCATACTACCTCTTAGACATTGTGAACTAGCTGTTTCCTTGTACCTGGCAAATTTGACAAGTTCAAAAGAGAACTTACCTTTTCCACCAGACTCTTCCCTAAACTTCCCTATTATTGTAGGGTATGCCATGATTCCTCCCTATTCCCCAGGCTTGCAACCTGTGTCACCCTCAACCTGTCCCTTGTATCACCCCATATATCCAATGTGTCACCAAATCTTGGAATTTCTGCCTTCACAACACTAGTACCAACTTCACTCTACTCTCACAAGTACCACCTTGCTTCATACTTAGGATTATCACAAATGTCTTCTTGTAAGTCTTCTACTCAGTTACTATCTACTCAGTTATATTATTATTATCATGTTAACCTACTTCCTTCTCAGTTAAATCCAGTGGCTCCCTATTACTTCCATGACCAAGTCAAAAATACTCTGGCATTTCCAGGTACACAACCTTTACGTTTGCTACTTTTCTTATATTTCATACTTTATATTTTATACTTTATCCCTCACCAGTTATGCTATGATACAGTGGCACTAGTCTCTTACTGTTCCTTATTCAGAACACTTCACCTCTTGATAGCAGGCCTTTTCATGGACTATACCTTAGACTTCTACTGCTATCTCTCCAGGCCTTTATCTCTTGGTTTTCCTATCCTTCTTTAAGACTCAAATTCATTTAAAATTGGAAAACTAATTCACTGTTGGTAGAGCAATGAACTGATCCAAACATTCTGGAGAGCAATTTGAAACTATGCCAAAAGGCTATAAAAATGTGAATACTCTTTGATCCAGCAATACCACTTCTAGGGCTGTATCCCAAAGAGATCATAAAAATGGGAAAAGGACCAACATGTACAAAAATATTTATAGCATCTCTTTAGGTTAGTGATGAAAAACTGGAAATTGAGTGGATGCCCACAAATTGGGGCATGGTTAAACAAGTTGTGATATATGAATGTAATGGAATACTATTGTCCTATAAGAAATATAGACTTTTTAAAAAGACTTCAGAAAAACCTGGAAAGATTTATATGAACTGAGCAGAGAATATTTTGCACAGCAACAGGCACAGTATGAGATTACTGACTTTGACAGATTTAGCCCTTCTCAACAATGCAAGGATCTAAAACAATTCCAAAGGTTTGTGATGGAAAATCCCTTCCACATCCAGAGAAAGAACTATGGGATCTGAATTCGGAAAGAACCAGAATATTTACTTTTTTTTTGTTTTGTTTTTCTTTCTTATGGTTCTTCCCATTCATTCTAATTCTATACAACACGACTAATGGGAAACTAAGTTTAATAAATATGTATGTGTATATGTATGTATGTGTGTATATATATGTATGTATGTATGTATATATGTATGTATATGTACAGCCTATATCAGATTGCATGCTATCTTGGGGAGGGAGAAGGGAAGGCAGGTGGAAAAAAAATAAAACTTATAGAAGTGAATGTTGAAAACTAAAAATAAATTAACCTATTAAAAAGAGACTCAAATTAATTTCTCCAATCCCTCTTATTTCATGATGCTTCCCCCATTTCTCCACTACTGGAAATTTTAAGGCTCTTACAAGACAAGTTCAAATGTCACTTCATCCCAATAGGTCTCTCATTATTCCTAATTTCCCCCTCCCTACTTTGATTTATTTTTTGGCATCCTCACACATATTTTTAATTTTTAAGATAAATTATTTTAATCAGATATATATTTCATTCCCTCTAATACTATTTCTATTAATAGCTAGCATTTATATGGTGGTATAAAAATCTTGGGGCAGTTTTCTAATATAAAATAAATAATACTTTTAATATAATTGCTCTAAACGTTTTGGAATAAGAAGTAGTGTTTTGAAATGTAAAAATAGAGGACTGGATGCTGGAATAGAATCTTAAAAATACACAGTATTTTAAATAAAAGGGAAAACCATTTATTGAATAAATGCCTCATGTAAAATCCTCAAGAACCTGAGAATTCTTCAAAGGCATTAATGAGGTAATATGGTTAGTTGAGATTTATATACTTTGTAATTTTGACTTTGGGGAGTAACTATGTGGTAAAGCAGACAGAGTATCAGACCCAAAGTCAAAAAGTTTCATCTTCCTAAGTTCAAATATGCCTCAGAACACTTACTAGCTATGACCCTGGACAAGTCACTTAACCCAATTTGCATCAGTTTCCTCATCTGAAAAATGATCTGGATAAGGGAATGACAAACCATTCTAGTATCTTTACCAAGAAAATTTCAAATGGGGTCATGAAAAGTCAGATGTGACTAAAATGAAGAAACAACAGAAATTGTGATTTTATTTTGAATATCTGCAATATTAATTAGATCTATACTTGTGACTAAATAGAATTAGAATTTATCACGACATTCAAAAATACATTTTTTACTTATCAATCATTTAATTCAGTACAGCTTAATTTTGGATAAATTACATTAAACACAGTTCATGAACTGGAAAAAAATTCTAATATTCTGGCAAATTATTCTCAAAATCCGGTTTTTATTTTGTTTTCAATCTCACAGTTTGGAGTGAAAAGCAGACAACTATTTAATAAATCATACCTTAGGAAGAATCTCTGACTCATTTTGACATAAGAATGTGCGATTCTAAGTTGCTCTCTTAGGAATCTATCACAATGCTTTAACAGCAAGAGAAATGT
This sequence comes from Petaurus breviceps papuanus, assembly GCF_028583685.1. Lineage (NCBI taxonomy): Eukaryota > Metazoa > Chordata > Mammalia > Diprotodontia > Petauridae > Petaurus > Petaurus breviceps. Next base: position 2,835,773 of record NW_027187324.1, read on the forward strand.
GTTTATGCTAAATCTGCAATAGGAGTTCTTCAGAAAATGGATGCTATTTTCTATTTTCTATAACTGAATAACTTTTCCTTGTTATTATTTAAAGATGTTCTTGTGTAAGAACTCTAGCGTCCTAGTATGAATAGAAACAACCTTGGGATAAGGGGAGGTAAGAAAAGAGGCCTAGAGGCAATTCTTAGTAAAGTAGGCTTCCTGTCTTTCAAAGCCCTTGCAAATCTAGCCTTGCCCTACTTAAGCAACCATATATCTCAACATAAACCCTGTGCATCTTTCAGGATGCTCTCCTTACTATCTTTATTCTCATTATTGTCATTCTTGCTGTCATGACTTGGTTCATGTTGTGTTGAAATCACTTCTTTCTTTCTTTCTACCATTCAAAATCCTTCCCTTCCATTTATACAAAACTAGTCTCACCTCTTCCATGTATACTTTCCTTACCCTTCAATCCTATACTGATTCCACCCTTTTCTGACCTCCTGTTGTAAGTATAGTCATTAAACAGTATAACTCTTAATGTAATTTAGGAGTTATAAGATCCTAAAAAGGAAGGTCCACTTTTTGTGTCTCTCTTGGGTAACATAAGAAAGAGTGAATGTGGCAGAATGGATGAAATCCAAATTAATGCCATGAAAACCTATGTTTTTTGACCCTGGCTGTGGGATCCTTGGCAAATCACTTAAAACGCTCAATGTTCTAAAGAAACTGTCTAAAAATATAAGTTTCAAAAATGTGCTGATATTAATTAGTAGAAGAAGCTTCCATACCTGGGAGTATATCAATGAGATAACAAATCTGTCCATAATTCTACTTTGTATATCACATATGTACATCACACATCATGCTTTAGTTGATGGGTACCTAAAAGTTCATCTTCTCTCTTGTTTAGTCATTCAGTTGTGTCCAACTTTTCATTCAAGGACCATGCAGACATTGTGGTTTTCTGGGCAAATTCGCTGGAGTGGTTTGCCATTTCCTTCTCTAGTGGATTAAGGTAAACAAAGGTTAATTTGACTTGTCCAGGTTTGCACAGATAAATGTCTGAGGCACAGTATCTGAGGCCAAATTTGAACTCAGGCCTTCCTCTTTCCAGGTCTGATAATCTATCCACCTAGTTAACTAGTTGCCTACTTCACCCTCCCTCTTCTATTCTACTTGTTATACAGATCAGGAAATAAAAGTGTAAAGAGGTTAAATAACTTATTCAAGTACACAGAAGTAGTGACAAAGGTAAAATTTAGACCTATGTCCTCTGACTGAACTAACACATTTTCTCTACCACATAAAATTCCCTGATTCATGAATTGTCAAGAAATAACTGATGAAAGAATTTTTGGACTTTCTATGCTAAGCTTTGATTTGTACCCAGCAAGGATATTTTAACACAAAGGAAATTACAAATCAGTAAAAGACTATACTATTGGTCTGGAGATACAACGATGAAATTATATAAATTGAAGCCCTTAAGTTTCTTATATGATCATTGTTATTAAAATACATTGTAAACCTTAAAACCATATACAAATGAGACCTACTTCAAATATTAGCACTTTTATTTCACATATATACTTTCTTAATTTTTAATAATAACCACATTTATTGAGTTATTAAGTAATTTGGGATAAATTCATTCAAGTAAAACAAGCACATCTTTCATTCTTCTTCCTTAATCTAGTTAGTACATTATTATGTAGTACTAGATTTAATGCTCACAAATTCATACTGGTCATTATTGAACATTCTATTCTTTGAATACTTCATTACTCCACAGGACTATGATTATTCAGTTGGAATGAATACCCTCTCTACAAAGCCATACCACAGTCCCATTAAGTCATCTAAGTTTAATGACAAGTGTAGGGAAAATTAATAGAACCCAAGAGAAAACTGATTTGGTCAAAGAGACCATTAAAATATGATTTTTCCCATTATCTATTAAGATGTTGGACTTTGGTACCTCAAGTAGTAGAAATGAATGGTAAAATTGCATTGGGTTTTAGAACATTAATAACTGGTACAGTGCAAGGGGCACTGAAACTCTGGAGATAGATGACCTAAATTTAATATTCCTCTCTGATGATTACTATATAATTTTGAAAAAATCCATTTAACTTACCTGGCCATCTGTTTCTTTCTATGTAAAACAAAGGGGTTTAACTAGGTGTCCTTAGATGTGCCTTCCAGCTCTAGCACTATGATCTTATTCATTTATCCAGTTATGACAACATGGGAAATGAAGGTAGCACAGCATGTTCTTATTAAATTGCATTTTAGCTAAGTGACTCTTTACATCTTAATTTTGCTGAATTATGCCATAAGTTTCTTAATAATAAGAAGAAAACATACTATTAATTCTTAGTATTCATGTATCTTCAGAAACAAACATGTGATACTTCTTGACACCTGCTAAAAATATTTTCCCACATCTGACTTGTGTATGTGTCTTATTTTTTTCACAGGAAAAATTATACATTCTAGTCAAACCAAGTCCGGGTTTTCTATTCCAAATGCAAAGAATTTGAAAGCTTCGTTAAATATTTTCTGTCATTAGGGAACTAACTACTGAGTTTTACTTCAGTTTATTAAATAATGAGTCAAAAAAAAAGATGAACTGGGTCAAGAGGATAGTGTATATGACTGGGACAGGTTTGAAGGAAAAGGGACTGCAATACACCTGAAGGACTCAAAGTACTGTCTCCACAGAAGTTACATATGACAAGGACCATATCCATTGAAAAGTAAATTCTACAACAAGGGAGAAAAATGAGTATTATGATCAAATAATGAGGATATACAAACCATTAAGGAGTGAGGAGGTCAGTACTTATGTGGCAGAAAAATATAAAGCGGAAAAGGCTGGAGGAAAAGCACCAAAGATTTTAAGATTAGACAGTTGCCTGTTTTAAAAATTTAAGCAGGGGTGGCCAGGTAGCACAGCGAGTAAGAGCACCGGCTCCAGTGTCGGTCTGACCTGGATCAAATCTGGGCTCAGATACTCAGCACCACACCTAGAAATAACTGGCCATGTAACCTTGAGCAAGTTACTTAACCCCAATTGCTTTAAAAAAAATTAAGCAAAAGTATTTAGATCCAAACAGAGGATACTAAAATTGGGATGGGATTGAAATATCTGAAGAGGTGTAATAATCTCTAAACAACTAATATAAGACAAATGAAATTGAGCAAAATTTAAAACTCTGTAGAATTGCCAAGAGAGAATTAAATGAGAGTAAGATTGTCCAGCAAAATACAAAAAATAAATTAAACTTAAAAGAATTTACAAGTGGGGAAATGTCAAAATTCACTGGACAACAAAAATAACTAGGACCATAAAATCTCTAAACAAGCAAAAGAGCATAAATATGGAATTTCCTTGTCATCATAGTAGCTTTTAATAGTCAGATTCTTTGTTGTTGTTGTTGTTGTTTACATAGTACCTATTTCTTGATTTTTAACTTTATGTTGAAGCTGGGCTTTGCTCACCTAGAGGGGTGGGGCACTGTACCAAGTTTCAGGCTTTTTTTAACTTCTCTTTTCAGACCTATTTATGGGTGGGGTTATGATGAATTTATTTATTTATTGTTAGTTTGCAACATTCATTTCCACAAGATTTTGAATCACAAATTTTCTCCCTATCTCTCCCCTACCCCCACCCCAAGATGGCAAGCATACTGAATACCCCTTCCCCCAATCTGCCCTCTCATATAGCTCCCTCCACCCCCCCCCTTTACTTCCTTTAGGGCAACATGGATTTCTATACCCCATTGCCTGTATATCTTATTTCTCAGTTGCATGTAAAAAGATAATATTTGTTTTTAAAACTTTGAGTTCCAGATTCTCTCCCATCCCCCCTCCTCACCTACCCCCACTGGGAAGACAACAATTCAATATAGTTTATACGTGTGTAGTTATGCAAAACATTTCCATAGTATGTATATAGTAGTTATAGTTAGTATATATAACATAGTAGTTATAATGTGAATGACTAACTATATTTCCCTCCATCCTATCCCATCCCACATTTTTCTATTTTCTACTTCGACGTTGTCCCTTTTCAAAAGTATTTGCTTCTAACTACCCTTTCCCCAAATCTGCCTTCCCTTCTATCATCCCTCCTCTTTTCCCCTCCCCCCTACTTTCCTGTAGGATAAGATACCCAATGGAGTGTGCATGTTATGCCCTCTTTAAAGAAAATCCAATGAAAGTAAGGTTGACTCATTCTCTTTCACTTTCTTGCTCTTCCCCTCCATTATAACAGCCTTCTCCCACCTCCTTTATGTAGGATATTCCACCCCATTCCATCTCTCCTCCTCTCCTTCTCCCAATATATTTCTCTCTTGCCTCTTAATTTTATTTTTTATATCATCCCTTCACATCCAACTTACCCTGTGCCCTCTGTCTGTGTACACACAAACACACACATATATACATATAACCACATACACCCACCTATACATACATGTATATGTATGTATACATATATTCTCTTCAACTATCCTCATACTGAGAAAAGTCTCATGAGTTACAAATATCTTTCCATGTAGGAATGTAAATAGTTCAACATTAATAAGGTTGTTTTTTTTTTATGATTTCTCTATCTTGTTTACCTTTTCATGCTTCTCTTGCTTCTTGTATTTGAAAGTCAAATTTTCTGTTCAGCCCTGATCTTTTCATCAAGAATGCGCAAAAGTCCTCTATTTCATTGGATGTCCACTAGTTATGTATGTTTAGAAGTTTTAGTGGTTCCAAGGTGGTGAGATCTAGGGATGGGTGTGATCACTGTTCTCCTGGTCTATGTCCTGGTCCTTATCCAAGAAAAGGCTCTGAACCCTTTCAGATGCAAGCACTATTGCTCCTGAGGGCCCCTGATCCCTTGTGATTAAAACTTTATTGATTCTTGAGGACTCCACTATCTAATGACTCAAAGTTATCTTGCTCCCGTGTGACTGAAAATTTCCTCTCCATCCTGGAACTGCAACCCAGAAGTAAGTATGGCAAACAATGCCTTGTCCTATGCCCAGTGCTAGCAATGGGACCCCTTGTAATTTCTTTCTGAGCAGTTGGCAAGTCCCTTTACCATGTCTGAATTGAAAGCTCCCGAGGTTGCTACTGCCATGCAGTGTCTACTCCAGTGTCATGAACCTTTTCTTCTTACCTCCTAAGTTGTCTTAAATGGGAAAAATGCTTCACATTAAACTTATGTTGGCCTTTCCATTACAGAATTTAATTTGAGCATTTTTGTTTGGAGGGGAATTTTGGGAGAGCTTAGTTATAGGGGTCCCTGTATTCTATCATCTTGACTCCACCCCACAGGAGTCCAAAAGTCATTGATTTTGAAGACAGAGTCCAGATTAAGGATAATAGGTCTTTCAAAAGAACCTGAAAAACTGGTAAACTTGAAAACCTTGATTTAAGAAATTATATTTCTTAGAACTTCTAGGTAAGGATAACAAAACACCAATTAAAATAATTCACAAATTCTTAGGAAAGTCTTATGTTTAAAATCTCCAGATGCTGTGGTGAAAATTTTAAATTCTAGGAACAAACCACAAATTCTACAAGAAACCAAGGGGGAAAAAGCCTTCAAATATAATGGAAATGATGTCTGTATAACACAAGATTATTATGTGCCCAGCACTAACCACAGAAAGAATTGGAATAATATCTTTTGCAAAGCAAAGTAAGATTTAACCCAAAATCATATTGATTGAAAATGAATGTATCACAGAAAAAATATGTATATTCACTAAAGGATGTATTTTATGCATCCTTGCAAAAAACAAACAAACAAACATGGATGTGAGCAGATTATTTGACTTAGAAATTGCCCCAAACATAAACAAAAGGTAAATAATTAGAACAATAAAGGAAAGAAAGTAATGAAAAAAATATTCTCTTCTCCATAGATAACTCTTTAACCTGAAAGAGAAAGGTATTTTAGGTTTAAAGGGCTTAAAAAGACTTATTTTAAAATTACATAAGGGAGTAAATATTAAAGTAGAATTTAAAGAAAAAGAAGTTGTGATAGTGGAGGGGCATTATTTGGGGGGAAATGTGGCCCAAATAGAACAAATTCTTTACATGTGATAATGTGCTCTGTGGAAGAAAAGGTTAGATAGGAGAGTGAGGAGGTAAAAAAACAGAATAATTAAGAAAAGAATGCATTGAATCTAGTGTAGTCCTTCAGGAAAAAAAAAGGTGCTGCAGGCAAATAACAAAAGGTATTAAAACAACAAGAATTCTAGTTAGCTCTCTACCCAATGGGTTGACTGAGTCCTTTGAATGGCACTACCAATGGGAGGGGGGAAATATATATATGTATATATATATATATATATATATATATATATATATATATATATCTGTTTGCAATAGGAAATGAGAACCTCAAAATGGGTGTAATCAGGGGAATACTGGTAGACAGAAACAAGAATTTCCCTGAAAGATTGTTGTACCTCCATAGACAATGTTCTGCCTCAGGAGATGGGAAATCAGTCCATGAGAGCATCCAGCATGCAAAAATAGGGAAGCACATGACCCAGAGAGAAAAATAAATGAGGAATTGGAAAAAAGAAGAATGATAACATTAAAAAGCAACAATGAGAAATGTACCACATGAAATGTGATACAGGACAATCTGCACAATGGAGCCATCATTATTTCCCTTCTGAGTTGATATCTTTAAGCTTAAAGCACTACTAAGAAATAAAAGAGGTTTGGATGATTGGAAAAGAATTAAAAACACAATAATACAGAAAATGTTTAAAAGAAGGACCTTGAACTGAGTACTTCAAGAAGCTTGAATTTCACAAAGAAATAAGAAATTGAAAAAGAAATAACTATAGAGCCCATTAATAATAAAAATAAACAGATGGAAAAAGAAGAGAATTCAGTGATGGGAGTGAAGTAAAATTAACCATGGTAAATCATAGCTACAAAAAGAGAAAAAAAAGATCTTTAAAATATAGAAGTTGGAGGGGAGGATAATGAGTTGACTTAAAAATAAGTGGAAAAGAAGGTTAAAACAGATCAGAAGAGTTACATAATTAAAGAAAAAGAAGAAAGGAAATAAAATATATCATTAAGTAAAATTCCTAATTAGGGATTGGACTGATAAATGGGATGGTGGTGAAGTGTAGAAGAGAATTCTATTACATTATAGTTGATTAAGTAATATTAATTTCAGTCAAAACAATAATTAAAAAATTTTTAAAAGACTCAAAATAATATTTAAGGAAAACACTACTTGAAATGAATGGAGAGGATATCAAATTCAATGCTCACATATGAATGTGAATGGATTTTAAAAATAAATTAATACTAGTGACAGATTCATTAAGAAAAAAACTACAATGCATTATTTATATAAAAAAAGATCTAAGATCTCCATGTGCTAAGTATAAATATGCATATATGCTCATATATATGTATATATACACATTGTATATAAAAATATAAAATAAAGACATGTATCTATTAATATATTACATATAAAAATCATGTAGCCATATCTAAAATAGCAATAATTAAATTATAAATGTAATAATAAAGGCAATATAAAAAGTCACAATTTAATGAACAAACAGATTACATTATGCTTTGAGGAATCATGACTTAGCATTTCAATCCATAAGGAACAAGGGAAAATTAATTGAATCTCAAAAATATAATAACAGTAATAACTTGGTTATTTGATGTTCCTCTCTCATACTTTCAGAAATATAATAGTAAGATAAATAAATATAAATACATAATTCAATAAATTGCTGGAGAAATTGGAACTAAAAGATATACGATTCCTTCTGAAAGGGCTAATGTTGGCTTCACATATTGCTCAGTAATAAATGGCATTTTTCCTAAAGATGTTCATGTATATTTTAGGTACAAAAAAATTCCAATAAATATGAGAAGGCTGACAAAAAAATCACCCCATACAGACTCTAATATAATTAAAATGGTAATTGATTCAGGAATAATGAAAACACATGTATATGGACTTTAAAGACTTGATAATGACATCCTAAAAAAGACTTAAAATAATAATTATATGAAATAATGAGATGACATAAGAAAATTTGTGGAATGTAACTTAAGAAGGACTCAGAGGAAATTTAAATCTCTGAAAACATACTTTTAAAAAAATCAAGAAAAAAATGAGATGACTGTCCATTAAAATAATAGAAACCTGGAAAATAAAAAAACCCTATATAAGCACAAAATTATTAGTATTGTTAATTAAGAAAGTATTTAAATCATGTAAACAAAATGTATTCTTTGAAAAGACTAATAAAATAATACATCTTTTGAAATCTATTTTTAAAAAGAGGGTGGAAAATCAAATTGACAAAATTTTGTAAAAAGAAATAAAGTGAATTCATATGAAAGCAGAAGAAAAATAGTTATCAAAAATAACTGCAAGTATTTTTATGCCTATCAAAATTGAGACATTTAAAGGCATAGATTATTTCATACATACATACATATATATATATATATGTATATATATAATTAAATGAACAAAACATCACATAAGATTCCTAAATTATACAATTTTATAAAAAGTACAAAGAATAAACAGTAAAAATACAAGTAAATGTGTTGGGGGAGAATATGGTCCTATTGGATTTAAAGACTTTTTCAAATGTTTTAGAAATCATTTTTTTTTACATTTTCATTTAAATTTTAATTTATGGATAATATAAACATTTGTATAATGTAGCATTTTTAAATGATTGCATATGAAATTGAAAATCTATTATGTAAAACATACTGTACTTTTAAAATGTATAATAAAGTTATCATGTAATATTTTTTCCTCTTTTTCCCCATTCCCAACCCTTCCTTACTGATGGATGCCATTAGAAACTATGTATATATGTAAAATATTTCTATAGATACTGCTACTTATTTGTTCTTTCTCTAGATGCAGATATACTTTTCCTTGATAGGTCCTTTATAGTTAATTTGGGTGTAGTGAAAATGACTTATTCCCTTGAAGTTATTATTGAAACAATATTGTGTTACTACATACAATGCTCCTTTGGCTCTTTTCATTTTGCTCTTCATTATTTCATGCAAGTCTATCATGTTTTCCTAAGATCATCAAGTTCACCATTTTTACAGCACAGCAGCATTCCATCACAGTCACACACCAAAACTTGTTCAACCACTACCCAATTTAGAGGCATACCCACAATCTCCAGTTCCCTGCCACTACAAAGAGAGTTGTTATAAATGTTTTGGAACACATAGGTTCTTTTCCTTTTCCCCTATTCATCTTTGGAAATAGTCCTAATATTGGTATTGCTAGGTCAAAGGGTGGTAACAGTTTAATCATAACTATTTAGGCAAAATTCCAGATTACTCTCCAAAATGGTTGGATCAGTTCACAATTCTACCAGCAATGAATTAATGTCCCAATTGTTCCACATCCTCTCCAATATTTTTAACTTATATGCTTCAATCATTTTAACCAATTCAATAGGTATAAAATGTCATCTCAATATTGTTTTAATTTACATTTCTCTACTAAATAATAAAGAGCACATTTTAATATGACAGATTATTTATATGAAAAATTAATAAAAATACAAATCATTATAAAATGATTAGAAATAACTATACCAAACACCTTATATAAATTAAATATGTTTTCAATACCTAAATCAGAGAAGAAAAAAAAGAAAGAGACTTAGCTATCAATAAATAAACTTGTGAATGTCAATTAACACATATTAAATAAAGTCCTGTCAAAGATACTGCAGATCTGTCCAACAAAAAAAAATTATTTTCAACACATATATTTTATCAGAGATTCAAAAGTGACTCATTATGAAGAAAAGAATCATGATAATGAATTTTAGTTTAAAACAAAACAATCCAAACAATGAATTTCTAGAAATATGTAGAGAAAAAACCTTTGAAAAAGTAAAACCATTTATCATTTTACACACACACACACACACACACACACACGGTATAGGCATGGAGTGTGTTTTTCAATAAACTTAAAATATGTATGTAAAGTAAAAAATAATATAACCTTTCACAATGAATACTGGGGAAAAAAAGGATTCCTATTCTTCCCACAATATTGTTATTATAGTTCTAGAAATGTTAGGATTAGCAATAAGATATGAGAAAGAAATTAAAACATCTCTATTTGCTGAGAAAATCCTAAGGAATCAACAAAGAAATTAATTTAGATAATTAATAGCTTTAACAAAGTTGTACCAGTAAGCACACACACACACACACACACAAATACACACATAATCCAAAACATTTCCAGGTTAAAATAACAAAATCTTGAAAGCAATGATAGAAAAGTAAGTTCAATTTAAAAGAAATTCAAAACATATTAACATTTGGCAGTTATCTACCAAAACACATACAATATTTGTGTAGCTTCAATTATAAAATGCTCTAAAGAAATTAAAAAATAAATAAATGGAGGAAACTTAATCAGTGCCTTCACTGCTCCATGTTGCTATAATAAAAAAAGAAAATGGCAATACTGATAAAGTTGTTTTTTGTTTTGCCTTTTATTGGAGGAAGGAGGGCAGGGCAATTGGAGTTAAGTGACTTGTCCAAGGTCACATGGCTAGTATTAAGTGTCTAAAGCCGAATTTGAACTCAGGTCTTCCTGACTTCATGACCAGTGCTTTATTCACTGTGTCACTTAGCCTACCCAACTAAAGTTATTTTGCAGATATAATGCTGCAACAACTTACCACAAGGATCCTTTACTTTGCTAGATAAAAAGGAAATGAAATTTGCTTGGAGAGAAAAGATCTAGAATATCAAAGGAAATTATGGGGTGAAAGGAAGAAATGAAGGGACCCCAAACAATTTTATAAAGCAGCAATCATCAAAATCATATGATATTATATAAAATTTCAAAAAAAATAGCATAATGCATCAAACTAGACAGGTGAGGGTCAGGGGAAAAAAAAGTGTTTCTTAAACCCCAAAATGAAAAAAAAAAGCCTGGGAAAGTGTGTTTCAATACCTATTTATTTGATAAGACCTCTTAGAAAAACTAGAAAAGTAGTCTGGCAGCAATTAGTCTTTGGCCAACAATAAATTCCACAATAAATTCAAAATAAATTCATAATATGAAAGACTAATATTAAAAATATATTATGTTAAGGATCCTACAATTAAACAATACCCTAGAAGAAATGCAGATCATATATTTTTCCAAGCATAAATAGGACATATATTTTTAACCAAACAGTGGATAGAAAAATTTACAAAAGATAGAATTTTTAGAGGAAATTGAAAAATTTCAGTACAAATTAAATTAGTGGATCTAGAATAAGAAGCTGACTAGAAAATATACTTTAACCAAATATCTCTAAAAAGAGTTTACTGTCTAAGATATACAGACAATTATCACTATCATAGTAGACTGTGAGCTCCTTGGAGACAGAATGTCTTTTGTCTCTTTTTGTATACCTGCCACTTAGAAAAGTATCTGGAACAGAGCAGTTGCATAACAAATGCTTTACTGACCACCAGAAATATACAGATAAATAAAAGCTATTCCCCAATAGATAAATGTTCAAAGGATATGAACAGTTCTCAAAAAACTGCAAGCTATTATACATATGAAGGAAAACTCAAAATTATTAATAAAAGAAATGAAGATGAAAACTTATTTCATGTTTCCCCTCATACCCAAAAAATGGCAAATAACGGAAAATTCAATGTTGAAATGACAAGAAAGACAGGAAAATTAATTCATTGTCCAACTGTGAATTGATAAATTGATATTCTGGAAATCAATTTTTATCATTCTCTAAATAAGTATCAAAAGTGGCCATATCAGAGATTCTACTGTTAGTGATAAATCACTAGATGACAATTGAAAGAAAGACTCAATATAGACCGATTGTGTTTGTGTGTGTGTGTGTGTAATGTTCACAAAGAACTGGAAACTAAGAAGATATGTTTTGATTAATATTATGTTAAGTATATTCATAAATATAAGGTTAAATATATTGTCATACATTTATCACATAAAATGTGACCACCATAGGAAACTATAAGCATGATGGTTATAAAGAAGCATGAAGAAACTTGCATGAATTTATGCAGAGTGAAGTAAGTAGAGTAAGGAAAATATGCACAAAAATTTCAATAATATAAATAGAAAGATGAATTTTTTTTGCTTTTTTTGGAGGGCAATAGGGGTTAAGTGAATTGCCCAAATTCACATGGCTAGTAAGGATGTCAAGTGTCTGAGGACGGATTTGAACTCAGGTTCTCCTGACTCCAGGGCTGCTACTCTATTCACTGTTCCACCTAGCCACCGCAATGAACATTTTTTAAAAATCATTAAATATCATGAAGTGATTAAAAAAATACTTGGTTCCCCCCCAAAAGTATGATCTCTTTCCCTAATCCTTCATAGTTATTAGGGTATTCAAGTATGAATCATAGAATATAACATGAGAATTTTGCATTGTGTTGATGAGTTTTATTAAATTTTTTTCTCTTTATTTATCTAAAAATCCTAGAAAGGAAAGACTCTTTGAAAGGGAGAAATTAAAGCAATTTTTAAAAATATATTAATAAAAACTTATTTACAAAAAACTACTAAGTTTTGGAGCTAAAACTCAATCCAAAATCTGACCACAGATTCCATGCTTTTCCCCTTATACTATACTTCCTTTTGTAAGGAATGAAAATTTTAACAGATCCAAGAGAAGATTTCTCAGAAATTTCTTGAAAATAGGCAAGGATAATATATTTGGCACGTAACCTGGCACAAGAAAGATGGGGTGGCTGAACATCTCATTTCTCTTTTGACATAAGATTCAGGAATCTACAAAGAATTATGATTCCTTATTCCTCTTAGGATAAAATTCCTACACTTCTGTTGGCATTTCAAGCTATTTAAGATGTCCCAGTTGGGGCATAGCCAAGATGATGGAGTAAAAGCAGGAACTTTCTTGAGTTCATCTCCAATTACTTCAAATGCCTGTAAAAAATGACTCTAAACAAATTTTAGAGCTATAGAATCCACCACATGACAGAATAAAATGGGTCTCCAGCTGAGGACAGCCTGGCAAACTAACAGGAAGGGTCTATCACACTGGGCTGGTAGCAGAGCACCTGCATCCTGCATGAGTCATGTGGACACAGACCAATGGTGCAGACCAGCCAGAGCAGACCTCAGGGTATCAAATCACTGCTAGATATGGCAGTTTCCAGAATTCTCTACATATAAATGCCAAAAAGAAAATAAAAGGGCAGTGGGGCAACTGTTAGAACAGGGTGAGATAAGAACACATTCTGGCCTCTGGGCATGGGACAGCAGAGGTGGTTGAGGTTACAGCTATTTCTTCAGCATCTGCTTCCTGAGCTGAAGGCCCACCTCTGGTGGGGGCTAACCAGAGAGCTATTGCAGGAATCTCTCTGCTGGTGCTGAGGCAGGATTCTCTTGCTTTTCCCTGCTTGGATATGGGTCTTAGTTTTGAGTGGCTGTCCTGGGGTGAGGAGGGCTGGTGTGGCAGAAGTTGTTGGAGCTGTGGAGGAGCAGTCCTCCTCACAGTCCTGGGGTAGGTGCCTAGAGGAGGCTCTGAAAATAGCTGTGCAAAACCCCCAGAAATTTGGGACACAGTATTTTCCACTCTGGAAGCAGAATTCTACTGTGGCAATGAGTTAAAATGTCAAGTATTTGACTGGCAAGATCAACAAACAGAGGAGGACAAATAAGACTATAGAATCTTTTGTGGTGACAAAGAGGACCAAAATATAGAAGAAGAAGAAGAAGAAGAAGAAGAAGAAGAAGAAGAAGAAGAAG
>NW_027187324.1:2849601-2912649 GCF_028583685.1 Petaurus breviceps papuanus
GAAGAAGAAGAAGAAGAAGAAGAAGAAGAAGAAGAAGAAGAAGAAGATAACAAAGTTAAAACTCCCACATCAAAAGCCTCCAAGGAAAAGATGAATTGGTCGCAGGCCATGGAGGAATTCAAAAAAGGATTTTGAAAATCAAATGAGAGAAGTAGAGGAAAAAATGTGAAAGAAAAATAGTCATCAGCTTGCTAAAAGAGACCCACAAAAAATAATGAAGAAAATAACACCTTAAAAAATAAACTAATTCAAAGGGCAAAAGAGGTCCAAAAAATCAATGAGAAGAAGAATGTCTTAAAAACAAAATTGCCAGATGGAAAACGAACTTCAAAAGCTCACTGAAGAAAATAATTCCTGATAGGCAGTGCCAAGATGACAAAGTGAAAGCAGGAACTCACTTGAATTCTTCTGTAAATTCTGTCAGTACCCTTTAAAATGTCAATCTGAATGAATTTTAGAGTGACCGAGTCCATAGGAAGATGGAGTTTGGTAGATTTCCAATACATGAAAGTGTGTGCATAGGTCTTGGCAGGGGGAGTACAGAGTACCAGGGTGGCACCATTTTAGGCCTGAGATCAGACCACAGCTGAGCCAGAGTGAGCCCCAGCAAGCAGATTAACCTACTGCAGGGGCAATTCTTAGACCTCTCAATAAAGGCATAAACAGGGGAGGGAATAGGATGGAGGGAAAGACATAGACAGTAATCATAACTGTGAATGAGAGTGGGATAAATCTCCCATAAAATGGAGGCAGATAGCAGAATGGAATAAATGGATTTAAAAATCATCATCCTACAATATGCTGTTTACAAGAAACAAATTTGAAAAAAGGGGATACACATAGGATAAAGGTAAAAGGCTGGAATAAAATATATTATGCTTCAGGTAAAGTAAAAAAATAGGGGTAGCAATGTTATCCCAAATAAAGCAAAAGCAAAAATAAATCTAATAAAAGAGATACGCTTATCCCAAATAAAGCAAAAGCAAAAATAAATCTAAGTAAAGGGATATGAAATGAAAATATATTTTGCCAAAAGACACCATTGAGAATGAAGCAATATAATTTCTAAACATATATACAGAAGCTGTATAACAATGAAATTCCAAGAGAACTTAAGGGAGTTAGAGGAAGCAATAAATAGCAAAACTATACTAGTGGGGGACCTCAATCTCCCCCTCTCTGAATTTGTTAAATCTAACCTCAAAATAAACAAGAAAGAATTTAAGGAGGTGAATAGAATTTTAGAGAGGGTAGATATGGTAGACATCTGTAGAACACTGAAAATGAATAAAAAGGAATATACCTTCTTCTTAGCAGTACATGGCACATACACAAAAATTGAACATATTCTAGGGCATAAAAATCTCACAATTCACTACAGAAAAGCAGGAATATTAAATACATCTTTTTCAGATCATGATGCAATAAAAATTGCAAGCAATAAAGGGCCAAGGAAAAATAGACTAAAAACTAATTGGAAACTAAATAATTTAATCCTAAAGAATGAGTGGGTCAAACAAGAAAATAGAGAAACAACCTAGTAACTTCATTCAAGAGAATGAAAATAATGAGACTATATACCAAAAGTTATGGAAGGCAGCAAAACAGTTCTTAGGGGATGTTTTATATATCTGAATGCACACAAAAATACAATAAAAAAATGGAGATCAATAAATTGGTTATATAGGGGCAGCCAGGTGGCGCAGTGAGTGGGAGAGCCAGCCCCAGAGTTGGGAGACCTGGGTTCAGTTCTGGGCTCAAATACTTAACAGCCACACAAAATAACTGGCCATGTAACCTTGAGCAAGGTACTTAACCCCAATTGCTTTAAAAAAAATAAATTGGTCATACAATTAAAAAAGCTAGAAAAAGGGCAAACTGAATAACTCCAACTAAATATTAAATTAGAAATACTGAAAACCAAAGGAGAGATTAATAAAATTAAAATTAAGAAAACTATTAAATTAATAAATAAAACTAAGAGGTGATCTTATGAAAAAAAAACAATACAATTGATAGACATTTAGTCAATGTCATAAAAAGAAAGAAATAAGAAAACCAAATTACTAGTATCAAAAATGAAAAGGGTGAAGCTACCTTCAATGAAGAGGAAATTAAAACAGTAATCAGGAATGCTTCTTCCCAAATATATGCCCATAAATATGACAATCTTACTGAAATGGATGAATAGTTACAAAAATGTATTTTATCCAAATTAACTGAAGAGGCCCCATCTCAGAAAAGAGAAATTGAACAAGCCATTAATGAACTCCGTAGGGGAAAAAAAAACCCAGGGCTAAATGGATTTGCTCACAAATTCTGTCAAACGTTTAAAGAACAATTGATTCTAACACTCTACATTCTAATACTCTACATCTAATACTCTACAAAATATTTGGGAAAATTGGAGAATTCCTACTAAATTCTTTTTATAACACAAATATCGCACTGATACAAAAATCAGGAAGAGACAAAATATAGAAACAAAATTCTAGACCAATTTCCCACATGAATATAAATGCAAAAATTTGAAATAAAATATTATCAAAAAGACCAAAGCAACTTATCACAAGAATAATACAGTGTGATCAGGGAGGATTTATTCCAGGAATGTAAGGATGGTTCAATATTAGGAAAACTATCAGTATAGTCAATCATATCAACAACAAGAACAAGAACAACAACAATGCAGAAAAGGTTTTTGACAAAATACAGCACCTATTCCCATTAAAAACATTACAAAGTATAGAAATAAATGGTCTTCCTTAAAATAATAAGTAGTATCTGTCTAAAATCATCAGTAAGTGTTTTTTTTTGGAAAGGGGATAAGCTAGAAACATTTCCAATAAGATCAAGGGTGAAACAAGGATGTCCACTATCACCCCTCTTAGTCAATTTGGTACTAGAAATGTTAGCAATAGCGATAAGAGAAGAAAAATAAAAAGAAGGAATCAGATTAGGCAAAGAAGAGACTGAGCTATCACTCTTTGCAGATGATATGATGATATACTTAGGGAATCCTAGAGAATCAAGTATAAATCTACTTGAGACAATAAATAAATTTAGCAAATTTGCACTATATAAAAGAAACCCACATAAATACTTGGCATTAATATATATTTCTAACAAAAATCCAACAAAAAAAGATACAAAGAGAAATAACATTTAAAGTTACTGTAGATATTACAAAACACTTAGAAATCTACCTTCCAAAGCAAACCCAGGATCTATTTGAATGAAATTATAAAACACTTTTTACACCAACAAAATCAGATCTAAATAATTGGAAAAATATCAATTGTTCATGGCTAGGTCAAGTTAATATAAAAATAAATATAATTTTACCTAAATTAATTTACTTAATTAGTGCCATACCAATCAATCTACCAAAAAATATATTTTATAAGACTAGAGAAAACAGTAACAAAATTCATCTGGAAGAACAAAAGGTCCAGAATATCAAGGGAATTAATGAGAAGAAATGTTAGGGAAGGTGGTTTAGCCATACCAGATTTTAATCTGTATTATAAAGCAGCAGTCATCAAAACTACTTGGTACTGACTGAGGAATAGAGAAATGGGTCAGTGGGATAGATTATGTACACAAGACATAGCAATCAATGATGATAGTAACCTACTGTTTGATAAACCCAAAGATCTCATCTTTTGGAATAAGAACACACTATTTGACAAAAACTGCTGGGAAAACTGGAAAATAGTGTGGCAGAAACTGGGCATAGATCAATATCTTTCACTGTATAGTAAATTAAATTCTAAATGGGTGCACAATCTAGGTATGAAGGCTGATAATGTAAGCAGTCTAAGAGAGCAAGGAATAGTTTACCTGTAAGATTTATGGAGAAGGAAAGATTTCATAACCAAATAAGTGTCTGGTCTTTTCAAAATGGATAATTTTGATTACATTAAACTGAAAAGTTTTTGTCCAAATAAAGTTAATGTAACCAAGATTATGAGGGAAGTGGCAAATTGGGAAAGAATTTTTATAACCAGTGTCTCTGATAAAGGCTTCATTTCTAAAATATATAGAGAACTGAGTCAAATCTATTAGAATACAAGTCATTCCCCAATTGACAAATGGTCAAGGAATATGAATAGGCAGTTTTCAGAGGAAGAGAAAAATATCTACAAGTTTATGAAAAAATGTTCCAAATCACTATTGATTAGAGAAATGGAAATCAAAACAACTCTGAGGTACCATATCTCACCAGTAAGATTGACTATGATGACAAAACAGGAAAATGATAAATGCTGGATAAGATGTGGAAAATTTGAAACACTAATGTATTGTTGGTGGAGTTATGAACTGATCCAACCATTCTGGAGAGCAATTTGGGAAAAAGACTTGTATGTGCAAAAATATTTATATCAGCCATTCTTGTGGTCACAAAGAATTGGAAATCAAGGGGATTACCATCAATTGTAGAATGAGTAAACAAGTTGTGGTCTATGAATGTAATGGAACACTATTGTGCTATAAGAAATCAGGAGCAGACAGACTTCATAATGACCTGGAGAGACATATAAAATGATGGTGAATGAGGAGAGCAGAACCAGGAGAACTTTGTACACAATTACAAACTCATTGTATGTGTGATGACTAACTTTGATAGACTGGGTTCCTCTCAGCAATACAAGGTTATAAGACAACTCCAAAAGACATATGATGGAAAGGAATATCTACATCCAGAAAAAGATCTATAGCGTCTCAATGCATACTGAAGCAAACTACTTGCTCACTCTCTCTTGTGTTGTGTTTTATGTTGTTCCTTCTTTCTCCTTTTTCACTCCATTGTTTATAATCCTCCTTTACAACTTGACTAATGTTTAGTGGGAAGGTATGTTTGATTGCATGCCTCCATGTGGGAGAGAGGGGAGAAGAGGTGTGGGGAGAAAATTTGAAACTCAAGGGATTATGGAACTGAATAGTGAAAACTAAGAGTAAATGAATAAATATTTAAAGTTAAAAAAATTAAAAATTGCTTGAAAGCAAAGAAAATAATTACTTCAGAATTATAATGGAGCAAATAGAAGCTAATGACTTTATGAGATATCAAGATATTTTAAATTAGACCCAAAAGGATTAAAAAATTAGAAGTCAATATGTAATATCTCATTTGAAAAACCTCTGACCTGGAAAATAGATCAAGGAGAGATAATTTTTTTTCTTTTTGGAGGGAAATTGGGGTTAAGTAACTTGCCCAAGGTTACATGGCTAGTTTTGTGGGTGTGGGTGTTAAGTGTCTGAGCCCAGAACCGAACCACAGGTCCTCCTGACTCCAAGACCAGTGCTTTATTCACTGTGCCAACTATCCGCCCAAAGGAGAGATAATTTTAAAATTGTTGAGCTACCTGAAAATCATAATCAAAAAGAGCCTGGTCATTATTTTTCAAGAAATTATCAAGGAAAAACTTCCCTGATATTCTACAATCAGAGGGTAAAATAGAAATTGAGAGAATTCACTGATTGCCTCTTTACAAAGATCCCCAAAAGAAAACTACTAATACTATAGTCAAAATCCAGAGTTCCCAGGTCAAGGAGAAAATATTACTAACAATCAGGAAGGAAAAAATTTCAGCATTGTGGAAACACAATCAGGATAACAAAAGAAGTAGCAGCTTCTACATTAATTGATGGAAGGACTTGGAATATGATACTCCAGAGGCCAAAGGAGCTAGGATTAAAACCAAGCATCGCCTACCCAGCAAAACTAAGTATAATACTTCAAGGGAAAATATGGATATTCAATTAAGTAGAGGACATTCAAGCATTCTTGATTGGAAAAAAGATCTGAACACAAATTTTTACTTTTAAATATAAGAATCAAGACAAGCATGAAAAATTAAACAGGAAAGAGAAATCACATGAAGCTTAATAAAGGTGAACTATTTGCCTTCGTACATGAAAACACAATATTTGTAGCTCATGAGATATTTCTCAGTATGGGGAAAGTTGGAGGGATTATGTGTGTGTGTGTGTAGACACACATACATATGTATATATATATACATATGTATATATATAAATGTATAGCTAGGTGTATGTGTTTGTATATGTGTGTATATGTATACATAGCCAGGGGGAACAGGGTTAGTTGAATATGAATGGATGATATCTAAAAAAGAAAATTAAGAGGTAAGCAAGGAGGATATTGGGAGGAGAAAGGGAGAGTTTATAAAAATTTGCCCGAAGAATAAGGCAAATTTCCTCACATAAAAGAGGCAAGAGAAACCATTTCAATGGAGGTGAAGAGCAGAAAGGGAAAAGGGAATGAGTCAACCTTATTCTTATGGGATTGGCTCAATTTGGGTATTATACCCTACAGGAAAGGGTGGTGATAGAAGGGTGGGCAGATTAGGAGAGAGGGTAGCCTGAAGTAAACACTTTTGAAAAGGGACAGGGTCAAAGGACAAAATAGAATAAAAGGGCGATGGGATAGAATGGAACAAAATGTAGCTGGTCTTTCACAAAAGTACTACTACAGAAATATTTTGCATAACTATACAAGTATAACCTACATTTAATTGCTTGTCTTCCCAGTGGATATGGGTGAGGAGGGAAGAAGGGAGATAATCTGGAACTCAAAGTTTCAAAAACAAATATGAAAAAAAAATTGATGTTAACATGAAACCAGGAAATAAGATAAACAGGTAATGGGGTATAGAAATCCATCTTTCCCTGCAGGGGGGAAGGTGATAATGGGAGGGATGGAGAGGGATAAATGAGAGGGTAGATGGGGAGAAGGAGTAATCAGTATGCTTGCCATCCTGGGGTAGGGGTTAGGGAAGAGATGGGGAGAAAATTTGAAACTCAAATTTTGTGGAAATGAATGTTGAAAACTCAAAATAAATAAATACATTCTGAAAAAAAAGATGCCCCAGTGCACTTTTCTTGGTTTGTTTTATATTACTGACCTTTATATGCTGTGTGATGAAGTCAAACTGCCAAGTTTATTGAAGCCTAATCACAATAATACATTCCTATTTCTGAAACTTGGAAAAGGATATTCCTCATGCCTGGAATGTACTTCTTCCTTACCTGTTCCTCTTAGAAGTTATACATTTATTTGAGGTTCAATATATCTTTCATTATTTTCACTAGTGAACATGACCTTTTTTTCAATGTGATAGTTAAATGGTTTTAGTGTTATTGGTATAGGAAGATCTTCCCTGTCCATTAATAGGCCTATGTGACTACATGTGAATCATGGATGTTTTGCTGCTTTCACAACTGTGATACAACTTGAGTCACTTAGAGTCCATTGGGGGAAGAACTTGTTTAAGGAGGCCCTTGCTTAGGTGGAGGCTTCCTTGAAGGAAGGCTTCTACACCATTTGATATTGAGGGAATTAGGCACTGAACCACATGGGTTCTGATGCTTCTGGCTCTGAATCTATTGGTTGAAAACTATATATTCTGGGAGGTTGGTATTTTACTTTGGGGACTTGCTCATGAGAAGAGCCTTGTGATTCCCTGGATAGGACTCTGTGTAGCCATTTGTTAAGAGCTGCTGACTACTCCAAAGAGGAAAGGGAGGATTATTTGACATGGTCATAAGTTTCTATTTAATCATAAGCTGAACATCACACCACTCTGGTGTAGGGGATTGCCTAACAGGACTTTTCAGAAATCTTAGCCAGCTCTGGGTATTCCTCATTGCCATGGGTCCTGGAGATCTGCTTATGTGAGTCAGGCTAAAGGTAAGGCCACCCTTACGTCCAATATAGGTCAATTGCTGTCTTAATCTTATTTTGATCACAGAATGATTATAATACCTTATATCTATTCAACTGTATTTTTTTAAAGGCTGCTATGGTTGACAAAGATGTTTCTTGTTACTGTGGGGTCATTGACCTCTATTTTAGGCAACTACTAATAAATACATTATGCTCAGAACTTTGTGTCTTAGTTTCTCTAGAGCATACATTTTTCATTGCAACATACATTCAAAAAATGCCTATTTGCAACAATTTGTGTGTTTACCATTGTTTGAATTTTATATGATGTGAAAAGTAACAGAAATTCAGGAGAGAGCCATACCTTTTTTTTTAAATTTTTCTTCTCTGCCAAATGCCTTAATATAATTATTTTGTAAAACCTTTTTAGATCTTGGGATTTATTCTTAAATAACAGTATCCAAGTATTTGTTGTAATGATAACATTTAAATAGCCTTTCAGAACTTAGAGAATACTTTCCTCCCAGTTATCATATATTACTCTCTTATTATTAAACATGATCTATTTAAAATAATAGCTTACCATTATACATCACTTTACAGTCTATAAGGCAACTACTCAAAACAACATTATTTGGTGAATAATACAAATACCACTATCTGTGTTTTGCTTATTATTATTATTATAATCTTGAAAACTAAAATTAAAGGAAAGCGAGTGGTAGCAATGTATGACTTTTTGCTCTAAACTTCATGACTGCAATTTGTATGGGACAAGAAAATTAGAGGCTTTTTTTCATGACTTAGCCACCTTATATAAGTCACCTAACCTCCCTATTAGGGGATAACAATATCTGCTTCTATTTTATGCATAGAGGTACTATAAAAATGAAAAATAGTATCAATTCTGTCATTTTGTTATATGTTGGAATTGTTAGTCTCTGGCAACAAAAGTTAACTGGATATTTTATTGATTAACTTAAACACAACACAAAACTGATGGTGGAGAAAACATAAAAAATCTTTGGTGTAAAACAGGAAAAGAAATTTTCAAGGTAAAAGGAAAAGCTCTAAGGACCTCGAATAGTGTATGTACTGCTGAAGAGACAGTGTTTTATGTATACCTTCGGTGACCCAGAAAGAAGGATGGAAGGATATATCTAGGGCATAGAGGTTCTATTACTTAGGGAGATAGACTAAGATAGAAAGCAGTAGAGTTAAAAGAGAATGTTAATCAGGAAGCCGAGACAGGTGAGGAGTTAAAGAAGACAGATAGGGACTCTCTCTGTATATAATAGAAAATATAAAAAAGTGGAAGAAAGAAGAGATAGCAAGAAGGGCTATGATAAGATTTTCCAGGGAGAGAAAATAGCAATCATGTTAGAGGCATTGTTACAGTGCTATTAGCCTAATGATAATAATCACTTCAACAAAATAAGCCAATATTAAAATTATTAAGGTTTTATCCTTCCTTTGCATTAAATTTTATCTCATCGCCTAAGATAGTCAAAGGGAAGAGGATGATGATAAAGTGACAGACAGTCGAGGTCAAAGGAGATATGGCTTTTTTGTTTGTTTGCTTGTTTCTAGTTCAGAAAGCACAAAAGTATTGAATGATGGGTCTGGAAGGGACTCTGAGGTGTCATCTTGATCTTCTACCACCTTCAGTGAAGAATTTCACTAAGCAATTGTAATAGTACTGGAATTTCAAGATCCCCTGTATTGGCTTGGTTTTTGGATTGATTGTGTTAAAAATCCAGAGCTTGTGAATCCCACTTGTGGGATGGATTGTTGATGTGAAAAGAGGGTGCTGAACTGGGAGGAGCTGGTGATGTAATTTAGAGAGACACAAGAAAAGAGAGAGGCAGAAGAACTTTTCGGAAGCAGCATCTTGGATGCAGAGAGAGATGGAGAGGATTGCTGAGGGCCAGTTTGAATTGCCCAGGACTTTTGAGAGCTGCCACCCAGAGCTGCCAAGGACTGAGGAGACATGGCTGTTATGCTGGTACTTTGTCTGTCTGTTTTGATGTTGTTTGGCCAGATTTGTTCACTGGTGAAACTGCAACTCCTGTTGTTGCAAAGGCCCTAGAACCTTGCTGTTGGTTCAGAGCTACTGAGACTGTTCTGCAGACAGAGAGTGAATTCTGTCCACTGGTGAAGGACAGTGCTGTTGTTGAAAAGGTCCTGGAACCTTGCTGTTGGTTCAGAAGCCCTGAAGAAGGATTTTATTGTTGTATGTTTACAGAAATCCTGGAAGAGGGTGTTGCTAATGTTTTCAGGGGTCCTAGGACTGTTCTGCAGACAGAGAAGTATTAATGAAGACATTGGCAATGTATCTTGTGACCTTGCTAAGCTTTGTCTCCCCAGGAATAAAGATTGCTGAGAACTTGCCTACTGTCAAGATGAAGAAAAGACCTCTCTTTGGGTATTAAATGCTGTGCTTAAGCTTGTTATAACTCTGGGGTAGATTCAATTGTGATCCAAGGGTGGGGAACTTTGGACTTTTTTGTGCTCTGTGATTGAACAAATGAATGTGCTTTACTTTTTATTGGAAACTAATCTCCATTTGATAAGATGGGCTTTGTGATTGACTAAATGAATGTACAGCCTAGGGGTGGAGTAGTACTTAGAAGAGGGTCTGTGAGATTGATTAAATGAATTATTACATCCAGGGGTGGAGTAGTACTTGGAGATTGTTGAATTATACTTGGTGAATGATGTATTTTGAATTATGCTATATTTTGATTTTCTCTGTTCTTAATTTTTCACTGAATAACATGGAGAGCACCTATGCTGGTATTTTGAACCTTGGGAAGTTGCCTTTGCTTGGCATTACACCAATGCCAGACCAGATGAATATTTTTCATGTTATTTTATACTTTTAAAATAAAATGTGTGTAGATGTATACACACATATTTTACGGAATATATATGTGTATACACACATGTAGACTGGTAGAATATCTCTGACAATGTTTAGTAAGTGGACAATCTTTGGTTTGATTTAAAGACAATTTGACCTAAAAACAAGATGTTTCATAAATGAACTTTCAAAATTATTTATGATCTACTTTATTTTATTTATTTATTTATTTGCTTTCTGGAGGGGGGAAGGAAGGGCAGTTGGGGTTAAGGGTCACATGGCTAGTAAGTGTTAAGTGTCTAAGGACAGATTTGAAATGAGGTCCTCCTGAATCCCGGGCCAGTGCTCTATTCACTGCACAACCTAGCTGCCCCATTTATGATTTATTTTAAGACTTAAATGGTGCTAAAGTCATTACAAGTTTGGAAGAAAGTTGTGTTTTCAATTAAAAAAAATATGATGTATACATTGCCAGGAAAGCATCTTCATGATGCCTAAGTAATGCAATAGTATATTTGTGATGTAGATACAACTATATCCAAATAAACATCCATATGGTTTGCTCCCAGGAACAAATATCATGATTGATATTCATCATGTTAACTGGTTTTTATTAAATGCCAATTTTATATAAAACTCTGAATTAGACCCAATCAAAGAATCATATAAATATATTACCAGTATTCTTCTTTTGCATAATTTATGGCTCTGAGGTAGAAGAGGATAAAATAATGGGCCTTTCTGAATAACTCTGTCATGACATTTAATTGGATAGATTGACTTCTTAGTGATCCATGGAATAATTATACAAGTGTGAATTGTTCAGGTCCCTCACTTCACTTATTTTATCTGGTACCTGCTTTTAGAAAATAATAGAAGCAAGAAGTTCACTATATCCACTCACTGTCCATGCTACTGATCTTGTAAGAATTTAAAAGCTACTTTGTATTATTATTAAACTATTTCAAATGCTATATTTCTCTCATTTCCTTGACTAGATTAAGATCTTTCAGTAATATATGCTTATTTTGTATACCCTATGGCACTTAATACATGGAAGGAACTCAATAAATGTTGAATGAATGAATGATGAACAATAGCACCCAGGAGTGAGTCATATACATTTTTGAGAACTAATCAACATGCCACCAGGAAGAAAAGAATGAGATCCTGAGCTTAACACTATTAGTATTTGGAAACATTAGCATACATGGTATCTCTAGATCACTGCTTTAATTTTCATCATTTGACAATTCTAATAGGACAGCTATAACTCTATGGTGTGTGTCAGTAGCATATTTTTGGCTTCTTTTTATTTTTTTAATTTAAGAAATTTCATATATATATATATAAATATATAAAAGTCATAATCCAGTACCATTAATTCAATCAATTTTTTTCAATGCAATTCAATCTTTAAATTTAATTTAATCAATTCAATTGATTTAATTAATCCAGTACTCTACAAGGTCCAAAACTGTCCACTTATTAGCCATAGAATTTAGAACAAGGACTAATGGTAAACAGAGTAGGCTTGTCTAAGTCCAAAGGCTTAGGCTTTGCATAGTTAAATGGACTACATCTTTTAACATTATCTTATATAAATGCATGTGTTTTGACAGAATAAAATTCAATTTTCAATGGCACTTAGACATTTAGGGTTTGGGGGAATTTTTTTTGAGGTGCAGTTTTAATGTTACCAAGAATGCTCAAAGCTCCCAGTGGACACAGGAAGATGCTATTTTCAAAATTTACCTAGATCTTAACATACTTTACCCCCACTCTCCAGAAATTCTAAGAAATGAGGCAGGTTAGCAAGACTGTAAAAGATGTAATTTCTCCCTTTCCTGGTCAAAGATCCATCTTATGTGTAGGTGAAGGAACACAGAAAATCATCCAAGTATATAATTTAAAATTGTTCTTGGAATTCTCCACCAAAGTATTGTCAATTTCATTGAAGTCTGAAATTATACTATTAGACTGGCTCTTTCAAGCATTACTCCTTAAGTACTTTTTTGAAAATGTAAATCATATTGGAAAAATAAGTAAAACTGTGACTATGCTTGTCCCCCAGGCAGAATCATAACTTGAATCCTAGATAAGCATCTTAGGATTTTCATATTATGTCTTTGGGGAATCATGGAATCATCTTGGACTCAGTGTTGAGAGATTTTAGAAAGTTGCAACAGAGAAAGACTCAGAAAGAAACCAATAGGAAGAAAGAGAAAATGTGAGAGTGAGAAATCTAGAGGAGATTCAGAGCTGAGTCATGTCAGGAAGAAGGAGCAGCAGGTTGGCAATCAAAAGCTTTTGTAGCTAGGTCCCAATTAGAACTGTTTGTGATGAAAAACCTCATCCAAAATTTAATCAAGAACACAGAGATCTCCTAGGATAGAAACAAGAATTTATTCTCTTCCCCAGGTGAAGAGGGCAGTCTTCCCCATAAATGATCATGAGGAAGAGGCACTTTACAAAATGCAGAACAAGAATTTATATCCTAAGGGCGTCTCTTTCCCCACTGGCCCAGAGGTGACTTCAAGTCTTGGTGTGAAAATCTCCCCCAAAGGTAAACAACAGGGGAGCCTGCCACTATGGCTTACACGGAATAAGGATGCTGATTGACAGCAAGGGAAAAGGTGGGGAAAGGGTCCCAAAGCAATGGGGAGGACTGAGTTCAGGCTATCCCTGAACCCCACTGGACAGGAGAAGGGGCCCACAGAGGTGGAAAATCTGAAAGCCTCTTGAAAGGGCTTGCTGCTGGTTAACAGCAGAAGAGGGGGTGGGGGAAGGGAGAGGGAAGTTCTGAGAAGTTTTCACTTCCCCCCAAACAGAACCAATAATGAATCCTTGAAGTGGTCACATAATTTGAATTTATTTTACATATTTCTATTTGGCTGGAAACATTTTATATAATTATAACTTCAGGTAGCTGGAATTGAATGCATAGGACCACTTAAAGGAATTTATTTTTCCCATTCATTTTTAGCTAGTGGGAGTTGCAGAACTGAGGACTGAGCATTTTAGCTTAGCCTTAGGACCACCTCTGCCCAGACCAGTTCACTCTACTTTGAATGGAAGTGCCTGGAGCTAGACCAATTCCCATCTCCTAATTTCCAGAGAGGAGGGGTAATGGGTGGGGCAGAGAAAGAGCAAGAAAAGACTGTATTCTGACCAGTTTTGCCATCCACAGAGTCATCCATTAGAAAGATAAACTTTCAGGGTGGCTATGGCTAGGTGGCACAGTGAGTAAAGCCCCAGCCCCGAGCCAGGAGGACCTGATTTCAGTTCTGGCCTCAGACACTTATCACACACACACACACACACACACACACACACACACACAACTAGCCATGTAACCTTGGCCAAGTTACTTAACTCCAATTGCCATCCAAAAAAAAAGCGAGAGAGAGAAAGATAAACATTCAATAAAATGTAGCCTGATTAGCATTTATCAAGTGATACTAAAAACAAAATAAATGAGATGTACAAAGAAAAGTATCTGTCTCCCTAAGGAACTTACAAACTAATATTAAATACCTGACTCCTGCATATATATGAGTTTATCATATTGTTTTTACACTGTTCAGGAGAGAAATGGGTAGCAAGGAAAACTTTATTATTATTTTCTAGTCATGAAGACTAGTCCTCTGGCATTCTAGCAACTCCATCACAAAAAGGTAATATGCATTTCATAGAAGATACAAGGAAACCTGTAGAACAGGAGAGGGGGATCTGTTTCTTCAGCAATCTGCATCCCCAGTGAAAGAGGAAGTTCTAATAACTGACAATTTCGACAATACTCTATTTCATATCCTCATGTAGAATGTTCAGAATGAATGAGAATTAACACCAAGTCGCAAAATATACATTTTCTCTTTTTGTCTACCTGTGCCTTTATACCATGCTTCTGCAAACTTCTTGTTCATCCTTCATTTTGAAGAGAACCAATGACATCACAGCATAATGTCTTGACTTGAATATGAATTAGATTTAAGTGAGGCAGAGTTGTGCCAAGTTATGAACCTCATTCTATATTCCAGAGTGAAGGGGTGTAATCAAGCCACCATATTTACTGAACTCTTGTTGTATTTCCTCATTTTGACTAGGTAATCCATAGTATGATCCCAACAAAGCACTCCTCTTCCCCTTTTTTACTAAACCTCACTCAAATAATCTTCAGTGTTTCCCTCCTATTTTCTTGATTCCTTGAAATAAAAACATTCTTAACAATATTTCCCCACTCCTATTAACAACCTCATTCTTTTCCTTTTAAATAAATTTTATCTTTCCAAAGCTATATTCCACCATTATATCTCATCTGAGATAATTCCTTTATAATTTCTCAGGATACATTTGATCTTTTTTAGAAGAAAAAAGTACTGGATTTGGAATGTGACAACTGGGTTTGAATATTTATTTCAACACTTACTGATCATGGCTACTTCACTTGACTTCCCTGAACATCAGTTTTCATATCTGCAAAATGAAATTAACTGAATTGAATTCAATAAGCACTTGTTAATCATCTGCTACAAAGAATTTGATTTTAAAATTCAAAGAAGCATCAGCTATTTATCACCTATACTTTAAGCATTTATGTATGGAAGTCTCACAGAAGGCACTGTTCCACCATTGACTTTTCTTCTTTGATATGGCCTCATATGAATTACTGTTCTCCACTGCTGTTCTTATTCCAGTGTTGACCCTGTTTCTCTCTCTCTGACATCTGGTTTGGTAAATATTTGTGGGGCATTTTCTCCTCTCCTTCCCCTTTTCAGTTAAAGCCTTCTTGATCAGATTTGTAGGACTTCCAGCAATGGGAGTTGAGAAGCAATTAGATCAAGTGTACAGGGAGAACAATTAGCTTTAGCAAAGATTAGGATATACTTTTTCCTCAGAGATAGGAAGCAAAGAGAAGAAAATGAGAGATTATGCAGAAGAGTTTTTAGAGTGGAGGAAAGGGACTGTGGGAATTCCCAGTAAATGGCCTAGATCACTGTGAAACAAAAGAGCAAGTTATCTGCTATAAATATGGTGGATGAAGACATAGCTGAGGGCTTGTGGAGAAATAAAAGAGCTTGAAACAGTCACCATTGGTTATCATAAAGAGGAAAAACATGGAAACCAAGCTTTAGTTCTCATTTTCAGTATCTCACTTGATAGATTCTTGGGCAATTATGTGTTCTAATAAGATTGACTTGTCACAGAACAGTACAAAGTCTTGTTGTTTACTTCTACTTAACTTCCACTTAATTTTACCCATGAACTTTACCATTTTTGGTTTTAAAGGCATTCCAGAATTGAAACAAAATTCTTAATGACAAACTAATATAGCAAGAGAAATGGTGTTATGTGAGAAAATATTACACATGAAAAATAAAGAAGACCAATTTTCCTGACTCCAATTAAAATGCATTCTCCAATTTCAACTATGAACTTCATACAAAGTAATTGGATAAACATCTGTACTATCCCACTATATTACCAAACTACTTAAGAAATAATAATTAACAAATAACAACAGTAACAACAATTATGTGTATTTGAAAAAGAGGAGTTTATAATGTCAGTACAGTACCTGGTCAGTGCCACCAAAAATTAAAGAGAGATTATGCTTAAGAAATCTGGACTTAGCTATCAATTTATATTATTCAAGGGGAAGATAGAAACAGTGCAAAACATTACTTCAGACAAGAAATTTTAGCACCTACTGAATAGCTAGGAAGATTTTATAAAGAGTGATTAAATACAAGAAGCAATATTTTTCATGAACTGAGAAAAAAGTATTACCCCTATTACAAACATAATACTCACAATAACCTAAAAAACTCAACCAATAAATTGTCCTGAAACTTTGCCCTTTTCAAAGACTAATCAGTTGTCAATAATTGGACAGATATAAAAAATTAATAAAATTTAGAGAATAAAAATGATAGCAGAAGATATCAAAGTCATTTGGAAATAATTTAAAATGATTGCAATCCCTTTTATACTTTCTGCTACTGAAATTAAATCAAGATGGTTTCAGTTAACCTACCAAAGGTGCATTTGCAACAAAGGTCCTTTATTGAAATAAAGTGATTATTTTAAAATCCATCCTTGCTATAATCTATAGCATATAAATATAAAATAATGAGCAAGCTATTAATTCCCCCCACCCAGTATTGTTTCTGATCTCCACTGTAAAAGATGAGAATAAGGTAGTCACAGCAATAATTACCCCTTCCTCAAAATCCAAGTGATCATCCCCACCATGATGGTTGAAGGAATAGTGTCAAAGAAGAGGATTATACAATAGGGTGTTCTCCAGTGGGAATTGGAGTGCTCCAAAACCATCTCATAGCTGTGAAAATCTAGAAGAAAATCTGAAACCTTTGAGAATCAGGCTCTTGTCTCGGTGATATTCTAGTCAGTGTAATGCAACTGCTTGTAGGTATCAAAGAAATGGAATCCTATAGGGTTGTAAGTAACTCTACTTAGAACCTGTAGGATGATTAATTAACTTGACACAAAGGACAATGAAAGGAATGACATTTATATTGTGGTTCCACAATAATGCAAGATAAAATAGCAAAAATCTGAAATGCTAATATTTCACCATCTGAAAATTATTCAGTTTAAATGGGACTGCCCATTACCAAGGAAAAACCATAAGTACCCATGGAATGGACTAAATATATCAATACATTAATTATGTACAATGCTATACAACAAATATTATAACGAAAGAGGAAATACCTTACAAATTGGAAGCAAGTTCTTTGTATTAGTTACTTGTCAATAGGACCCTGACCTCCAATTCACATAACATTAACCAACCAGGGTTGGTCAATATTAAGAAAAAATATATCTCTAAGTTAAGATGCAATAAGTACAAAAACATCTGAAGAGGGAAAAATGAAGAAGTTAACCACTGACAATCTCTACTTAGAACAAAATGAAAATGTTCTCCTCTATAATTAAGTGGATAACAAAGATTTTGAAGAGATAGGAAGAAATGATGAACTAAAGGTACAGAAAGAGGCATAAATTCTGAAACATAGCCAACATTTTTATTTGTTTTGCTTGACTATATTTATTGCTTACAAGGCTGGGTTACCATGGTAGGATAATAATATTGATGTAAACAAAGAAGACAAAGAAATGAAAGGGTGCCAATGAAACTTATAACAATAAAAAAGCCAATTGAAGGAACTTCAGAAAAAGGCATAGGTAAACAGGGTTTTCTTACTATTTTCTTAAATTTAAAATCATTGAAAGCAAATTATATACCACAGAACTTTTGTTTTTTGGGTTTTTTTTACATATACTCTTCAATATTCTTTGAATATTCCAATATTCATGTTTGTTAGGCTATTTTCTAAAAGAATTTATAAAAGAAAAGATGAGAATGCTTGGAATTCTGAAAGAATTTTTACACTTAGATACCATGAATTCAATGAGTAGACAAATGATATCAAAACAGAGAAATTTAAAAAAATCAAACACTTGCTTCATTTTCCTACAATATTTGATAGAAAGTTGTAAAAAATTCAAGAACTATATCCAAACAAGGAAGAAAGCAGATGTAAAGCCAAGCACAAGGAGCTTTCCAGAGGAGTGCTGCTGTAAACAGCTTCAAGATTCTGATTACATAGTATAGTGAACTCTCTATTTATTCAGTAACAAATTAAAACAAAACATTGACAGAAACCAAAGTACAGCATTCACAATGGTATAGCATAACAAATTATCACTAAAGTGGCCACATAGTTTTCACCAAAGTGACCACATAGTTTTAAGCAAAAAAATCATTCATTAATTCCTTAACTAAAACATCCTTAGGGAGCAAGCCTCATTAAAGTACACAAAAGTACAATCATTCAGTAAGTCTTTAACACAATCATTCTTAAGGAGGTTTTTTGTCCCTTAGGACACAAAGTACAAAGGTCAGAGTTCTCAACCCCTAAGTAACACTGTCAATTTCTCAGTCAAAAAGTCTTCTTTCTTCTTAATTGGAGATTAGTTTCTAATCATCCTTAATTCAATCATCTGGAAGAAGTACAAAGTACAAATTCCTCTTACCCCTAGGTCACAGTAAATCATGATCTTCTCAGTTTGCATTAAATACCCAAGAAGAGGTCTTTTCATCTTGACTCCAGGTTGGCTCTCAGATTCTATGATTCCTCTTTCATGGTCCCAGCTCCTGCCTGAATCTACCCAACAGTCACCTAGATTCAAAGGCAAGCATCTCTCAGCTCCTTGTCCAGTTCCTTATCAAGTTACCATTCAGTATTGAAGCTCACAGTGTCCAGTCCGTCTCAAGTCCTTCACATTTCCTGTTTCCGAGGAGACAAATTTAACAGAGCCAAAACAACATTCATGCAGGTTGCCAGCACCATAATCAATTCACTATCTGCCTATAAAATCAACACAGACCCACAAACATGATCTGAGGACTCAACACCAACCATCAACAAAGAAATCAACACAGATCCACAAAGAAGGTCCAAGAGATCAATACAAAATATCGCTAAAGTCCCAGGACCTCCAACACCCTCCTCCAGGACTTCTGTAAACAGACAACCAGAAAATCCTCTTTCAGGGCTTCCAATAAGGTCCTAGGGCTTCTGTAGAAAGTATCATAAAGAAACAACAACAACACAGACAGAACAGACAAACATAGAGTTCCAGGATACCACAAGTCTTCTCCTTCTTGACTCTGCCACCACAAGAGTTCTCTTCTCATTTCTGCTCAGTTCTTCTCCATTTTCTTCTCAGTTCTCAGTTGTGCCACCACAAGTGTTCTTTTCTCAATTCTTCTCTCTATAGCTTGGGCCTCTCCTTATATATGGTCATTAGCTCCTCCCCTTCCTGTTGCATAAGCAACAAAATTTCACAAGTTCTAGGGTTCACAAGTTGTGGGGTTCACAATTTCTGCTTCACAACAGAGACTTGATGCAACCATGGGCAAGAACTGAAACAAGGTGTCAAATAAATAGCTGAAACAAGGTGTTAACTACTTCTTTGCTTTCCATTGCACCAGAGGAAGAAAGAAGAGGCTGTCCAGAAATATTTCAAAGGAACAGCACCAAATATCAAAATAGCAGGCACAACTTATGAAAGTTTTTGACCAATAGAAAGATATTGGAAAACTACATTTAGCTGTTACAGACATTATAAAACTTGAACATTGTACTGTGCAATCCTAATTAAAATTTTTAGAATGCAGAATTTAACCTTAAAAACCTAGGTTCCCTGAATCAACAATTGGAAGTAAATCTTTAAAAAAAAGATAACATGAACATTCAACACAAATAATAATAATAACTTAATACAGAGCCTTGAGAAACCAAACATATCAGAGGAAGGAAGGGAATTCCTCAAAGAAGGAAGATAGAGAAATCCTTTTGCCATCTAGATGGTTATGAGAAGGAACAAGTATCACACACAAACAAATATAAGTTGGATAAGAGGTGAAATAGAAGTTTATACAGGGAAAATATAATGAATGACAACAGATATATCAATGGAAGTGACTGAAACTTAATATTTCTGCAAAATTGAAAAAGCTGTAGAGTCTCATAGGATCTATATTCATTGACTCAATGTTTCCTAGTTTCATGAGAATTATGAGCAAATTAATTTAGCAACTTCCTTTCAGAACCACGACCAGATTTCCTAACAGAAGGTATGATTTATCTTTTACAAAAAATAAGACTACAAAAAAAGTCAATAACATTTATGTGTTTCACACAAAAGTCACAGCTCATATGACTTAAAAATACAAATGTAAAAGAAAATAAGGTATTGGCTGGGGATTGAAAAGAGTATGTCAAGACATCAGAAAGATACACAGAGAAATCTACAATTATTTGATAAGATTAAACAAGCCTTCCCAAAGTGTTACAACCTTGTTACTTCCTTTTATTGATTCTAGAATCTACCAATGATATCCAAATGTGTCAGAGTCAACATAGTAGTCAAACTTAGTCTTCAAAAAAGAGAACATTCATTCGTTCAAATGGGCATACACCTTGGAGTCATCAAGAAGCTAGAGTAGAAGAAAAGAATAGAACTCAGTTCACTCCTAAAACTAAACAACTGCATTATGAAACAACTCACCCTCAGAGAACTAGAAAATATGATCCTGATTCTCCAAAGGATGAAAGTGAAAAACTTCAAGGACAGAAAATACCCGTAGCAGTAAGAAAAACCCTAAAAGAAGTAAAATACTTTAGCACTAAGTGGTAAAAAAATCTGAACAGTAAAAAACAACCAGACAAAAAAAAATGCTTAGGGGGTAAAGTGAAACTGAAAACCTTTGGCACTAAGTGTCAGCAACAAAAACTTAAGAGTGATGGGGGGAGAGCTGCTGTACAGCTACATTTTGCTTTTAAAGTAAAAAAAAATTAGGGAAGGGGGTAGGATTGGGTATTGGGCGCTTGTAGAACAAAAGGACCTTAATGTATTCACACTTTGTCCTTGCCTTTAAAGAAAAAAATTTAGATAGATATGTTCCATCAGAGGAGGGCAATCTCAGAATTACCTGAGGATTACAAAAATAAAATAGGCCACTCTATCCTCATCCAAAGGAAAGGGCTTCAATTTAGGCCAGATCACAGAAGAGAACTTTTGTGTCCATGGTGAAAGACAAGGCATGGGTGAAAACCTAATTTAGTCTACTTCGTAAGTTATTATAGATATTTTCTGATTCTGATGACATCATTGTATACCATATATCTCTCCCTCTCCTGGTAAGCTCTTCCATATGACAAATTGTACATTTTAGAAGGTGGGAAGGAAGTTAGCATAACTGATTGTTACATTGAAAAAGTCTAAACACACATTCAATGTGTAATACCAGATCTCCCACTTTTGTGAAGGGGTCTTCTCATATCTTTTCATTGAGACCCACTCAATATTTATAATTTTGTTACTTTTACTTCTGATTATTTTGGTGTGTCATTGTTCTTTCCATTTATATTGTAGATATTATGGGTATTGTTTTCTTCATCCTGCTTCTTTCATTCTGCATCAATTTATACAGATTTTTCCATGTTTCTCTGTATTCATCACACATGTAAGAACATCTACTTTGTATCTTTTTCTTAGCTATCACAAACATGATGCTATAAATATTTTGGAGTCTATAGGAATTATTTTTCTTGTCAATTGCTTCCTTGCAACTAAGGAATATAAGTTGATACAGCAGTGGCCCAAGAGTCAGGAGAACTTGAGTTCAAAACTGGCTTCAAACATTTGACCCTTAATAGCTGTGTGACCTGGGCAAGTCACTTAACCACACTTTTCTTGCCAAAAATAAAGTGGCAACATTTTAGCAATTTTATTTGCAAAATTCCAAATTGCTTTACAAAGTGATTACTTCATAGCTCCACCAAAAGTACAAACAATATATCAGTTCACCTACCTTGTTTTGTTGATTGTTGTTTTTTTAATATAGTTTTAGATCTGGCAAGGCTATGCCAACTTCCTTTGCATTTTTTTCCTTTTGTTCCTTTGATATTTTTTACCTTTGGATCTCCCAATGGCTGGAGGGATTTCAGGTCACCAGAAAGGGAGGCAGTTTCCAGAATTATCACCCCATAGATTCCAAAGACAAAGTGAGAGGTCAGTTTAGACTTTGTGGGAACAGGGAGTTTGGAAATGCAGTTAAGCCTTTGCCCCAGGAGGGAGAAGCCGAGTAGCAGCCACAGCCATGCAGCTGTTTCCTCATGGATGCTTTAGAGCTCCTGGCCTTCAGATTGTAGGTGGACTACGTGTCCAGTCTGAAGGATAAGCACTCTTGCTTTAACCTGTTTGGATCTGGATCACCATCTAGAGTGGAGGTCCTGGAGTGCATGACAAGTTTGCCAGAGCATGAGGAGGCTTCAGAGAGGGCAGCTAAATAAAAGCTCCAGCAGCTGAGAAAACCCCAGCTATTGGAACAAAACTCCACTTTCTGGTAGAAGAGTTCTACTGTGGAAAAAAGCCCAAAAGCCAAGTAATTGAATGGCAACATGAGCAAGAAAAGGAAGCAAAGCAAGCAGAGCAATCCTACTTTACACTCCTATTTTGGGGACAAAAAGGATCAGAGCATGGAAGAGTAGGAAGACAGAAAAGTCACAATTCCTGAACCAAAAGCTTCAAAGATAAATATGAGCTGGTTACAGGCCACAGAGGACCTTATGAAGGATTTTGAAAACCAAATGAGAGAGGTGGAGGAAAAATTGGGAAGAGAAATGTGAAAGAAGCAGGAACATTATGAAATGAGATTCAACAACCTGACTGAAGAAAAAACACTTTAAAAATAGACTAACTCAGATGGCAAAAGATGCAGCCAGGTGGCTCAGTGAGTAGAGAGCTGGCCATGGAGTCACGAGGAACAGAGTTCAGATCCAGCCTCAGACACTTAACACAAAACCTAGCTGTGGGGCTTTGGGCAAGTCACTTAACCCCAATTACCCTCCAAAAAGCAAAAAAAAAAAAAAAATAGACCAACTCAAAAGGCAAAAGAGGCTCAAAAAGCCAATGCCTTAAAAAGTCAAATTTTCCAGATGGAAAAAAAACTCAAAAGCTTCCTAAAGAGAATCATTCCTTCAGAATTAGATTGAAGCAAATGGAAGCTAGTGACTTTATAAGAAACCAAGATACTATTAAACAGATCCAAACAAATGAAAAAAAAT
This sequence comes from Petaurus breviceps papuanus, assembly GCF_028583685.1. Classification (NCBI taxonomy): domain Eukaryota; kingdom Metazoa; phylum Chordata; class Mammalia; order Diprotodontia; family Petauridae; genus Petaurus; species Petaurus breviceps. The sequence continues at coordinate 2,872,823 of NW_027187324.1, forward strand.
AGAAGGAAATGTGAAATATCTCATTGGAAAAACCACTGATCTGGAAAATAGATCTAGGAGACATAATTTAAAAATTATTGTACTACCTGAAAGCCGTGATCCAAAAAGAACCAAGAAATCATCCTTCAAGATATTATCAAGGAAAATTCCCCTGATGTTTTAGAACCAGAGGGCAAAATAGAGGTTAAAAGAATCCACTGATAACATCCTGAAAAAGATCCCCAAAGGAAAACTCCTAGGAATATTATAGCCAGGTTCCAGAGTTCCCAGATCAAGGAAAAAATATTACAAGCAACCAGGAAGAAACAATTTCAATATTGTGGAAACACAATCAGGAAAACACAGGATCTGGCAGCTTCTATGCTGAGGGATAGAAGGGCTTGAATATCATATTTTGTAGGTCAAAGGAGCTGGGATTAAAACCAAGAATCACCTACCAAGCAAAACTGAGTATCATGTTTCAGGGGACTATATGGTCACTCAATGGAATAGAGGAATTTCAAGCATTCTTGATTTAAAAACCAGAGTTCAATAGAAAATTTGACATACATATACAAGAAGCAAGAGAAGCTAAACATGGAAAAGGAATCATAAGGAACTTATCAAAGTTGAACTTACATTCCTGCATGTAAAATTGATAATTATAACTTATTAAACTTTTATCAGTATTAGAATAATAGAAGTGAAGAGAAACATATATATATATATGCATACATATATATGTATATATATGTATGCATACATATATATGTCTATATAGGAGGGTATATGGGCATATGAATACATTTGTGAGTGTGTGTGTGTGTGTGTGTCTACAGGTATACATAGACAGAAAGCAAAGGACCAGTTGAATAAGAAGGGATGGTACTTAAAAGGGGAAATTAAGAGGTGAGAGAGGAATATAATGAGAGGAGATGGGGAGAGACAGAATGGGGTAAATTATCTTTTATAGAAGAGGCAAGGAAAAACTGTTACAATGGAGGGGAAGAACAGGAAGGCAAAAGGGAATGAGTCAACCTTATACTCATTGAATTTGGCTCGGAGAGGGAATGACATACACACTAAATAGGGCATCTCACCCTACAGGAAAATAGGGGCAAAGGGGATGAGAGGGGGGATGACGGAAGGGAGGGCAGGCTTGGAGAAAGGGAAATTGGAAGCACCCACTTTTCAAAAGGGACAGGATTAAAGTAGAGAGTAGAACAAGTGGTGGGTGGGATAGGATGGATGGAGATATAGTCAGTCTCTCAGAATATATCCACTATGGAAGTGTTTTGTATAGCTACACATGTACAATGGTATATTGAATTCCTTTTCCTCCCGGTAAGGGTGGGTAACAAGGGAGGAAGTGAATGAATGTGGAATTCAAAGCTTTCAAATCAAATGTTTAAATATATATACATACACATGTAATTACTATTGTTATTTTACATGTAACTGGTAAATAAGATATACAGGCACTGGGGCATAGAGATCCACCATGCCGTACTGGAAAATCAGAGGGGGGAATAGAGGAAAATATGGAAGCGCACACATTGGGGGAAGGGATATTCAGGGGGATCCCTGTTTTGGGGTGGTGTGTAGGGGGAAATGGGGACAAACTTGTGGAAATGAATGATGTAAATCAAAAATTAAAAAAAAAGAAAAATGAAATTAAAAAACTGTAAACTTAAAATATTTACAGAACCAGCACAATTTTTACATCAATCTTATTTAAATGAATAATTTTCAAAACATTTTTATCCCTTTATAAGGAATGAAGTTGCAGAAATAGGAAAATGATTTATACAATAACATTATGAAGGAAAATAACTTTGAGAGCTTTCAATCTATGATCAATAAAATAGACATCCATGATTCCAAAGACATGATGAATCATTCTAGCCACCTGCCATAGAGGTGATAGACTTAGCATGTAGAATGAGACATATTTTTATATAAGAAGGATTTGTTTTTCCTAACTATGAATGTTTGTTACAAAATTTTTGTTTTCTTTTTTTAAAACAGTGTTCATGGGGAGAGAATAAAAAATACATTATTAAAAATAAAATAACATGGGGTGGCCAGGTAGCTGTAATACTAATGGAATTTAAAGATCCCCCTGTATTGGCTTGGTTTTTTGTTTGATTGTGTTAAAACCCAGAGCTTGTGAATCCCACTTGTGGGATGGACTTGTTGATGTGAAAAGAGAGGGCTGAACTAGGAGGAGCTGGTGATGTAAATTTAGAGAGACACAAGAAAAGAGAGATGCAGAAGAACTTTTTGGAAGCAGCATCTTGGAGGCAGAGAGAGACTGAGAGGATTGCTGAAGGCCACTTTGAATTGCCCAGGACTTTTGAGATCTGCCACCCAGAGCTGCCAAGGACTGAGGAGACATGGCTGTTATGCTGGTACTTTGTCTTTTTTGATGTTGTTTTGCCAGATTTGTCCACTGGTGAAAGACAGTCCTGTTCTTGCAGAGGTCTTAGAACCTTGCTGTTGGTTCAGAGCTCCTGAGACTGTTCTGCAGACCGAGAGTGAACTCTGTCCACTGGTGAAGGACAGTCCTGTTGTTGCAGAGATGTTGGAACCTTGCTGTTGGTTCAGAGGCCCTGAAGAAAGATTTTCTTGTTTTATGTTTACAGAAATCCTGGAAGGGGGTTTTGCTAATGTTTTCAGGGGTCCTAGGACTGTTCTGCAGACAGAGAATGATTTAATGAAGAGACTGGCAATGTATCTTGTGGCCTTGCTAAGATTTGTCTCCCCAGGAACAAAGATTGCTGATAACTTGCCTTGTGTCAAGATGAAGAAAAGACCTCCATTTGGGTATTAAATGAAGTGCTTAAGCTTGTTGTAACTCTGGGGTAGATTCAATTGTGATCCAAGGGTGGGGAACTTTTGACCTGTGTGTTCTCTGTGATTGAACAAATGAAAGTACTTTACTTATGATTGGAAACTAATCTCCATTTGAAAACAGGGGCTTTTTGATGGACTAAATGAATGTACAGTGTAGGGGTAGAGTAGTATTTAGAAGAGGGACTTTGTGATTGATTAAATGAATGTATTGTCCAGGGGTGGGGTAGCACTTGATTAAATCACACTTGGTAAATGCTGTATTTTGAATTATGCTATATGTTGATTCTCTCTGTTCTTAATTTGTCACTGAATAAAATGGAGAGCACCTCTGCTGGTATTTTGAACCTTGGGAAGTTGCCTTTGTTTGGCATTACATTATGGCATAGTCAGCAGGATTACAAAGCATAGTGCCTCTATTTGTTCCAGGATCCATAGCTATTTAGATTGAGATTAGGCCAAGAATCCTGGAGGGGTGGAATATAATAGTAATGGAATTTAAAGATCCCCCTGTATTGGCTTGGTTTTTGGTTTGATTGTGTTAAAACCCAGAGCTTGTGAATCCCACTTGTGGGATGTACTTGTTGACGTGAAAAGAGAGGGCTGAACTGGGAGGAGCTGGTGATGTAAATTTAGAGAGACACAAGGAAAGAGAGAGGCAGAAGAACTTTTTGGAAGCAACATCTTGTAGGCAGAGAGAGACTGAGAGGATTGCTGGGGGCCACTTTGAATTGCCCAGTACTTTTGAGAGCTGCCACACAGAGCTGCCAAGGACTGAGGAGAAATGGCTGTTATGCTGCTAGTTTGTCTATCTTTTTTGATGTTGTTTTGCCAGGTTTTTCCACTAGTGAAAGATAGTCCTGTTGTTGCAGAGTTCTTGGAACCTTGCTGTTGGTTCAGAGCTCCTGAGACTGTTCTGCAGACAGAAAATGAATTCTGTCCACTGGTGAAGGACAGTCCTGTTGTTGCAGAGGTCTTGAAAACTTGTTGTTAGTTAAGAAGCGCTGAAGAAGAATTTTCTTGTTGTATGTTTACATAAATCCTGGAAGGGGGTTTTGCTAATGCTTTCAGGGGTCCTAGGACTGTTCTGCAGACAGAGAATGAATTAATGAAGAGACTGGCAATGTATCTTGTGGCCTTGCTAAGCTTTGTCTCCCCAGGAACAAAGATTGCTGATAACTTGCCTTGTGTCAAGATGAAGAAAAGACCTCCATTTGGGTATTAAATGATGTGCTTAAGCTTGTTGTAATTCTAGGGTAGATTCAATTGTGATCCAAGGGTGGGGAACTTTTGACTTTTTTGTGCTCTGTGATTAAACAAATGAATGTACTTTACTTATGATTGGAAACTAATCTCCATTTAGAACAGGGACTTTGTGATGGACTAAATGAATGCACAGCCTAGGGGTAGAGTAGTACTTAGAAGAGGGTCTTTGGAATTGACTAAATGCAGTATTATGTCCAGGGGTGGGGTAGTACTTGGAGATTATTGAATCACATTTAGTAAATGCTGTATTTTGAATGATGTCATATTTTGATCTTCTTTGTTCTTAATTTTTCACTGAATAAAATGGAGAGCACCTATGCTGGTATTTTGAACCTTGGGAAGTTGCCTTTGCTTGGCATTACAGTAGCACAGCAAGTAAGAGCATTGTCCCCAGTGCTGGGATGACCTGGGGAATGGAATCCATGCTCAGACACTTAGCATACACCCAGAAACAGCTGGCCATGTAACCTTGAGCAAGTTACTTAACCCCAATTGCTTTAAAAAATAAATAAATAAAACAACAAAAATAGAGAGATTAGCAGTGTTACTGATATGCAATGAATTCCACAAGGAATAACCTTCATAAGGTCAATGTATCATTGTTTTTGTTCATCTTTTGAATAAATCAACGACCTCACAAGTTGATATCTGGACTTGCACATGAATTGCATATAAGTGAGGCGAACTTGCACAAATTTGCAATCCTCACTGTCTTCCAAAGTTATTGATGTCCAATGGCAAGGCAAAAGTCAGCACCACTGGCAATGGCCTGGAAGATAGTGTGGAAGACCTTTGGAATCTTTGATATCTGATCAAACTCTAAATGTTACATAATGGCTGCTTTAGTCACCTTCATGGTCCTTATTCTCATCCATCCATTCCACAGAGGGAAGTCTTCACAAATTTGATGCAGACATCACCTAACTCATCAATGGGTCTAACATCTGTTGTTTGCCCTCGTTCTGGTTTAGCCTGGAGTCCAAGACAGTTTTACTGGGATGTGTTCATTACATGTACTATAGATTCTTGGAAACACAGATGAAAGTTGGGTGGCAGGTCTAAAGGTGGATGAGAAGCTCTAAAGAAGCCTCAATCAGGCCTCACACAAGAGGTTCTAATCCTCCTTAAGTACCCCATACATTCCACTGTATTGTTAGTTTGTTTAATAATACTATTTAGCATCCACTTACTATGTTCCAGTCACTGTATTGCTTTAGAACCAATATCTCATTTGATCCTTATAATCCCAAAAGATAGGTGAAATTATTATCTCCATTTTGCTGGTGATGAAACTAAGACAAATGCAGATTAAGTGATTTGTCCACTATTGTTTAGATAACAAGTATCTGAAGCCACATTTGCACTCAGATCCAGCTTTCTATCCACTAAGTCAATAGAACTATCCTAGAGAGAAGGCAATCTGGGAATAATTGTAATGTAATACAAAATACATTACTAAACTTTAAGAAAGTCATATTGTTTAAAGTAACAACTAAATATTCTCAACATCATCTTCAACAAAATTCTGTAGTTATTAAAATGGATTCATTGAATCTTCTAATATAAAAGTGTAATGATGCAAAGGCAAGCATGAGCAGCTCTCCAGAGGACTGCCCCTGTGAATAGCTTTGAGGTTCTGATCACATAGTGTATTGAACTCTATTTATTCAGCAATAAACTTAGGCAAAACATACACCGAAACCAAAGTATTCACAATGATAAAACAACTTATCACTAAAGTGGCCACATGGCTTTAAACGAATGATATCATTCAGTATGTCCTTATTTCAATCATCCTTAAGGAGCAATCCTCCTTAAGGGACACAAAGTACAAAGGTCAAAATTTTCCCACTTCTCACTCACATTGTCTTAATCTCTCAGTCAAAAATCTTCTTTCTTCTTGATTGGAGATTAGTTTCCAATTATCCTTAACTCAATCATCATTAACTGGTACAAGGTACAAAGCACAAAGTTCTCCCACCCCTAGACCACAGTAAAGCATAATCTTCTCAGTCAGCACTAAGTACCTAAGGAACCCCATTATCTTGGCTTGAGGCTGGCTCCCAGATTCCATCGTCCCTCTTCCATGGGTCCAGCTCTTCACTGAATCTATCCAACCATAACCTGGAATCACAGGCAGGCAGCTCTCAGCTCCTCATCCAGCTCCTCATCCAATGCAATATTTACAGCACCCATGATCACAATAAAGACTATGACTATAAGTATTGCATGATGTTCTGTCACAAAATATACCAGATTTTCCCGACAGAGGATAAAACTGAAGGATTTATCTAGACACCAGAAACCTGAATCTCAAAACCAGTAAGCCAATTCCATCATAGTACCAAAGATATTCAAAAGCCATAAAAACACTGAGAGCCATGCCATCCTTTATCCTTCCCACAAACCAATACAAAATCAATATTTACTCACAAACCTTTCTATCTCCTAAATGAGAGTCCTCTCCCTCCAGAGTCTTGTTAGGTCTGAACCAGGTCCCGTGGGCTCTGCTCCACCCTTTAGCAAGTTCCCTCCAATATAGGCTCCATGTGATTACAGTCAGCCTATTAGGGGGCAGAGTTTACTTTCAAAGCAGGGGATGCTTTCAAACTCTGCCCTGAGTCTATTAAGGGGCAGGGAAGATCTTCAAGTTGTCATTACCATTGCAGATAGCTCTATGCCCCTTGCCAACAGGAAGCACTTTCAGAAGCTGAGACCTTCGCCCTTTACCCCAAAGGAATTTGGGTCCCATATGTTTGAGGGGGGCATGATGAGATACAGGCTCTGGAAACCCCCTTGAACTCTGAATGACTCTTCTATTTGATGAGGCATTTGCCTGAGGCCATAAGCCTTTCATTGTGGCTCAGCCCAAACCTAGCCTAGCCCTTCTTTGTCCAGCAATTTCCCACCCTTTATCCTCCCCAAGTATCTATATACAAATCTTTACACCCTTGAACTGGCCTAGCCAACCATTGTCTGTGGTCTCCAGGTAGCCTCCAGCAACTTCCCACCCTTAATCACTCATTACTGGAGTCTGACCTCATCTGACTCCTCTTGAAGCCCCTCCCCAAACACCTCTTCTAGACCACCCCTAGATTACTCCCACAATCTTTCTGTACATCAGACCCCATCTTGCCTCCATGTGGTGTGAGAGCACCATAGAATTTTCTAGCACAGGCTCACTCTGTGTCAGATTATTCTGGCCTGCTTGCCCAATGCAAGCATCACAGATAACAAGGCTCCTTAAGAGTCTATCCATTATGGCTAACTTTTAATAAACTTTAATTTTTTTTTTTGGCTGTGAGAAGACGAATCAAATTCATTCAGCAGGACCCAGTGTGTTGGTATTTTGGGGTATCAAGCACCCCTAAATCCTATACCTCATCAAATGTAGAGGGTCAATATAAAATGATGATCCAAAGAAAAGTAAAGTTTATTAAAAGTTCCCCATAATGGGTAGACTCCTAAAGAGCCTCGTATCTGTGATGCTTGCATTGGGCAAATGGCCAGAATCCTCTGACACACAGCAAGTCTGCTAGAAAATTCTATGGTGCTCTCACACCACATGAAGGCAAGATGGGGTCTTATATACGGAAAGGCTGTGGGAGGAATCTAGGGGTGGTCTAGAGGAGGAGTTTGGGGTAGGTCTTCAGGAGGAGCCAGATGAGGTTAGACTCCAGAAATGAGTTTGGGGAGGGTCTTCAGGAAGAGTCGATGAGGTCATTCTCCAGTAAGGAGTGATTAAGGGTGGGAAGTTGCTGGAGGCTACCTGGAGACCACAGACAATGGTAGCCTAGTCCAGTTCAAGGGTGTAACAGATTTGTATATAGATACTTGGGGAGGATAAAGGGTGGGAAATTGCTGGACAAAGAAGGGCTAGGCTAGGTTTGGGCTGAGCCACAATGAAAGGCTTTTGGATTCAGGCAAATATCTCATTAAATGGGAAGACTCAATCAGAGTTCAAGGGGATTCCCAGAGCCTGTACTTCATCACCAGGACCTCTGAAACCCTCTTCCAGGACTTCTGTAAACAAACAACAGGAAAATCCTCTTTCAGGGCTTCCAGTATATTCCAGGGCTTCTATACAAAGTATCACAAACACAGATCAACACAGACAAACAGAGTGGAGGCCACAAGTGTTCCCTTATCAGTTCTGCTCAGTCCCAGCTTGTGCTCCTCCTTATATATGGTGCTTTTCCTTCCTATCACACCATTTATGTTTCATCAGCAAATTCCTCCCACCTTCAAATGACAAGGAGCTCAAAAAACATGCTAAAGACTTAAGTAGCTGAAACATGATGCTAAGTATTCTTTGCTTGCCATTACACATGATTATTTGTAACCTGAGGGTCTGTGGAAAAGGATGAAAAAAAGAAAAAGAAAAAAGTGTACAGAAGAGAACAAAAGAAAATCTACAATGAAGCAAAGAAAAGCTAGACAGTTTTCAATAATGTAATATTTAATATATAGGCTTTCTTGAAATGGAAATTTATTGCTACATATTTTGAATCCTCTCTTACTTTCTGCTGTGCACATAGCATGTTTTTATATTTAAATTTTAATTTCTAAGTTTATGTTTCCTTTTCTTTTTATTATGTGTTTAAGTTTCAATATTCAAGTCTAAAATTAAAAAAAAAAGATTAAGAAATTATGTCAAACACATGGTCCATTGGGCATATGTGACCCACCACATTCCCAAGCATGACTTTAAACAGATTAAAATGTAAATAGGAAATATTTAACTAAATAAATTAAAATAGAATAAAACATAGATGATGTTAATGTGTGATGTTCTATAGCATGTGGTTCCCCCCTTTTCCATCTTAGTTTGATACAACTATTTTACATCATTATAGTATCTGATATCATAAAACCAAGTTTAGCAACCAAGTTAATATGATTCAAAGAATCAATTGTTTTCCTGCTTCAAGGTTTCTTAGTAGTGAGAGATATACTTTATCAAATATTGGTGATATGAAATATTAACAAATTTGAGATGAAAATTGTGTAAACTAAGTTAATATCAGAATGTTATTATCAGTTGTGTAATGAAAAAGCTTTACAGAAAACTTTGGAAAAAGTTGGGAGGATTTATTTTTTTCCTTTCACAAGCAGATGAACATATTTTGTTTCTGATTTCTCCCTAAGCCTTTAACTTAGTTCCAAAGTTATTGCCCATTTTTTTTTATAAATCAGACTCAACTACAGTGAAAATACTAAAGCAATAATATCCACATGGAAAATAATTATCTGTTTATAACTTTTCATTAATAAAATAATATTAAAAATTTCTGAAATGAACTATGTCATCTTTGAAAGATATATATTAAGTCTACTATTGTTCTACATGTCATAAACTCATAGTTATCTCTAAATTAAACTTACTCTAAGTAAGATAGGGAGTCATACTAAAATTTTTTAATACTTACTTGTTATATATATATATACATATATGTGTGTCTATCTATAGATATAGATAGATAGAGATTATGTCATGTTACATAACTCCACTGAAAAGGCATATTAAATGTATTCTTCATCTTGTAGGATCTTTCTCCAATGATGTAAAAGTATAATTTGGACTACATACCAAATCTGGTATAATGAACCACTCAAAGTCTGAGGGTTAAGATATGCAATTTCTTTGATGAAAACATATTCAGTAGTTCCAAGGATAAAGTAGTACAGAAAGAGGTGGGCAAAGGCAGCCTGGATGGAGATAAAAGGAACATAAATGACAGTTTCCTGGGTTTACAAAAGGTCCTGAATGTTAGAGCTGTCTTTATATACTTGTTGCCAAGAGTGCCTAAAGCTGCATTCAAAAATCAATCTATATAGAGATACAAATAACTCACATGGCCTCATCTACTCTAGACTCACAATAAGTATGGTTGGTGATATAGAAGTGTGTCTTGTCAAGCTGTCCCAGTCCTACCAGAAACTTGACCCACACCACACTAGAGAATAACATCTTTATTGTATGCCAAGGAAATCAAAAGCTCCAAGCTTGAACATGCAGGTCAAATTGAACCAATAGATCACAACTAAATATAGCAAGCATCAAGTTGGGAAAAGAAAGCCATGGATATATACAGTAACTCATATGATCAATTATTGAATACAAGATTTTGTTAGGGTTAAAGGAATTTTAATTATTGAAGGAGGATCTTTGTAAGAAGCTAGGGGGTCTTTTCCCTGAATTAGTGTGATGCAAGGTCTTTCTATATAATAGATTGTGTACCTAAGATATATATCAGTCCTAAAATCTTTGACTTATAAGTAAGGCCAACAAGCATATTTAGAAGTACACTAGACTCCAAATACATTCTCATGCCCTCTGAGGTAAGCTACCAAAGTAATAAGCACATTATTGCTGGGACAATATCCTTGACAGAGATCTTTAAGCAGCTATTTCTGAAACAAACCTCATTATGAAGACTGCTAAACTAGAAGTCAAAAGAACTGGTTCTCATGCTGCTTCTATTATTTAGTGACCTCCTGATCATGGAAAAAACCTCTCTGGGATTCAACCAGGGGGATGCAAATAAATGTCTAACAACCTACATCCTGCTTCCATGTACATGATGCACTTTAGTTTAAATTTCATTAGGAATATTTTCTCCATCACTTTCTTAAATCTAAACCAGGTTATGCCAACTACTGTGTAGTTGTCAAATCCTACCTCCTACTTATTTTCGTACCCAGAGGAAAAAAAAATGTGACTTAAAAAAACATTTTAAAATAAAGTTTTGTTATATTCTAAAATGTAATTTCTTTTTCTTTCTCTCCTTCTTCCTCCCTCTTTCTTCCTTTCTTTCACTTCTAGACCTATAAAAACAGGCTTCCAGCAATTTGGCCCTGCAGTGGTACTTTGTGGATTCCTTGTATAGGCTAGATATATCACACTCATGATTGTAGCCCTAAGTAACCAGCAGAAAACCCACCAGACACTTTTACTGAACCAGATTAAAATGCAATTCACAAGAGCTTAATACAATAAATAAAAATACAACATAAAGGTAATTTGTTGTTTCCTAAACCAGTTTGCAGCCTATAGAGATTTGTTTCTATGTGGGCTTTGGTTTAAATTAAAGCTCTAGCAATTATTACTAATATGATTTGGCAAGTATTTCTTTGAGCCTAATTTTGTCTACATCATTTCAATGTAGGGTTTGATCAAAATGACCCCTAAGATCTGTTTCAATTATAAATTTTAAAATGCTTGTAAGATGTTTCTTACATAGACCCTTTATTTGCACCCCCAAACAGTCTTTGGTCTTGCTTCAGTTTGATACAAATAATCCAGTTTTGAAGAGAGCAGAAAAGAATTTTAGTAAACTCCATGTAATAATTTAGCACAAACCTTGATATTCTAAGATACTTAAAAAATTTTTCTGAAATATTTTGAATTCATGTTGCTGTAATTTTCTTTTTTTTAATAAATAATATAAAATAATATATTTCTCCAATTACAGGTCAAGATAATTTTAACATTCATGTTTAAACCTTTTTAAGTTCTAAATTTGCCCCTTCCTTCCTTCACCCCTTTCTGGAAAGAATAAGAAATTTGATATAGGTTATATATGTGTAATCATGTAAAACATTTCCACATTAGTCATGTTGTGAGACACGAAATAGACCAAAAAAGAAAAAAAGACATAACAAAATAAATATACTGAAAAAGTATGCTTCAATATGCTTTCATTCCTGGAAGTGGAGAGAATTTGCGTCATGAGTCCTTCTGAATTGTCTTAGATTATTGTATTACCATGAAGATCTGTGCTTCATAGATGATCCTAATACAATAGTGCTGTTATATTGTACAATGTTCTCCTGGTTCTTCTCCCTTCACTTTGCATCAGCTCACCTAAGTTTTTCCAGGTTTTTAAGATTTTTTTTAGTCTCTTGTAGCAAACTGCATTTCCATCTTGAGGATCGGTTAATTCTGTTTGAATAGTTCATAGTGAAGTTTAGTTTGAAATTAATTTGCCTCCATATCCACAGAAAACAAATTTCCACACTTAATGTGGAGTTCCCTCTCTCTCACTTTTTTCATCCTTCCATCTTTCCATCTATCTACCTGCCTCCCTGACTCCTTTTGAGCAAGAGGAAAAAGTAATATATGAAGATAAACTGGTTTATTGTTAGAACAACTTTGTATGTTGGTGGGGGCCAGAGGGGATCAATGTGGCACAGTAGAAAGAAGCCTTACCTTGTAGTCAAATAAACTTATCTCAAGACCTTCCTCTGTTGCTAAATACCAGTGCACCCTTGGTAAATTTTTTCATTTGTTGAATTGAGGAGGTTGGGCACCTAGGTAGACAGAGTATATAGTGCCAGATGAGTCAGGAGAACTCATCTTTCTGAATTCAAATCTTATCTCAGAAAGTATCTGTATGATCCTGGGCAATTGACTTACTCACTTTGCCTAAGTTTCCACATCTGTAAAAGGAACTGGAGACGGAAAAGGCAAACCACACAACCAGGAAAACCCTAAATAGGGTCACAAAGAGTCAGAATGAAAACAACTGAACAATCAGAAGATGAGACTTCTAAAGTCCCTTCTAGCACTAATGAATTTTCTATGCAGTATAGTGTTCTCAACTTTAATGGGGGCTCTGTGTCTAAGAAGGGGAAATTATTATATGTGAATCTGGTCCTATTCTGGGAAGTTCTTCTCTACCAGGATATTTATCTAGTGAGGACATTACTCAGGAGGCTCACAGAAAATCTACAATTTGGATTCAAGCAATTTGTTGCTATTATCTAACTAATTTCACTTACAATCTATTATGATTTGTAAATATTTGTGTTTTAATAAGTACAAATTATGAATCCTATTTTAAGTCAGTGAATCACATTTGGTTTTGTACCAGCTGCTCAGAATACCAGGGGAGGAGTTTTGTAGAAGCAAATCAGATTTCACTAAGACTTTCTAATAAGCAACCTCTCGGTTAAAAAGTGTCAAGATTAATTTAAATTTTTCTTTTCAATGCAATAGTCTTCAATGTGGATGCTTTCAGGGCCCATTGCCAGGTATCTTGGATCAAGTCCAAAGACTACTGAGAGGAAATCTGTCTGTTCCTAAGGAAGTATTTCAGTGCATTCAAATCTAAAGGAGAATTCAAATATTCTTCTGAATAGCATTAAACAGCTGAGAGCTCTTTGCTTTTTTTAAATTTGAAAGAAGTCATCATGTTTTTATTTTTGGTCTATTATAATGTTTCAATCACCTCCTTCCTATTTATCCACTGTTCCTTGTTATATACTCTATTATTGCACAAAAAGTCATTGTTTGCAACATCTGGAGATACTACTAGGTCCCAATGTACTCCTAGCTCAAAATGACATTTCACTCAGGCATTCTTGACTGGGTTGCTTCATAATAATATTAAAACATGGTAAAAGATTCCATAAAAAGTGACAGGCTTCAAGCATTTTCTATAGGTGCACAGCATGAATATGCTATATTACTAATTAACTTCAATATTATTGGTTTTAGAAGGAAAACCTTTTATTTTGCATAATAATGCAAAATGGAGGAAGATAAAGGACATAAAAAGATGACTTCAAAATCGTTTACACTTGGCTTTATACTATGGTATAATGGTCAAATTACTCTCCCACAGATGTGAACTAATACCACCTCTGTCTTTCCATCAACTCTTGGGTTTGGCCTTTTCAATGTCCATTCTCAGAGGTCATATAACTAAGTCAATGTCTCAATAGAAATCACCTTTACATCATATCCACTAAATTTTCGTGCTATCTTCACTCAAAAGTTATCCCTGATTAATAATTCACATTTAATTTTGAACATTTAGGTAGGCTTTATCTTTTAAAATATCTTAATGGAAATCATAATCTGCCTGTCTACATCATTCACCAGGTTTTCTTTTTCTCTGGAGACAAGCAAAACAAGTTCAATCCATATTCCATCTATTAGAAAGTAATAGACTTAAAGTTAATTATTATGTTGATAATTCCACAAATTCAACATATTTAGTTCCATCAAGTGGTCCCTTTATAGCATGATGTCCAGTTATTTCAGTGACCTGGTTGTTTCACAGCTTGTCTATACAAGCCAAAACCTTGTACTCACAGCTGAGTTTAATCATGCTGTACTCTGTCCTCTTAAGATCATATAAAGAGCAAAGAAATTTCCTTCATTCAGGACATTGTGCTTCTATGAATGAATCCTTTATTAAATTTGCCTTTTTGTTCATATGTGTTAAGCCAAGCACATGCAGCTTTCCAGAGGACTGCTGCTGTGAACAGCTTTCAAGGTTCTGATTACATAGTAAAGAAAACTATTTATTCAATAACAAATAAGAGCAAAACATTCACAGAAAATCAAAATACAATATTCACCATGTTACAGTTCAACAACTTATCACTAAAATAGTCACATAGTTTTCACAAAATTGGTCACATAGTTTTCAACAAAATACAATCATTTATTAACTCAATCATCCAATCATCTTAAAGGAGGCTAAGGTACACAAAGTACAAAAGTCAAAGTACTCCACCCATGGAGTGCAATTAAGTTACAACTTCAAAACTCATTACACAGTACCCTCTTAAGTAGTAGTGGAAAGTACAAAAGGCATCCACCCCTAGGTTACAAGTAATTTACAATTTCATCAGTCACCACTTAGTACCCATGGACAGGTATTTTTATCTTGACTTGAGGCAGGCTATCAGCTTCCATGGTTCCTCTTCTATGGTCCTAGCTGTGGCCCGAATCTAACCAACTGCCACTTAAGTTCAAAGGCATACAGCTCCCAGTTCCTTGCCCAGCTCCCCATGTATTTCCTGCTCCATATTGAAGCTCACAGTGTAGAGTCCACCTCAAATTTCTTACAGTCTCTTTTCCTGCGAAGACAAAGCTTAACAAAGCCACAGACAAAGTACCAACACCACAGTCATGCTTCCTCTGGCAGCTCCAGCTGGCTCTTGGAAATCTCTGGCAGCTCCAGCTGGCCCTAAGATGTTTTTGGCAGCTCTGGCTGGCCTTCTCCTATTCTCAAAATCAAAATAACTTTCTCCTGTTCTCAAAATCAAAATCACTTTATCCAGCCTCCACATGTCTTGCTCCAAGAAATTCTGTCTCAGTTCTCAATTCTCATTTCTCTTCTCAGTTCTTCTCAATTCTCAGTTCAGTCTTCAGTCCAGCAGTAGCAGCCCAGCCTCCAAATGCTCACTGAGAGAAATTTCTCTCTCTCTCTCTCTCTCTCTCTCTCTCTCTCTCTCTCTCTCTCTCTCTCTCTCTCTCTCTCTCTCTCTCTCTCTCTCTCTCTCTCTCTCTCTCTCTCTCTCTCTCTCTCTCTCTCTCTCTCTCTCTCTCTCTCTCTCTCTCTCTCTCTCTCTCTCTCTGTCTCTCTCTCTGTCTCTCTCTCTCTGTCTCTGTCTCTCTCTCTCTCTCTGTCTCTCTGTCTCTCTCTCTCTCTCTCTCTCTCTCTCTCTCTCTCTCTCTCTCTCTCTTTCTCTCTCTCTCCAGCAGGGGCTGCTCTACTTCCACGATGCTTTCCCCAAGAAATTCAGACTCTCCCAGCCAGGGCTTTTCTTTATACATGGTATTACCTCCTCCCTGTTCAGCCCCTTCCTGTTATTTAGCAACTGGCATTCATACCTTCTGTTTCTTTTATAGAGGCTTGATATAATTAGCTTGATACTAAGTGCTAAGTACCTGTTAGCTTGTCAATACAAAGGGATCTTAAAATTTCATTACTATTGCAACATGTCAGAATATTGATATATCTTCAGATTGGGAACAAATAATATTCCCAAATCTTACATTCATAAAATTGTCTTGTCTAGTCATATCTTCCCACCCTATACTTGTCAAATGATTTTTTAAGCCAAAATTAAAGGATATTCTTTAATCCTAATTTGCATCTTATCTACTCTATCCTTCTAGTTTGTTGAAAACTGTTTATATCACTTTTTTATGTCATCCAATGCATTACATTTCCTTTCCACCTCTGGGTCACCTACACATGTTTAAGCTTTGTCTACCTTTATCAAAGAACAAGGAAAGATTTCTGGGCATTATATTGTACACCTCCCTCCAGGTTTATATTATTTATCAACTCTTCTTTATGCCTGGTGTTCAACTTATTTCACATCAAATTAATGATACTGTCATAAAGCCTACACTTTTCTATGTTAGTCACAAGAATAGCATGAAAGTCTGTGTAAATGCCTTGATAAAGACCAAACATTATTTCTTAAGACTTCCCTTGTATGAAGACATATATTTCTGGAATTATCTATTCTTTGTTAAACCATGACAAATCTTAATGATTACCAATTCCAATTCTGTGAATTTCAAGACATCCTTTAACAATGTATTTTTAGGGACTTCTGGGAGCCAAGATGGTAGATTAAGAAAGAAATTCCCAGAACTTTCCCAAATTCAACTGCAACAGTAATGCCTCAAATGAATTTTGGAGTGGTAAAACCAACAAAAAAGATGGGGTAAAACAATTCTCCAGTGCAAGACAACTATAAAAGTCTGAAGGAAAGGGCTGTTTCACTTGGATAAAGGGAGAGCATAGTCCAAGGCAGACAGTGGCTGGGCAAGTCAGAAACAGGCACTACCTTAGGAGGCTAGTAGGAGTCACTAAGCCCTAGTGCAGATTGGTGAATAATGCAAGCCACCCCCAATTCTACCCCCATAGCTCCTGGAAAAGAGCCAGACACCCCTATACTACCCTTGTGGATTCTGAATCAGTACAAGGCCCCCATAACATCAGCACAACACCATCTTCCCCCCATGATGCAGCAGAGCACCAGGTGAGCAGGTAGCTCCCCTCACCGTCCCCCCCTCAGTGACCCTAAAACAATGCCAGGCAAACAGCCAGACTTCTCCGAAGCCCCAGAAATGCACCAGGCCAGCAGTCAACTTCTGCAGATCATGAGACAAGAAACTTGGGACAAAGTCTCCTCAATCCCAGAAACAGAACTCAACGTTAAAAGTAACAAAACAGGCTGAAACAAATGAACAATGACAAAAAACAAAAACAACTCCTTACTACAGAAAGTTCTGGTGAAAGGGAAGATCAAAGCACACATTCAGAAGAGGACAATAATGTTAAAACACCTACATTCAAACTTTCAGAAAAAAATGAGACTTGATCTCAGGCCCAAAAGAGCTGGAAGATCTCAAAAAGAACTTTAAAAATGAAATAAATGACATAGAGGAAAAATTGGGAAATGAAATTAGAATGATGCAAATGACGATAAAAGAATGATGATAAATGGGGGAAGGAAAAAAATGTACAAATATTTACTGAAGAAAACACTCCTTAAAAGTATAATCAGCAAAATTTAAAATGAGATTTTAAAAAGTTAACTGAAGGAAATACCTCCTTAAAAATTAGAATTGGACAGGTGGAGGCTAATGATTCCATGAAACACCAATCATCAACCAAACCAAATCAAAATAATGGGGGAAAAACAGAAGAAACTGTAAATTAGTTCATTAAAAATACAACTGACCTGAAAAATAGATACAGGAGTGATAATTTCAGAATTACAGGACTACCTGAAAACCATGATTTAAAAAAAAAGAGGGAGTAGAAAAAGGACCTCAATGTGGCTCGGATCCTACCCCCTCCAATTCATGTAAAAGGTGACTTTGAACAAACTTTGGAGCTACAGAACCCAAAAATAGCACAGAGAAGCTAACTTCCCACTCAGGACAGACTGGCAGGCTGTCAGGAATTGGCCAGCATAGCACTCTGGGAACTGACCCCAGCCACACAGGAGCCTGAGATGTTAGACTCTGGGCAGCCTTCTCGGCCTCTGGCTGGAGGGACTTGACATCACCAGCAGCTGGGGCAGTTTCCAGAATTATCAACATATAGATGCTAAGGATAAAGTGAGAGGTCAGTGCAGTGTGAACTTTAGGATCCAGTAGTTGAGAGTGCAGTAGGCTTTTGCCCCTAGGGTGAGAAGCCACTGAGGTGCCACAGCACAGCCACCACCACATGGCAGTTTCAGCTCCTAGCCTGCAGATTGTAAGGGGACCAAGCAACCAGTCTGAGGGGTAAGTACTCTTGCTTTAACCTGCTTGGATCTGGATTGTAGTCTAGCATGGAGGTCCTGGGGTGTGTGACCAGCTTGCCAGAGCATGTGGAGGCTTCAGAGAGGGCACCCAATTAATATGTTTGGCAGCTGAGAAAACCCCAGTGTTTGGAACAAAGCACCCCTGTTTGGTGGCAGAGTCCTACTGTGGCAAAAAGCCTGAAAGTCAGGTAATTGACTGGCAACATGAGCAGGCAAAGGAAGCAAACCAAGCTGAGCAATACAACTTTACGCTCTTATTTTGGAGACAAAGATGATCAAAGCATGGAACAGGAGGAAAACAGTGAAGTCAGAACTCCTGCACCAAAAGCTTCCAAGAAAAATAGGATCTGGTTACAGGCCATAGGTTAACAAGAATTCTGAAAACCAAATAAGAGAAGTGGGGAAAATATTGGGAAGAGAAATGAGAACGATGAAAGAAAATAATGAAATGAGAGTCAACAACCTGAGTGAAGAAAATAAAACCTTAAAATATAGACTACCTCAAATGGCAAAAGAGGCTCAAAAAGGCAATGAGAAGAATGTCTTAAAAAGCCAAATTTGTCAGATGGAAAAAAGAATCTCAAAAGCTCACTGAAGAGAATCATTCATTCAGAATTAGATTGGAGCAAATGGAAGCTAGTGATTTTATGAGAAATCAAGATACTATTAAACAGATCCAAACAAATGAAAAAATAGAAGGCAATGTGAAATATCTCATTGGGAAAGCTACTGAACTGTAAAATGATCCAGGAGGGATAATTTTAAAATTATTGGACTACCTGAAGGCCATGACAAAAAAAAAAATCTAGAAATTATCCTTTAAGGAATTCTCAAGGAAAATTGCCCCATATTTTTTTAAAAAAGGATCTGGACCTCAGAATTCAAGAAATTACCAAAGAAAATTGTGCCAATACCCTAGAACCAGACCAAGAGATCAAAAAATGAAAACTCCCAAGAACATTATAAACAAATTCCAGAACTTTGAGGTTAAGGAGAAAATATTGAAACAGCTGGAAACAATTCAAATAACATCAAGCTACAGTAAAGATTACACATGATTTAGCAGTTTCTATTAAAGGATTAAAAAGCATGGAGCACCTTATTCTGAAAAGCATAGTAGCTAGGACTACAACCAAGAATCACCTATCTAGTGAAACAGAGCATAACCTGTCAGAGGAAAAATGGTCATTCAGTGAAATAGAGGACTTTTACACTTTATTGATGAAAAAAACAGAGCTAAGCAAAGAAACAAACAACCAAAAAAAAAAAAGATCTTCAAATCCAAGACTCAAGAGAAGCATAAAAATGTCAAAAGGAAAGAGAAAACATAAGGGATTCAATAAGGCTTAATTGTTAACATCCAAAAATGGGAAAATGATATATGTAATTCTTAAAGCCTGTTTCACCATTAGTGTAGTTAGAAGGAGTATACACAGACAGAGCATGGGTGCAAAGTAACTTTCTTTGATGCCATGATATATATTTTAAAAAAGGAAAATTAAGAGATGTAGGTGCAACCACACAGGCATACCTATAATTGCTGCTAGCATATGGTCTTAGGTCTGCTTAACTAGGAAAGATACCTTTTTAAGGGGTCATCAATGTTTTTGTAATTGCATTCACTAGTTCAGGGGAAAAGTTAGCACCCTGGGCTTCAGAGAAAATACAAGCAGAGAAATAAAGACCAACAGACAGGACTATTCTTGAATCAAAGCAATATTGCTATATACTTTACATACATCCTTAGATTGAGAGAACCTTTACATCTGAGCAGTTGGGGAGCTCTGAACATACAGTCACTTAGAGTCTCCACCTATGAATCACCAGATCCTTCTCATAAGTGAGCCCCCAAAGCAAAATACCAACTCAGAATACACACACACAAATACACACACACACACACTTCTCAGAGTCAGAAGGCATCACAACCCTCATGACTCAGTGCCTAATTAGAAATTAGAAAAAGTTATGAAAGCCTTTCTACAAGCAAGATTCTCCTAAGCAAACTTTCCTTAAGGGACTCACATGAGGCCCATTAATGGGTAGAGAAGATTTTAAATCCCATTAATGTTACAAGGCATGAGAAAGAGAATGACACTGGGAACAGAAGGAAGAAGTAAACTGGGGTAAATTATCTCACATGAAGAAGTACAAAAGACTTAGAAGGAAATGGGGGGGCACTCCCACTGGGCATGAACTGTATTTCATTGGAATTGGCTAAAAGAAGGTATACCATACACAATTGAGAATAGAAATCTATCTTATCCTATAGGGAAGGAGGTATGGAGAAGGTTAAAAAAAGGAAGGGAGACTGACAGAAGGGAGGGAAGATGGGGAGGCAGTGGTCAGAAGTAAAACACTGATGAGGAAGGAAACAGTGAAAGGAGAGAGAAGGATAAACAGGGGGGAAAACAGGATAGAAATAAACAATAATCATAACTGTGAATGTGAATTGATGAATTAAACCATAAAATGGAAACAGCAGAATAGATTAAAAATCATAATCCTACCATATATTATTTACCAGAAATACACTTGAAGCAGAGACACGTGCAGAGTAAAGGTAAAAGACTGGAGAAGAATATATTATGCCTCAAATGAAGTTAAAAAAAAAGTGGGAGCAGCAATCATGATCTCAACCAAAGGGGTAATAAAAATAAATCTAATTAAAAGATTTAAGAAAGGAAGCTACATCTTGCTGAAAGGTCTCATAGAAAATCAAGTAATATCAACATGATATACATATATGTGCATATATACACATATATGTGTATATGTGTGTGTGTATACCAAGTGGTATAACATCCAAATTTTTAAAGAACTTAAGTGAGTTATAGGAGGAAATAGACAGCAATACTATACTAGTGGGACACCTTAACTTTTCCTTCTCAGAACAAGATAAATCTAACCATGACATAAACAAGAAAAAAGTTAAGAAGATGAACAGGATTTTACAAAAGTTAAATATGATAGACAGCTGAAGAAAATTGAATAGGGATAGAAAATAATATACATTTTTCTCAGCAATTTAAAGAACCTACACATACACACACACACACACACACACACACACACACACAAAACTGACCATGTATTGGACCATACAAACCTCAAAAGCAAATGTAGAAAGGCAGAAAGATTAAATACACTTTTCAGATTTGAGTGCAATAAAAATTACATCCCATAAAGGGAAGTGAAAAGAAAGATGAAAAATTAAATTAATTAGAATCTAAACAATCTAATCCTGAAGAATGAGTAAGGCAACACCTGGCCATGTAACCTTGAGCAAGTTACTTAACCCCAATTGCTTAGGGGTGGCCAGGTGGCTCACAGAGTAAGAGCACCAGCCCCAGTGTTGGGATGACCTGGGGATCGAATCCGGGTTCAGATACTTAGCACCACACCTAGAAATAACTGGCTGTGTAACCTTGAGCAAGTTACTTAACCCCAATTGCTTTAAAAAAAATAAGTAAGGCCACAATGGGAACATGATTTATCCATAAAGGGTGATACCATAAGTAAATTAGTAGAACAAGGAATAGTTTACCTTTCAGATCTATGAAAGAGGGAAAAATTTAAGACCAAAGAAAATATAGAAAACATTACTAAATGAAAAATTAATATTTTGATTGCATTGAATTACAAAGATTTTGCACAAAGCAGAAAGCTGGGAAATTATTTTTCATAGTAAATGTCTCTGATAAAGATCTTGTTTCTCAAATATATAGAGAACTAGGTCAAATTTATAAGAATACAAGTAATTCTCCAACTGATAAATAGTCAGAGGATATGGACAGGTAGTTTTCAGAGGTATCTATAGTCATATAAAAATGTTCTAATG
This sequence comes from Petaurus breviceps papuanus, assembly GCF_028583685.1. Lineage (NCBI taxonomy): Eukaryota > Metazoa > Chordata > Mammalia > Diprotodontia > Petauridae > Petaurus > Petaurus breviceps. The sequence continues at coordinate 2,894,835 of NW_027187324.1, forward strand.
AACTATTGATTAGAGAATTCAGATAGGAACAATAATGAGGTATCACCTCACACCTATAAGATTTGCTAATATGATAGAAAAGAAAAATTATAAATATTGGAGGGGGTGTGGGGAAATTGGGACACAAGTGCATTGTTGGTGAAGTTGTGAACTGACAAAATCATTCTTTACAGCAATTTGGAACGATGCCCAAAGAGCAATAAAGCTATGCATACACTTGTTTACAGCTACAATACTATTAGGTATCATGATGAAAAATTCTATTTACTTCCAGAGAAAGAACTTACGGAATCTGAATGCAGATTGAGGCATACTATTTTTACTTTCCTTTCTTTTTCCTTTTGGTATGTTTCTTCTTTTGCAACATGACTTATATGGAAATGTTTTACATGATTGCACACATATAACCTACATCAAATTGCTATTATCTCTAGGAGAGGGGAGGTGAGAGAGCGAGAGAGAAAATTTGGAACTCAAAATTTTAAAATGAATGTTAAAATTTGTCTTTACATTAGAATAATATTAGAATTATATATAATATATAATTATATATTAGAATTATATATAATATATAATTACATATTGGAATTATATATATAATTATATATGTGTTAGAATTATGTATATATACATATATATATATATATATAATGATTAGAATAAACAAATATTCAGGGAGGCTAGGTGGCACAGTGAAGGAAAACCTTAGTTCAAATTTGGCCTCAGACACTTAACACACACACACACAAAAACTAGCCATGTGACCTTGGGCAACTCACTCAACTCCAATTGTCCTCCAAAAAAAAAAAAGAAAAAAAACACTAAACAAAACAAAAATAAATAAATAAATATTCTTTTGTATCAATCGTCTTCGACTATTTGTGTTCTGCCCTTCTTAGTCTGAAAGATCATTCTCCATGCTAAGGAAAAAAGAAGATAGAAAGAGGAAATGAGCAGATGGTTGATACTTCCTTTTCTAACAATTCTTGTCTTCTTAGACAATTTCATAAGTGGTTTTATCTTTGATCTTCTACTTCTGTTTCCTCCTCCCAACAACATAACTCAAAAACAAGACAAAGGGCACATTTTTTTCATTATAATTATAATCCCCTATTGTTCTGTATTTTTATGTTTTTTTTTCATTATTTTTAGAGAATGGAAAGCCAAAATACCAACTGGAAATTAGGAGATACAGGAATTAAGGAGCTTCTGAGACACAACAGACAAGGAATGATTGAGTAAATTTAAATATATATATATATAAATTTTCAATACTTAAGTAAATTCCCCTAGCTTTTTTGCATTGTATTACACTTAATAAAAGCTGAAAATATTTTGAGAGAGCCATGTTAACTATAAATTCCTCAGAGAATCTCTTGTCTGATATCTTATCTGTGAAGAACAAGCACTGGCTAAAAATACTTGCTTCAATCATATTTGATCATATCACTCTACTCAAAGCCATCCACTGGCTCCCTATGTCACTTTGCATCAGATTCAGTCACCTCTAGTGGGATTTCAGCATTCTCTCTTAGTTAGCTCACAGCTGTCTACATTGCTTCACTCATTTCCCTTTAGTCTCCTACCTTTTCTATTCATTCATTTCTGGAAGAAATGGCATTTTCTCATTGTACATACTTGAAAGTCTCTCACATTATATATTTTAAGAGAAAGTCAAAATCAAAGTAAAATAAAATTTCAAAAAAATTATATAGCCAAATTTGAAAATGATAAGCATTTGACAGATGCCACATTTTTGAAATTCTGGCTTAATGAAAAAATATGTATTAAGTATTTCTTATGTTCTAAGGATTGTGATAAGTTCTGGATGTCTACACACAATATAGTTAACATATGAATTTGTGGTTTCTATTTTTGGAATTTTTACATATCCTTTTAGAGCTTTAGTGACTTTATAGACAATCTAGTGTAGTGATTATTAAGCTGGTTTGCATAAACTTGAAAATTGTGATAATTACATTTCAATATAACGTATTTCCTTTGTTATTCTATGTATTTTATTTTATGAATTTTAAAATGTCATTCAAAGCAGGAGCCCATAGATTTCACCAGACAGTCAAAGAGACACATAGCACAAAAAAGTTTATAAAACCTACTCTGATGCAGTATCTTCTTTTATCTTCAGAAATGAATATTCACTCAGCATCATACAACTACTTAGTGGCAAAATTAGCATTCAGTTTTCAGGTGAAATCAATATCTAGAAAATCTTTTTATTTTTAATAAACTTAAATTTTGGAATTTAAATACAAAGTTAGAAAGAAAAAAAAACATTATGGGCAAAGCAGAGCACAAGAGAGGATTCAAAATATAGAACAATAAATTTTATTTTAAGAAAGCCTATATGATAAATAATACATGCTGTGTTGAGAATTATCTTTTTTTTTACTTCCTCCTGAGTTTTCTTTTGTTCTCTGATGTGTACACTTTTACTTCTTTTTTCCCTTCCCCCCAACAGCCCCCCCAAAAGGAAGACCACAATGAAGTTTAGATATGCTTCTCTCTAGCTATAAATATACATACCATTCCCCACCCCCAAGAATGCTACAATAAAATTTAGATATGTTTTTTTTCCATAGCTATATATATAATATATATATATATACAGTATATATATATATGTACAGTATAAATATATGTACATGTGTATATATATACATACAAACATGTACATATATTTATAGACATATACTTCCCCAAATCTATTCTACTTCTGATCTTTGTGTTTATATATGTGCATGACTCTTGTTTCCTATCCCTTCTGCATACTCTACTTTTATCCACTACCTTGTCCTCCTATGACTTGCCTACCCTCCTCCAAGGATCACTCCCATATCCTACCATTCCCATAAATCTAAACACTCTTTTATAGCCTTATTAACCTATTCCCTCACCCTTTCCTCGAAAGGACCCTCCCTTGTCTTCTCCCCCTCCCTATGGCCCTACCATTTTATTTCTTCTGCATTTAGAAGTAGGTTACCAGAACTACCAACACTCCTCCCCCATCTAATTCCCGTGTATCAATTCTTCTTGTACCATGTTTGTATAAAATAATTACTGTTTCAAGCTGTTCCTAAATGGTTTTACTTTTTAAATTAATATCATACTCAGGTTTGCCCCCACCTTTCTCCCATTTTAATAAGAATCTTAGATATATATTTTACATATATAAAAAGTAAACACTCTGTCCTTGTGAATCCCTTATAATCAGTCTTTGTTATGTACTTTATATTTTTATTGCTTCTTGTAGGGTGAATAGTCTAGTAAGTTTGGGATTGCTTTTTTACAAAGTCTTGAAAGTCTGAGAGTTTATCAAATGTCCATTTTTTTCATTCAATATAATTCTTAACTTTGCAGGGTATGATATTTTTTTTTCCAGAGCCCCAGTTCTTTTGCTCTTTGATATATTTTGTTCCAAGATCTGCAGTACTTCAATGTCTCTGCTGCTAGGTCTTGTGTAATTCTAACTGAGGAACCATCATATTTAAATTGTTTTAATCTTGATGCTTTTTTATTTTTATTTTCTTTTCTGAGGGCAGTTGGGGTTAAGTGTCTTGCCCAAGGTCACACAGCTAGTTTTTTGCATCAAGTGTCTGAGACAAGATTTGAACTCAGGTCCTCCTGACTCTAGGGCTGGTGGTGCTCTATTCACTGCACCACCTAGCCACCCCCCAATCTTGATGCTTTTAATATTTTTTCCTTGAACTGGGGGTTTCAGAATTTGACTATGATATTCCTATGAAATTTCCTCACAGCATCTTTAAGTGGTGATCAGTGGATTTTTTCTATATCTACTTTCCCCCCCCCCCACACCCTCTTGTTCCAATGCTTCAGGATAATTTTCTTTAATTATTTCTTGTAATATTGTATCAAGATTATTTTTTCAATCATAATTTTCAATTAATTGTATTATTTTAATATTTTCTCTTCTTGATCTATTCTCCAAATCTGTTGTTTTTTCTTATGTTTCACTTTCTCTTCTATTTTTTAATTATTCATATTTTGTTTAATCATTTAATGATCTCATAATTTCATTCATTTCACTTTGCCCAATTCTAATTTTGAAGGTCACATTTTAATCCTTAAGATTCTGGAGCTTTTGTAATTGGTTGACTTTGCTTTCATAACCTTCTTGTTTTTCTTGGATTATTCTTATTTTCTTTTTTACTTTTTCCTGCTTCTCTGTCATTTGATTTTTAAAGTCTTTTTAAAGATCTTCTATAAATTTTTTTTGGACAGGTGACAATTTCACATTACTCTTTTAGGGGTTCTTTACTTCAATATCCTCCTCTGAAGATGAACCCCATCATCTCTACTCCCATAATAGCTTTCTATCTTTGAATTCTTTCTCCTTTCCCTGTGCATTTTTTTGTGGTGAAAATTTAATTATTTGCAGTCACCCCTCTAGCCCTGGGATATGGGAAATGGCTCATTTTGCCCCAGATCTTCATTTCTTTTCTCTAGTCTGACACTAAAGCCAAACCTCCAATCTCCTGTAAGTGCCCACAGCCAAGGATTTTCTTCCCTATTGCTTCTGCACTCAGTGTGTGTGCTTTGGTTCTTTCTTCCTCCACTGCTCTTTGCAGCACAGCTGGGTCTGGCATTCCTGGTCATCAGAGGTTCCCTGGATCTTCCCAGGCTCAGATGCCCAACTCCCTTCACTATCCCTGGCATGAAGAGTTCCAGTGGCTACAACCCACGTAGCATCTCAAACCAACTAACTCCAGGGTTTGCTGCTTTTTGTTTAAGAGGCTTGTAGCTTGCTGTTAAAATGGAATCTAGGGTGGAGGAGTTTACTCTTCACAGAGACCAAAATTTGTTCTGGGATTTTTCTTCCTGTCTTCTCAAATTATCTCCAAAGGATCCAGGTTATGCCCCTGTTCTTATTTATTTCCAACTACACTTTGTTTGCCCTAGGTGTTATTTTTAACTCTTGTCAGGGGAAAATCTTAAGAGCTTGGGATTTTCTGATCTCTCTGTTATCTTCCCAGAATCCTCCCTCTATCTAGATAATCTTTTACTGTTATGTGCTCAGTCTCATTTTAGAATTTTGTGTGTGGGGGCTTAACAACTGATGATGCAGAACCAGCATGGGCCCTGATTGGATAGGCATTTATTTAACTCATAAGCTAAGCATATTCTCCATTCAGGGGCCAGCAAATGATATCCTGGCAAGCCAAAATATGAACAGCCACCTGCTTTTGTATGGATATGAGTTAACTACTTGGGATTACTAAGATCCCCATGCTCCCAAACTAACTTCTTACTATGGAAGTGGTTAGCACAGCCACAGAACACTAGATAAGCCAAGGTAAGAAAAAGGCCCAGGGGAAGAAAATTTAGACAAAACAAATTGCTTCCCAGGCTGCTTTCCCTTGGGTAAACATGTAGAAACATGCCCTAAGCATGGAAATTCCTACATAAAAGACAAATTATCCACTGCCTTTGCCCTTGAGGTTTGCTTACCTGTGTCTGAGTTAAACTCTGCAGGTAAACTAAACCTTTCTGAAAGTCACAAATCTGTCACCAGTTTAATAATCCAGCAGCAGTGGTTCCCCTCTTTCCCCACACCCCATTCCCATTTATATATCCCAACTACATGACCTTGAGGCTCATTTTGAACCAAGGTACTGATCCGTCTAACCCCCCAAATGCAATTGTCACATCTATTCCTTATGACCATCCCAAATCTTCTACAACTGGTTATTTATGCTTAGAGGCCATTCATCTGGAAAAGGTCAAAACTACTGTTCCCAGTGAGATAGAGGGTATGCTCCTGATTTAATTAGTAATGCATGGTAAGAAATTGTGAAAGAGATGTACTCACAGAGTGCTGGGAAGATTTCTATGAATTGATGTATAGTGAAATAAAAAGAATCAGGAAAGGAATGTATACAATAACTGCAAAATTGCAAAGATAAGCAATTTGAAAGATAATAATTCTGATAAATGCAGTTACTGACCAGAGTACCATTATTGTAGTATGATATCTGCTGTACTTGACGTGTAGATTAAGATGTAGATTTTGGGATAATACCAATTTTGCTTGACTATGTTTACTTATTACAAATGCATTTTCTTTTTGTTTTTCCTAAATGAGATGTAGTTTGAGAGGGAGAGTGATACTAGCAATTGTTATGCCCACCTCTCCTCCAAAAAAAAGACAAAAAAGGGAAGATGAATGCAATACATTTAATGAACAAAAGAGAACAGAAAGTCGTTCATAAGGAGACATAGACAAGCAGAATAGCTTTAAAACTAATATGTTGAATGTATATATATTTTTAAATACAAGACTGGTTTATTAGAGATTATTAGTTTCAAGTACAACTCCTTTTTCTGGTTCTGTGCATGTAAAAATACTTGTTTGTTGATGTTTGCAAAGTTCAGAATTAAGGAAAAAATTTTAATTACAAAAGTATGCTATGGAAAACTGAATAAATACATCACAGGTCCTAATTGGTTGGTCCTAATTAATCATTCAAAAAATCCCCATCTTTTAGGAACTCACATCCTAATGAGGTTTACAACATGTAAATAACTAGCTAAAGAAGCTTAGATGGAAATTATCCAAAGAACCTAAGTCTTTGGCTGGAGGGAGAACAGGAAGAAATTTCCAGTTGATCTTCTATGTGGCGATACTTGCTGAATTACCAATTAATTTGTGCAATTATCAATTGATTTATTGTGATCCAAACAAATGGAAAAATTATCCTCCTTGGAGAAGAGATAATGTTCAACTACCCACCCTTGCTTTCTACCTTCTACCCTCTTTACCCTACCTTTACCATGAAAACCACAAATAGGGTTTCAAAGAGTCAGATACAACTGAAAAACAACTTACCAAAAACAGCAATAGTTTGTATCTCAAACCCAAATGTAACTTCAGACACTAGCTGTGTGATTCTGGGCAATCTCCTTAACTCTGTTTATGTCAGTTTTCTTTTCTGTAAAATGAATCAAAGAAGGTAAAGGCAAACCACTCTATTATCTTTGCCATGAAAAACACAAATGAAGTCACTAAGAGTCAGTCACAATTGAAATGACTGAACAACAATGATAATTTATATCTAAAACCTTTCAGGAGTCTAACATTATCATAAACTCTAATCCTTCAGCATCATCTTTACTGTAATGTTCAACCAAAACCTCTGGTGGAAGGGTTGCTTTCTATCTTTCATGTCCACCTAATTAATCTAACTCTCACAGAAATTATAGCATGTGCACCAGTCATACCCCAGTAACCATTTTGACAGATGGACTTAAACAGGATGAAGGTAAGTAAGGAGTCTCAAAGTCATCAGTGAATTGGGGCAGTGTATCAACCCCCAAGCAAGTAAAGACTCACTTGGATGAGAACACTATCTTCCAAAGGCTATGAATGCATCTGAAGCAGGCACTATGGTGTGCTGAGATCTTGGTCAGCTATTGAAGATGGGTCATCCACTGCCTCTTGAGCCATTGCCCATCACCTTGACTTTTGTTTTGCCACTGGAATCCAATGATTCTAGAAGGCATATAATGCTGATGACTTTAGGCAACTCTGCCTCACTTAAATCTAATTTGTTCATGAGTCAAAAGACATCATCCATACCATTTTACTATTTTTGTCTACCTCAAAGTCCCATAGCAAAGGGAAAGTGACTTAACAGAAGGTACAGATAAATCTGGAGGTGTAGTCATAATCCTGAACATAGGCATCCAGGATATGGGGTTATCTCCTCACTGGACTAAGGAGCAGTGCGGTTTGGTATCTCTCTAGGTATCTGAGCAGCCTTTTAAACACCACACTGGTCACCTCATACTATGAGGGTCTAGGAAACATGCCCTAAAAACTGTCTGCTTCACTCAAACCTGGCCTGCTTACTGCACAGGTGGGGATCCCATCCTGAAATCAAAACATCCAAAAAATGAACATAAATTTTTGTGAAGATGAGTCACCTCACCATTGATATATGGAATGTGTGCTTAAGACAATATGATATACAGTAGTTCTGAAAGATGAACGGATATTTATGTGAGATAATTCAGCAGGCATTGTATTCCAAATATTCCAGAGTGAAATAAGGCTTGCAAATGAAGGCCAGCTCGCTAAAGTGGAAGCTGGATACAAGTTATTTCTGGAGTGGCTGCAGTGATGGGAAGCTCTACTTAAACTGGTACAGGTTTCACAATCAAAACTATCATAGGCAACAAGTTTGCATTCCTCCCCAAAAGGAATAAATAACAGGCTTATGAGAAGGTATTGCCCCTTGCAGGAATGTGCCATGCCACCATCATCAGTTGATAGGCTCCCACCATGACAAACCTTGTTGAGGTCAAAGGAAAATTTCATGGAGTCCTGGAGACTTCATCATCAATATGTTGAAAGAGGACACTGGGTTACTTTAATATCAAAGTAGACACAGACTACCAGACATCGCAGGGAGCTCTTAGGAGGAATGAAGGTGGAAATGGCAATATCAATGATCACTTGCTACGGAAATCGTGAGCATCACATGACCTTATCACCAAAAGTGTCTTCTCTTTACTTAAATGAAATAAAATTTCATGGATGTACACTCATAACAAACACTGTAATTTAATAGACTAATTTTAAGGAGAAGAGGCAGATAGATGGTGAGAGGAATGAAGGTAATTTGTAGTTCAGAGTGCTAGAATGATAATCTCTAAACTAAACACTCTCATTCAATGAAAGTAATAGCTCCAGTGGAAGATTACTATTAGAAGACTTAATGTCAACTAATAAGAGCACTGTTTTGAGTGTGAACAACTTTCTTCTAATTTGGAGGGAAAGCCGAGCCAACACATGATAAGCAACAGTGGAGCAGAAAAGGAGAGGAATGCTTTTAGAGATTTGGTGCATAGCACTGTATTTACTGATCTAGGGCAGAGCACTCACGAACATCAGAATTAGTCTGATGAAAATGCTGAAGAAATTCAGAAACTGATAAATGAAAAGTGAGACCTTTAAAGGGTTTACCAGCAGGATAATTCATCCATCTTTAAGAAGGAAGCAGTTAATTCCATCAAAGATAAAGTGCAAGCGACCCTTAGAGAGACACAGGAGCCTTTGCTGAATAAGAAGACAAATGCAGTTTGATTCTACAGTGATAGTAACAATCACAAGTGGTTTTTTTTTAATGATGCCCAGAAAGCTAATTATGATTCAAGTCTTATAGAGCATCTCAATCTTTTAGTGCTAATGGAGCTACATTTATTAGTGATAAGGACATAATCCTGGAGATATTGGGTCAACACTTCCATAATATTCTCAACAGACTTATCCATCAATAACCTCAAAGTAAGTCAATCTCTCTCTAGCTGAACTTCCAAATGGAAAAGTGGTTTTGAATTCCATTAGGCTCCTCTTGGGTGACAAAGTGCCTGGTGTTTATTCTATTCCAGATTTACAAGAGAGGGACTAAACTGCTCATACAGAGGCTGACTAACATTTTCCAAGTTGTAATTGAAGAGGACGTTATCCCCCAGGAATTAAAAGATACATCAATTGTCCAAGACTACAAGGTGGAGAGAAATAGGTTGTCCTGTGACAATCATACAGGGGCTCCTCTCTTAGTCCTGGCTGACAAGATTCTTGCCACACTCCTCCTTAATAGTTTGATCTTCCACCTAGAAATTTGTTTTCTACCAGAGAGACAGTGTGACTTCATAAAGGGTCAAGAACGGTTGATGTGTTATTTGATGCCTGACAACTCTAGGAGAAATGCAAAAAGCATTGACTCATTTATTGCAACACATTAGTACACCATCATATTAATAGACCACAACTTAATCATCATTCATTAATAGATGAACAGTTCTTTAGTGTTCAATTTGTTTGCCACCAAAAAAAAAAAGGGTTGCTAAAAATATTTTTGTAAGTAAATACCCTCCTAATTCCATTATCTGCATGTTTTTGCCCAGGGCTTGAGGCTTTTTCTTCCTCAGAAGAATCTACACAACAAAGGAAAATGGTTCAAATTGTCCTTAAATAGTAGCTCTTCTCTCTCTCAGGGGTGTTTCACATAGCTTCTTCCTAGAAAGAGTTGATGGGACCAATGACAGAATTTTTGAAAGGTACTTTACTTTCAAATGGTATGGAGGAAGTGAAATTATCTTTTGCCGTTATATTGAATATATTTTTTCCTAGATGAAAGGGAGACTTTCAGCTGGCTTGGTAGCAATCTTGAGTCCCAGGATGAAGGCATGGTATAGTCTTCATTTAGCCTGACAAAAAATATAGGGGCAAGGATACAGGTTCATTCCCCTATATGAGGCTTCAATGGAGGGGACATTTACATTATTGATCTAGGAAATGCTGATCCACTTACTCTACAAGGCTATTGGTAACAGCTCAGACAGAATCTATAATAGTCTTAATACCCCCTACCTACTTTTCTCCAGTTAACTTTAACAGTAATGAAAATCAGTAATATTATGGGGAGTGTTGTCTTTGTTGCTGTAGAACAGATGTTGCTTGGCATAAGAAGATCCATTGTGAGCTTCCTGTACCCTACGGGCTTTTTTTTTTAAAGGGTTTTATATTGTTTGATATCCATAAGCATTTTTTTTTTTAATTTGCATTGACCTCTTCCTCCTCTGTTGCCTATACTAGATTTCTTCCTAAGTTGAGAATTGTTTAGTATGGAAACTAAAACCATTTAAGGGGTGGAAAGTACTCCAGAGGATTTTGTAAATTTACCAAAGGGTGAGATATGGCAGGAAAAATATCTATTTTACACAGCTGGAGTTGATTTCCCTTAAGGAGGGTAAGAAGTCTGTCCTTGGGATTTGGTTGGGTTAGAAGACTATGGATGTAAAAAAAATAAAATGAAATATAATAAAACAGCCTACAAGTGCTGCTATTCCTGAGGTTTGTCAGAACTTCCCCTGCTTTTGGAGATACATTTTCTGACTCAGCTTTGCCTAAGGAGAGACGTCTATTTAAAAGTAAATTGTTTGTTTTTAATTTTATTTTGAATAAAATTATTTTATGGAATTTTATAGGTCACAAATATTTCATTATCTAATCATAATCTTGAATCCTTAAACTGACCTGAACTAAGGATGGCCGAGAGAAAGAAAAGAGGTACAGAAAGACAGACACAGACATAAACAGAGACAAAGAGAAACATTGTCCTGTTCACTTACATACATATGTGTGTATATATATATATATATATATATATATATATACACACACACGTGTGTTTGTGTATGTGTGTATAATAAAGGAAATGTATATATTAATTTGAATTGGAATCATAAGGGAAGATTCCTTAGAGATACAGGTCTTTCCTGTTTTTGACAAGCCTAACTCAAAAATAAAAATCATTTCTTTAACGTGGAGTTAAGAGATGGGTTGCCCATTTCAAGTACTGGACTACTTCTGTCATGAGACTGTCCTCTGAACCCACCATCCTTTCCGCCTCAAAATCACTTAGTCTGCCTGAGTGGAGCCAGAATTACAGCCCCACCTCCATTTGACTCATGATGGATTAGGAAGAATAGATGCTAAGGAAAAAGACTTGCTGTTTATGAGGGCCTTCTTCTGGGATGCCTGTCATTGTGGTGTGCTGACACAGGGGATAGATGGTAAATACAGAACAGGCATAAGTCTGTAAATTATTGGGCAAGATTGTAATAAGGAAGTTGCACAAAGGAAGGATGAAAGTTACCAGGTTCAGTCCCTTAGCAGGAAAGAGTGGAAGTGAGGGTTCCAGAAACATTTATTGTCTCTAACATTTTGCCAAGAAATGGCATTGCTCTAAATCATTTTGGATTCATGTGGAGATACATCACATTTTGATCATTCTTCTCTAGTTTCAATACATATCTATCTATATATATTCATATAGCATTATTCTTTACTTGCTATATTTTCAGGTAAAATTATTTCAATCTGATATTGTATGATGCAATATCTTCTGAGAAAATGGCATGAGTTAAGTAGTTTGGTTGGCAGAATTGTATTACACTACATTCTTATGCACTGGGGCCATGAATTTTGAATTGACTTTATTTCCTGCTGTGAGAATGAGAACATGTGGTTGATGTTATCAGGTTTTCAGCCCCACATGTCTTATATTGATTTACCAGAATAAGGAGACTTAACTGTGGCCCTGAGGGAACTTTTTTGTTCTGTCCTCCTGACTTCAGAGCAAGCTCAAGGAGGATGATTTTATAATGCTAAAGAAAAAGTCAGAGAGTCAGGGACTAAATAGAAAGAAAATTGTTTTCTACATGAGTTAATGAAAACCATCATTGCTCTGTGGGCCCCGTAAGTACCACAGGTAGCTGACTTTAGCATGTTTAGTAATAACACAAGGAAATGAGAAGTGCTTTTGTTATGTCTTTTTCCCCAATGGGTCATTAAAAGTTAGACATTCTGATTCTGCTCATGAAAATCTTATAAAAATGAATCCTTTCTTCTTGTAGTTATCATCTAAATTTTAACCCAAGATTTTCCTGGCAAATGACATTTTAGTCACTTAAGTTATTTTTTCCCAATTGTTCATAAAATATTTTCAGGTGTTAAATAAAAAGTTCTCTTACATTAGAACATGTTTTAAAAATGTAAATGAAACCATTCTTAATTTTTTTAAATTGACATACAGAACACCAGCTGCCTAAGACATAGTCTATTCATAATCACCTACATCGGTTCTTTGTTGTCAGGAAGAGCATAGGTCCTCCTATGAGCATCTAGTCTCTCCTTGGCCACAATGAGCTACGATGAAAGCTTCCAGAAATACCTCCCTTACTTCTGGAGAGCAGCTTACATGCTGAAAAAATGGATCACAACTAAAAATTAGTAAACTCATTCATCTTGATTTAAATGCAAGTAATCTATTTCAGATTCTAATGTGACTTATTTTCTACAAACAGGAGTCAATAAGAAAAGTATTTTGAAAAAAATAAAGTGGTTTAGAGTCAATTTTAAATACTTTCCCACCCCCAGTTTTTTTTTTCCTTAACAAAATGTGGCTGGTGTGATTGACTAGTCTTTCCAATTCAGTTTGCACCAGTCTTTAGTGAGAGAACAGAGCAAGGAACCCACGGTGGAAATTTCATGACTCACCGCACATTGACAAAACCATCTGCTAAGATATAAAGTGGCCAAGCACAGATGTTCCACCTGGGACTTCTCTAGAGTGATCCATTTACAGAGGTTAGGTCAGAGTTGTATTCTTCTGTTAATGATATCTTATTAAAAGAGATATATCCTTGAGCAGCAATAAATGGAAACTTTAGGGAAATATATTAAAAAAAAACTCCTTAAATATTTTCTTACAAAAATGTTAATGCAGCCATCTTTTGGACCTCTGGGAGCTTTCTATTTTAAAAGCAAACATTACAAATTAATTTGTTTTTGCTGCCTATTAATGAACTTAGGCTACTATTCTCTAACCTTCATTTTGGAATCTATGAACAATAATTCAAATGCTAACTACTCAGATAAGCATGCTGAAAGAAATCTCTATAGCACCATAACTAAAAATAATTTTCTGCCTCCCCTTCTGCTGAAGTGCTGAGAGACAAAATATCTGGGTACAGGCTTCCTATCTGGAGATTTTTTAGGCTGGTAAACACATCTTTTTTTAAGAGTACCTCCCCTTCATCACTGTGGAGGGTTTGCACTTTTTACCTTGACCATTGTAAAGCAAGATGCCAAATCCTAGCCCTGTTTCCAGATCTGAGATAAAGATACCATTTTGAATAGTCAGTGTTCAGTGCTGTTACTAGCACTGTTTGGCTGTGCAATTAAGAGAAGAGAATTATTAATGTGTTTCTTTGGTCAATAATCAGCCACAGTGATCACTGTGGAGTGATGCACTAATTTAGAACAATGCCAATCATGTATGGAGGGGGAAAAGAGGTGAATCTAAGGGAAGCGACTCAATTAGCAATGAAATATAACGAAGGCCTATAGAAAAGCTACATATATGTGTTTCCTCCTGTAGTAATAAAATGAGTGAGACTGATCAGTCTCATACTTTCCATATAAAACTTGCAGGTGATTTGAGGAGAGCCTTGATGACATTACTAGAGTGTATAATCTAATCTAGGCTTGGGAGACTTGACAGAATATAAGCTCTTGAGAAGAGGTATTTTTTTCTTTAATTTTATTCTCCTTTTCATACCTATTGATGCCTAACACACTTTATGGCACATAATAGTTACTTATTAGTTGTGATCTATTGTTTGTAAACTTCTATAGGTAGATAATTCAAGAAGGATCTGTCCATAAGATACCTGACTCACAAAGCCAGAAATGCACAGGCCAATTTGTAATATAAAACTAATTTATTCATTTAAACAGTGTGTGTATGTTTTAGGAAACTAGAGAGTTCATATTTACTAGAGATGATACCACCCTAACCTATCCACATGCATGGGAATGAAAATTCATGAAGTAATTCAGGGACCATTTGGTAAGCATGGAATTAGAATCCATAGTATTGAATAAAGGGAAAGTGGTAAATCCTGACATTTATAACTAAATAGGCAAAATATAGCAATGACACTATAAGGTACAACTTTCTAGTAATATGAATTTTTGTATCAGCAATATATTTTAGCTTTCACCTAATAAAATAATCCATTGCTTAAAAAAATCCCCAACTTTCTTAAAAATATTCATACTCTCACCTCATACACTTCCTATCAGCATGTGCCATTTTAACATCATAGAATTACATATCTGAAGCTGGCAAAGATCATAGATGTCATCTAATCTAACCTCTTAAATCTTGAAGATGAGGACATTTAAAACAAAATACAGCCAAACAAGTGATACCTCAGGTCACACAGCACTAAATTGTGAAATTGAGATTTGCACTAAATAATATGACTCTACTATACTACACATCATCCTACTTCAATTCACTGTAGTGAAAATTTGTTTATCCAGCATGAAAACGTCCTGTGCCCTTAAGTATCTGACACCTAAATATTCAAGTGAATGATGAATCTTGGAGAAACCTGGCAGCACTGTGGAGAGTCAAACTATCTGAAGTCCTATTATGTGCAGTTGCAAAAATATGCCTTCTTTTGTTTTTAACATTTTTAAGTGATCAAATTCTAAAAAATCTAGAAGCAATATTCTTATGCTTGTACTTTCAAGGAAAGAATTATATATATATATATACATATATATTTATTTAAAACATTTTGTCAGTTTGTTTTATGTTTAGAATTTATTAACGTGCATCCTAATAAAAATAATTAGACTTTTTTCTCTCAAAGTTTTTTTTCTTTTCTTTCTGTAATTAAAAAAAAACAATGATTGTGAGGAACAAATTATTGGAAGATTTTTTTTTTAATGCAATGCTTTTTTTCCCTGAAAAAGTGAGATGAAATGTTTGGGATAATGATTGGACCTATTATTTCACTGATATGGAGAATTTCTAGGGGAGTAAACTGCCTATACCAAAGCAGGTTAGTACTTTTACATTAATTTATAATCTTAGAGCTGCCTAGAACACTGAGAAGTTAAATTACTTACTTGCCCAAGGTCACAAAAACAGCACTCTAAATTATTACAAATAGATGATTTTTACATGTTAGTAAACTTATTAGGTGATTCTTAAAGGTTTTGTAGTTGTTATTGCTTTTCTCCCTTTTCAAAAGTGCCCTCATTCATAGGCCAGAAATGTGTTGCTTTTATTGGAACAAGATGTTTTTGCATAGTCTATAATGGGTTACAATGAAAATGGCAAAATGGATTTATAATCCCTGTATCACATCATTTTTAAATAAAATCATTGAATAAAGATGGCATTCAAAACAACTTAATTCTTATCACAGATTTATAAATAAATAAGATAGGGAATGTTTCCCCTCCTTTTATAGATATAGGCACAAATAATTTAAGTGATTTTGAGGTCACATAGAAAATTAGTGGTGAAGGTGAGGAAAGAATTAAGGTCTTCCTATTTCTATTATTCTTAGATATTGTGTATGACTTATGCTTTCAAATGCAAGGTATTTATTCATGAAAGATCAAGTGTGTATTTTAGAGTCAGTAAAGATTCATCTAAATGTCCCATACCAGCTATAGAGTACAGCGAAAACATTAATCATAATGAATACCCTTATTATTAAGGTTAAATGATGCATAAAACTGGAAGAGGTTTACTTTGCCACTGCTGTGGAGGATGCCCTGGCCTTGGATAAAATGAAAGAGGGTTTCCTTACAGATGGAGGAGGTACTTCAAATGTACTTAGACCATTCCAGGCTATGTCAATGAGATCCGTGTTCATGCAAAATAAATCAGACTAACAATACATAAAGGGAATTAGCAAATGAATGAAAAATGCCTGTTTTCTAGACTATGTGTGCAATTCAAAAGCTAATACTTTGAGGTACATATATCTAGGAGAGACTCCACAGTACAGAATAGTAAGAATGGAGAAAGCTGGATTGCATTTGGCAAAATATGCCTTACTTTTAATGATTCTTGGCTGTTCCTTAGCATAAAATCCATTCATTTTAAGAGCAATCATTTTCTGGTGATATTATATGACTACAAATTATGGAACCCTACAGCCTCTAGATAATCAAACAAAACACCAAAAGTGGAAAAAGTGGATTATGGATGTGTGTCTACTGTGTAATCCTTCTAATGCAGAAAAAAAAGTGGTTTAAAAAAATATCATAGAGGAAATACATAGCAGAAGAGTAGTGAGGGTGTTTTTGTAGTGAGGATAAAATATTACAGAGTGACTATAGCAAGGATCCCCATAGAATAAAAGAAAACTAGAGGAAGGTCACTAACATTGTGTGTTCATCATCATTTTAAGATCTATGGTAGAACAAGGACAAAAATGTTGCAGACTAAGAAGATACTGGTGGTGTTTTCAAATCCTCAAAAAATTCATATTTGCTGATGTAAATTTCTAGCTTCTTTGGGGAAAGGTTTTAGGGCAAAAGAGTAAAAGAAGAAAGAAGAAAAACTTGATCTGAAATAGAAGAATTAAATAGTATTGGTATTGTGTAGGGACCCTGGATTCACAAAAGAGGCCAGAGATTAAAGAGAGATGGTAATTTGGAGAAATTTGGACAAAATTGAGGAAAATTTCAAGGACTAAAATCTCCTGCAGCAGATTCTACTTCGGCTTTTGGGAGAGAAAGTTAAAAGAAGAGAGTCAAGAAGGATATAAAATTGAGGATTAATGAATAAGTACCTGCAGGTCTCAAGAAGGACTTATAAAGAAATAAAGAATGGAACTGGCAGGATAAAGTAAATAAGAAAAGTTAAGTGGAACAATTTGGTACGTACATCAAAGTTGTAGAGTGTATGGGTGGATTGGGCAGATTGATAAAAATAAGTAGGAATTTGGATCAAGGAAACAGAAAAGTAGAATGAGTTTATGCAGTTGTTCTTAAGATTGGGGGGAGGGGAATTGGATCGGGCTATAAAGTTAGCAACAATTGATGATAGGATTTTAATCATTTGTTTAAAGGTGAGATGAAGATATCCACTAGTTATGGTGGGGGTGGCTAAGAACATCAATTAACATAGAGAATGAGTAAAAATTTTTAGTGACTTACATTCAGGATGATGTTTACTTCTCCACCACTGACTAGTGGCTGATCTCTGTGTTTCAAGTGGAGGGGCTTGAACAAAGCATCTCCACAATCCAACTTAACAGAGGGAGGAAAGAAAGAAAGAAAGAAAGAAAGAAAGAAAGAAAGAAAGAAAGAAAGAAAGAAAGAAAGAAAGAAAGAAAGAAAGAAAGAAAGAAAGAAAGAAAGAAAGAAAGAAAGAAAGAAAGAAAGAAAGAA
>NW_027187324.1:2913049-2913124 GCF_028583685.1 Petaurus breviceps papuanus
AAGAAAGAAAGAAAGAAAGAAAGAAAGGAAGGAAGGAAGGAAGGAAGGAAGGAAGGAAGGAAGGAAGGAAGGAAG
>NW_027187324.1:2913134-2978711 GCF_028583685.1 Petaurus breviceps papuanus
GAAGGAAGGAAGGAAGGAAGGAAGGAAGGAAGGAAGGAAGGAAGGAAAGAAGGAAGGAAAGAAGGAAGGAAGGAAGGAAGGAAGGAAGGAAGGAAGGAAGGAAGGAAAGAAGGAAGGAAAGAAGGAAGGAAGGAAGGAAAAGAAAACAGAAATTATATGCATGGAAAATGGGGAAGAGTTCTCAATTCAGTATGAGGGAGAAAAATCTAAAGTAGAGGAAGGGCAAGTAGACCCTTGTTAAGAAGTCAAGAAAAAAATCATGCAGAGAAGAAAGGGCAAGAAAAACATAAGTATATATCTGGGGAAAAAATGGCAACAAAAAAGTTTTATGCTCTTACTGAATACGAGGTAATTGGACATATTAAGAACATATAAAGTGAGAGGAAAGAGCAGAAGAGTCATGGTTAGTAATTTCTTGCTTAATAGCCAGATTTGTCCACCCAAAATAAACAAATTTTATAAACTAAATTATTTGGTTATAAAATTCTTGTGATGTGTAACAGAGACATAGGTAACAATGCAAGATTTCTTAAAATTGTTGACCACTACTCACTTCTAGTGGGCAAAAATTAAATAGAAAAGGAATATAAAAAGTATTAAAGATAGCAGAGTTTTAGGTCAGAGGTAAAAGTTTTATTTTCCTCACTGCTGCACAATGAATACAAATGATTGATTTGGAATTACAAACAGCTGACTGAGAAAATGGGGTTTAAAAATAGAATTGGCATTTCTGAACCATGACTAAAACAGAATAACCAGAAGAGAGTATACCTTACAGAGCTTTTAAAAAATGTATATTTTTTCCAAGTGTCTTTCAAAACCAATGAAAAGAACTTGAAACCAAAAAAGATCAGGAAGGAGCCAGAATTTCCCTATATATACTCTCCTCCCTAGATACCATGAATGGTAGCTATAATTAAGGAAGGAGAAGTAGTTACATGTAGCCATGGATAAAGAGTTGAGCTGGCATTAGGAAGACCTGAGTTCAAGTCTAGCTGATACACTCATCAGTTGTGTCAATCTGGGTAAGTCACTCAATAGAGGTATGCCTCAATTTCCTCAATTGTCAAGAGATAATCACACCTAATAGAGTTGTTATGAGGATCAAATGAGATAGTATAGCATAGTACCTAGTTCATTGTAGGCACTTAATAAATGTTTTGTTCCCTTTCCTCCTCCCTGTTTGTATTTTTGAATATGTGTATTACAAAATGACCAAATTATAATATTGTTATATAAAATATATTTATATCTGGGTTATTATAGTGATTAAAACAAGATAGTTACACTTTTGTTGGTATTATTACCATGTAATTATAATCTGTCATTGCAGTACCTATATATATATATAGTTATATATATATACATTGCAGTACATATATATATATATATAGCTACAGTGCAGGTTAAACATGATATATTTCTTCATTAGTTTCTATATATTTTAAGATTAACTTTATAGATAGAAAATAACACTTTATTACATATTATATGGAGGAATGGGGAGTGTTTTGCATGATAGTAAATGTAAAGCATACCCCCACTTATACAGTGAGGGGAAAAAAGGATTGAATCTATGTATTTCCTAGAAAAAGTCAGTGTTCAGTGTAAGTCACTGACAGAAGACACTTTAGATTGCTGTTAGATTTTTTTGGTTTGTTTGTTTTGTTGGGACTCAAGTAGAATGCTGGGCCTTAAGTCAGGAAAACATTTTTCTGAGTTCAAATCTGACCTCAGACACTTAATGAGTGCAAGTCTCTTAACCTTGCTTGCCTCAGTTTCCTCATCTGCAAAATAGACTAGAAAAGGAAAAGGCAAACCACTCCAGTATCTTTGACAAGAAAACCCCCAAATGGGGTCATGTATAGTCAGACAAGACTGAAAAATGACTGAACAACAAGTAGAATAAAAGATTGAATGGGTCATTTGTCTGGCACAGTGTGAAGTACTTATATTTTTTATAAAGCTATTTTTCTAGATGCTTATGTAGGTCATGGCAAACTAGGAGCAAAATTATGAATGTATTTTTATTTCTTGGGAAGACTTTTTGGTGAATCATCTAGAAACTATTATAAATGATTCCCTTAGGATAATACTTAAAATACTATGCTTTAAAGAAGATCTGTGAAATTAATGTGTGTGTATTCTTAAAGTTATCAAAGTTTTTAAAAAAAATAATTGATAGAATCTCCTAATAGGAATTCCAGTGTTTGACAAAGGCATCAGTGAGGGATATTCTCAAGACTGTCTGTTCTATACCCCTTTGGTGCACTTTTGTTCAATTAAATTCAATTTTATATAAATCAATTTAATAAATATGTATTAAATACTTGCTACATATGAGGGATTAGTTATGCAGTAATAAAAAGCAATATAGTTTTCCAGAATCCTTTAAGGAGCATAAAGTCTTCTAGGGAAGTAACATCTACATTAAAAAAGGATAAGATAAAAGAAGACAAGGACAAGGAAGTGACTCAGAACTGTACTCTAGGATAATTTGAGAAGAGAAAACATTTTCAATGAGGGGAATGAGGAAAGGTTTCATGGATAAAGTGGTGACTGAACTGAGGAATAAAGGAAAAGAAGGCATGTCAGAAAGAAAAAAAAAGATGCATGAGTAAATTCTTGTCACAGGTGATGGCAAATGTAGAAGTGGCAGAATGAAAGAAGGGATCCTTCGTTAGGTTTGGATGGAACAAAGAATGTGCAAAATGTAGTAAGGAATAATTAGGTTGGAAAGCTAAGCCAGAAATAAATTAGAGAGGAAGCTTTAATTCCAGAATAAGAAGTTTGCATTTTGTTCTGCCCCTACCTGAAATTAAAAGGAATGTTTTAGCATCACCCTCATTTTGCAAAGGAATAGATAATTTGAAAACAGTTATTTAGTTGCTTTTAAATCATTCCTTCTAAGATAATTATAACTACTTTTACCTTTACTTAAATGTGAAATTTTCTGATCCTTAATAATTACTCTAAATATCTTTTAGCTTATGAACATTTTTGTAAATTAAAATTGGACGGCCTTTCATTATTACCATCCAATCACTGATGTACTTTTTATGAGTATGATTTAAACCATTGTTTCCTAATTCTTTGATGGAAAATTTCCCAAATGGAGTAAAAACATAGCTTTACCAATTATATGAAAACTAAATAGATTTAAGTATATAGTTAATAAACAGTTGTTTCGATCCATGAGATTTCATACATCTTTAACTAGATTTGAGGTTTTTATGTAAAGTCTGTCACAGAGATATCACATAGACTTG
Organism: Petaurus breviceps papuanus; assembly: GCF_028583685.1. Taxonomy (NCBI): domain Eukaryota; kingdom Metazoa; phylum Chordata; class Mammalia; order Diprotodontia; family Petauridae; genus Petaurus; species Petaurus breviceps. The sequence goes on from NW_027187324.1 coordinate 2,916,404, forward strand.
TTATACTCTTGATGACTTTAAGTCCATGCACCAATGAATAGATCACAGTCATTCATATATATCATTTTTCATCTATGACAAGCATATTGATAAAATATTTCATTAAATAATGTATCCTAGCACAATTGAATATAATCTACTAATATATATTGTTTTTTTTTTTCATTTTCTATAACCAATTTTGATTCCTAAATGTTAAGGCATCAAAAATGTAAATAACATACTTTAAATGGTGCTATGTATATTGCCAAGGTGCATGTTATATTACTAACCAATGTCTCTATATTCTCTCAACAATGATTCACAATATAGATAATAAAAACGGGATGGATATTTTCATATATATATCACTTTATTAATGAGTATGGGGATAGGGGAGTAGAGCAAAGAGCTGGAAGATCGCTTGCCCTGGTTATGGAAATCCTTATTCCACATCCTTTTGAAATGTAGGAGATAAGAAAATACTCAGGTTAATTAAATTCTACCCCCTTTAGGCATTAAAAATCACCTTTCCTTCCATAATTCTTGGATGGACATATTTAAAAATAGATATTATGGTTTTTCCTTATTTTGTAAACAGGATATGCTGGCTATAAATTTAATCATTATTATTCCTGCTACTTTAAGTTATTATTTAATTCTTGAGTTATTGAGACAATCTGTTTAGACTTTCATACAGATTTTATGTTTTCCAATAATTACTTGTTTACTTGTCTTGACCTATACAAGACTTTTTTTGTTGTTTTTTGTATTCTTTTGAGAGTCCAGAGCTTATTAAATATTTATTGAATTGAATAAGATTAGATCAGTATTTTGTATTATACTTCTTTGTGTATAATATATGTCATGTCCCTCTACATGGCTAAAAGTTCATGAAAAATGGTGATACCTAATATAAGCTTTTTTTAATTTCATTTAGTAGCTAACACCATTCTTTGTACATAGAATTATCTTAAGATTTTTTGTTGCATTGATTCACGGGCAAATATTTTCTGATCTGTAGGTGCAAACTAAAAAACTATTGCTTATGTATCAAATTGTTTATACCTTTCCTTTCTATGAGTAGGTTTGTCTTTGTAAAACATAGAGTCTTTTACGCTACTTCTATCAATTTTTCCCATTATGCCTTTGGATTTTTTACAGGACAGGGTGCCAAAATGTTTAAAGTTTCTCAGTAACTTGATCTACCCACTCAGACAGGAACATAGAGGAAAGTCAAATGGCTCTGGGAGTATGGTAGAATTGAGTTAGTTAGTCTCTTGGTAATGAAGGCAGTTCTTCAAAATTATAAATTACAGAGTTACTGGTTGACTTTAAAAGGAGTTAAAAGTGTTTAACTTGATGAAGTTATAGGCACCCACACAAGTCATTATATTCATATATGTGGGCATGAACATATGTGTGTTTCTGTTTATAAATATATACATATATAAGTATATGTATACATATAATAATTCAATCAAAAAGATTTATCAGTGTCTACAATGTGCCAGACACTATTCTTGTTGATGAAGAAAAAAGGAAAAAAGAAAAGCTTCCCTGATCTTAAGGAACTTTCATTATATTGGCTCTATGTAGTTGTTCCATTGTGTGGCTCTATTAATGTGTGTTTACCTGGGTATGTATAGATGTGTTGAGATATATATTGTGTGTGTGTTTGAGAGACAGAGACATAGAGAGACAGAGACACAGATACAGAGAGAGAGAGAGACAGAGACATAAAAATTTTTAGTAGATGTTCAAGAATTTCATTTTTTTTATGTTTTTATAGAAACAAAGTCATAAGACTTTTTTTTTCTTGATGTTCCTTTTAGAAAAGGATACTAGGTCTCAATGAATAGCCAGATTAGATGGTTATAATACAATTATCTAATATAAGGCCTGTCCTCTTTTGACATTAAGCAAAATGGTCAATTCATTTTGATAGGCATTATAGCTTACATAAATCATTTAACTTATCAGTGATCCCTTTATGGCACTCTCAATTCAGCTATGTTTTTATAACTTTTCTAGTTCTAGACAGGCTTGGTACTATATAGAAATACTTTAATTCATAATGCCAATTTATTATTTTCTACATTCAATGTAGCCATGCTCTCCTAAAGATTGAAGATTTTATTATTAGTATTATTTTCTAATGCTATTTGAAAATATGTTAGAAGTTGCAGAAAATAATGCACCTAGTTTCTTATCCTTTTCCTTTTTTTTTTTTGCTTTTTGCAGGGCGATTGGGGTTAAGTGACTTGCCCAAAGGCACATGGCTAGTAAGTGTGTCAAGTGTCTGAGGCCGGATTTTAACTCAGGCCCTCCTGACTCCAGGGACAGTGCTCTATTCACTGTGCCATCTAGACACCCCTGTGCACGTAGTTTCTAACCCTTAAAATATTTCTGTATTTGTACTCTAATATTAAAGTAGCTAGGTGATGCAGTGGATAGAGCATGGAGCCTAGAGTCAGAAAGACCTAAATTCAAATCTGACCTCACATTTACTAGCTGTGTTACCCTGGTCAAGTCATTGAACTTCATTTGCCTCAGTTTCCTCATCTGTAAAATAATCTGGAGTAGGAAATGTCAAACAATTCCAATATCTTGGCCAAGAAAACCCCAAATGGGGCCATGAAAAGTTCAACACTGCTGAAAAAAATGAACATTATAATATTATAGATTTTTAGTGTAACATTTAATTAATATGTTTAGAATTAGAACTTGAAGGGACCTTAGTTATTTAGTCTAAACCTCAATTTTTGCAGATGAGGAAAATGAGTCACAGAAACATTGTAACTTGTCTAAAATCAGATGGGTATCAAGTAGGAGAATTGGAATTTGAAACCCAGTCCCCTAATTCAAATCCAATACTCTTTTAATTGAATTGCTTCTCTAGATACAAAGACTGACCATGTATCTTTGAATCTTGGTTTTCTTTTGTTTTGATTGTTTACTTGTTTGATTGTATACTTTTATAGTTCAGGACTATTTTATGCAACAAAAAAAAAAGACTTTTATGTACTCCCTTCTCATTTCCCCTCTTGAACTTCCTGCTTTCATCTGACACTCAGGTTATAAACCACTTTGTTGCTTTTTTTCTGGAGGTGTGAAGGCAAGGGAATTGGGGTTAAGGTGACTTGCTCACGGTTACATAATTAGTAAGTATGTCAAGTGTATGGGTTCAGATTTGAACTCAGGTCCTCCTGACTCTAGGGCCTGTGTTCTATTCACTGAACCATCTAGCTGCCCCAATATACCACTTTCTACATGAAACCCTGTTTGATCCCCCAGCAGTAACTGCTTTCCTTCTCCCAAACACCTGATATTCATTTTATAATATATACATTTATATATATATATACATATATATATATATCACAGTTATGTAGATAGATAGATAAATAGATAGATGGATAGATAGAAATACACACATAAATACATGTATGCATACACAAATAAATACACTTTATGTGCCCATGGAAAATGCAGACTAAATAGAGATAAAGATACACAAGATATGAAAATATCTATATATCTATATGTATCTATATATGTGCAGCTATGGATATGCACATGTGTATATAAAATGGGTAATACAATTATAATATTGATAATTATAATATTATTTTTTAAAGAAGAAAATAAATTATATCCATGTATGAGAATTAGATATACCTTAAAATGTATTGGAATATTGATTATATTATTTTATCTAAATCAGTTCATTTATCATTTGCATCCCTTGAATAATCTATTTCTAAGACCATGTAATATAAGCTTTACATGTAGAGGCACTTTTTAATAGTCTTCTTTTCCTTTAAGAGGATATCAACATATCTTGTCTACCTAAAAATACTGGAAAACAAGATTTGTAACCAGATATTTTAATGTACTTTCCCATCAATTAATAAAAAATGTTAATGGCATTGGATCTATCACAAGAAGAAGCAGGTATGTTTTCAAAGTGTTATTAAATGTGAAAAAATAGAATAGAATATCTAATACTGAAAATTATAAAGTGCTTCCACTGATTTTGATTAGTTATAAAGAATGGTTAAATGAAGCAGGATTTTTTATTTTGATATTTTACTTGCTATACCTTTTTTCCCAAAAATTACAAGTTGACAATTGTTAGCATTCATTTTTTTACATATTTTGAATTCCAGATTTTTCTCCCTCCCCTCTTCCTAAAATGGTAGGTGATTTGATATAGGTCATGCATGTGCTCTTATGTAAATCATTTCCATATTTGTCACACTTGTGAAAAAAGAAGCAGGTGAAAAAGGGAAAAAAATTAAAAAGAATAAAGTCCATCAGCTCTTTAGTTGGTTGTGCATAGCATTTTCCTTCATGAATCCATTGTGCTTGTCTTGGATCACTGTTGATGAGAAGAGTTGATTCATTCATAGTTCATTATGCCATAATTTTCCTGACCCTGTGTACAAAGTCTTCCTGGCTCTGCTCATTTCACTTTGCACCAGTTCATATGAATATTTCCAGTTTATCCTAAAATGTGACTCTCTTTTATTTCTTATTGCATAATAGAATTCCTTTACATTTTTATACCACAGCATGTTTGGCCATTCCCCAATTGATGGGCATTGTTTAATTTCTAATATCATTGATTTCTTCATCAAAAACTGCTGTCTATATTCTTTGAAAATTTATCAATTGGAGATTGGCTTGTCTTCTTATAAATTTGACTTAGTTCTCTATATATTTGAGAAATGAGTCCTTTTTCAGAGACACTTGATGTAAAGATTGTTTCCCAGCTTTCTGCTTTCTTTTTATTCTTAGTTGCATTGGTTTTGTCTGGGTAAAAGCTTTTAAATTTAATATTATCAAAATTATCTATTTTAATTTTCATACTCTTTATCTGTTGTTTGGTCATGAACCTGTAACTCACTTAACTTCTCCTTTAAGATTTGGATGATATACCACTTGATGTATATGTGTTTAGTATTGATATTACTCCTTTTAGCAAGATGCAGTTTCCTTCGTTATCTCTTTTCATTAGGTCTATTTTTGTTTCTGCTTTGTCTGAGATCAGGACTGTTACTGCTGCTCTTTTTAAAAATTTCAGCCAAAGCATGATAGATCCTGCTCTAACTCCTTGCCTTTGCTTGGTGTCTGTCTCTCTGTTTCAAGTGTTTTTGTTATAAACCATATATTGTAGGATTCTGAGTTTTCATTCACTCTGCTATCTACTTCTATTTTATGAGAGAGTTCATCTCACTCACATTACAATTATTACTGACTGGATTTCCTTCCATCTTGTTTTTTCTCCTTTCTGTCCTCTCTCCTTTCCCTCCTTGACAGTGTTTTGCTTCTGTCTACTGCCTCCCCTGATCTTCCCTCTCTTCTGTCAGTAAGCCCTCCCCTGACTTTATTTAATCTCTTACACTCCTACTTTCCTGTAATTTAAGATAAGATTTCTATATTCACATGGTCGTGTATATTATTCCCTCTTTGAGCCAATATTGATTAGAGTAAAATTCAAGCAATACACATTTTCCACTCTCTGATCTTTCCCTCCAATGAATAGAAATTTTGTACCTCTTTATGTGAAATAATTTACCTCGTTCCATCACTATCTTCATTCTTCACCCATTGTACTCATCTTTTTCATTTCTTTATGTTATTTTATGTCATTCCCTTCAATTCACCTTATACCTGCATCTTCAGTCTATGTATATTCTTTCTAGCTGTACTATTAGCAGTACACTTTTTAAGAATTACAAGTATTACATTCCCATGTGGGAATGTAAACAGTTCAGCTCCATTGAATCCCTTATGTTTTCTTCCCTTTCTCCCTGTCCCTCCCAGCCCTTTAGGCTCCTCTTGAGGATTAATATTGGAGATTATTTTTGTTGTTGTTCCACTATGATTTCCTCCCTGTGAAAACTTGAAATCCTTCTATTTCATTAAGTGATAATTTATTCATTTGGAGTGATATGCCTCATTTCCCTGGGTAGGTGATTCTTGGTTGTACTCCTACTTCATTTTCTTCCAGTATATTATGTTCCACGACCTCCAATCCTTTACTATTACAGCTGCTAAGTCCTGTGTAATACTGATGGTGTCTTCCCAATATTTGAATTGTTTTTTCTGGCCATTTACAATACTTTTTCCCCCTTAATTTGATACTTTTGTAATTTGGCTTTACTGTTTCTAGGAGTTTCTATTTTGAGATCTCTTTCCTGACACGATATGTGGATTCTTTTGATGTCTATTTTGCCCTCTGGTTCCACGACATCAGGGTAGTTTTCCTTGATTCTCTCTCTCTCTCTCTCTCTCTCTCTCTCTCATGGCAATTGGGATGAACTGACTTGCCTAAATTCACTTGGCTAGTGTTAAGTGTCTGAGGCTGGATTTGAACTCAGGTCCTCCTGACTCCAGGGCTGGTACTCTATTCAGTGCTCCACCTATCTGCCCCAACAATTTCTTGAAAAATGCTATCCTTCCAGAAAAATTATTTGAAAAAAAAGACAACACCTGTTACTATTAAAAACACTAGAGAGGGTAGGAATAAACAGTCTTCTTTAAAATTTAAGTAGAATCTAGCTGAAAGCACCAGCAAGCATTATACATAATGGGGATAAGTTAGAAATATTTCCAAAAAGTTCAGGGGTGAAACCAGGATGTTCATTATCACCACTATTATTCAATGTGTTAATAGAAATGTTAGCTTACACATTAAGAAAAATAAATTGAAGGAATTAAAATACCCAAAGAAGAAACAAAGCTATCACCCTTTGCAGATGATATAATGATATACTTAAGAGAATCAAGTGAAAAAATTACTTGAAATAATTAACAACTTTAGCAAAGTTACAATATATAAAATGAACCCACATAAATCATTGGTATTTGTATATATTACTAACACAGCCCAATACCAATGATAGAAAGAGAAATTCCATTTAAAGTTACTATAGACATTATAACATATTTGGGGGTCACCCTGCCAAAACAACCCTATGAACTATATGAAGACAATTACAAAAGACTTTTCACACACATAAAATCAGATCTAAATAATTGAAAAAAATATATGTTGCTCATGGGTAGGCTGAGCTGATAGAATAAAAATGATAATTTTGCCTAAATTAATTTGATTATTCAGTGCCACAACAATTGAACTAGCAAAACATTATTTTATATATCTAGGAAAAAAAAACAATAACAAAATTCATCTGCAAGAACAAAAGGTCCCAAATACCAAGGGAATTAATGAAAAGAGATGCAGGGGAAGGTGGCCTAGCCACACCAGATCTTAAATTGTTATAAAGCAGCAATCATCAAAACTACTTGGTACTGGCTAAGAAATAAAGTGGTGTATCAGTGGAATTGGTCAGGTATAAATATATTAAAATTAGTTGAAAGAAATGAAGATATTTCATTAACTACTTCTCATTGCCTAGCTGTATTGTATATTCCTGCCTTTCACTCACACTATAGTACAGTCAAACTGGCCTCCTTTCTCTTCCTCACACACAGAACTCTAACTTCTGTTTCCAATATCTTTGCACCCGTGTCTCACTTGTCCAGAATATATTCTTTATCAGTTATTCGTTCATAAATTAGGTTGAATCAGATGTCTTCAATGTCTAACTGGGATCATCTTACTGAGTGAATGGTAGTTTAACTCAGAGAGGAGGAAATGGAAGTAAGAATGCATATAATTATGGAATATGGCAAATGGCCTAACGAGCTATTTTGTACTATCAGGAAATAAAAGAATAGTTGAAATAGATGAACAGTGATGTTCATGATGCACCTACTGATGACTCAATGCACCTACTTTTATAGTGTTGCTTAATTGCCTTGATAATGATTTGTTTCTATTGTTAGTATTCTCAACATTTTCTCTTTTCTACTTACATATTTTATTATTTTTGTCATTTATATTTTAGTTCTTTTGCAAGACATCACAGCATAGGGAAGAGTAAGAAAACTTTGACTCTGGGAAGACAGGTTCAGATCCCACCTCTAACACAAACCAGCTACACTATCTTAGATGAGTCATTTATATCTCAGTGTCCTAGGCAATTAACAAGACCAGAAGTTGAGGTAAGGTATTGCCCTACTTGGCAGACGGAATTTCCTCACTAGAGAATTCCCTATACCAATGAAATCCATGATCTATCAACTGTCCCCATAGTATCATTACATAAAACATGTTAGTAATCCAGATTCTTTTTTTCTTACTTAAATAGGAATGTGACTTGCCCTAAATCTATTTTACTACTTGTTACATGACAAATCCTATGTGTATATGTGGCATGCAGAAGAGTTACTATATCTATGTCAACCAACTGCCACACCCAGGGCAGACAAGTCAATAGTTAAAGCAGCAAAAGATTAGGTAGAGACAGGAGACAGCAGGTGTTAGATGAGTCAAACCAACTCAACAACTTTGAACACCATCTCTCTTTTCCACTAATGGAAGCAGACCAGAACGCTTAGCCCAAGCACCTTGACAATGGCCTACAGACCAGTGCTCTCAGCTATTATCTGAGGAACAACTTGTATGAAGATGCAGCCTATCAACTACTCCTGGTATGCCACACCCACAGCTACTAAACACTTACAAAAATTGATGTGATTCATCAATGGAAATGATATTAATGTAGAAGTGTTTATATCTGCTTCAATGCTGTTCCATTAGAAGCATGTACTATTTCATCTGACTTGCAGTTGAAAGCTTCCATGTGTATTTTCTCCTGCAAAGTGAGGTCCTAGAGAGGACTGTCTTGCTTTTCTGTTTCTATCTCCAGCAATTAGTACTGAGCTTTTTACATAGTGAGAATTTTGTACAAATTTCATTAGTTCATTCATTCATCTATAAGAATATTTTACCCTGGGGCGGCTAGGTGGAACAGTAGAGTATGGGCCATGGAGTCAGGAGGACCTGAGTTCAAATCCGACCTCAGTACTTGACACACTTACTAGCCATGTGACTTTGGGCAAGTCACTTAACCCCAATTGCCCTCCAAAAAGCAAAAAATTAAAATACTCTATTTAATTGTAGAGTATTTTTTTTCAATTTTAAATATTCTTTTGAAAAAGGTCTTCAAGACTTAGTTTGGAGTTTCCCCCTTACACATAGTCATGATATGGAGATATTTTTCTTTTAAAAACAAGTGTACTGTTCCAAGTTGAATTTGTTTTACTGTTGAAACCATTGAGAAACTTATTTTATGCCCACAAAAGTTTGTGTAGTATCACAAGATGAAAATATAATATTGAAAGAATTAGATTTTAGCCAACTTCCATTTTGCTTAGCATTTTTAACGTATTCCCTTTAATTATGACATAAATCAGCGTTTTGCTGTTTTCAACTGATCTTTGTCAGGACCAGTCCTCTTAAGGACTTAATACTTTGCAACCAAGATAGCAAGTGATGGTAGTATAGAAAAATGATGGTTGTGGCTGATTATCAATCAACTAGTAATTAAGTTATAACAACTATGATTGGTATTAATAGAATGGTAGCAATGAAAACAAACTGTTTGCAAATACTTCAATTTATAAGAGTGGAAAGAAAATAAAAAAATAAATCACCAAAACACTAATAAATTTAATCTACAACTTAAAGTACTTGCAATGAGTTTGGAGACTCTACAGACAAAGGGTGACAGTGAAGATGATGTACTTTTCAGCTTGAATGTTGAATAGTACCATGGAAGCATTATGGTTTTTTAGCTGTCACATAAGCAAGGCCAATTGACATGAAAACATGTGAATTTGAACATGTTGTCAAGTGATGCTTTTGGACATCAAGTAGACATGCTTTAAAAAAATATGGAGAAAGTATAAATGTGGAGAGGAACTCAAATGAACCAATAGAAATTCCTAAGGTAATGCTCAAAAATAACTCCTATATTTTAATAATTTCTTAATATATTTTTGTTACCACCATTTCAGAATAGTAAAATGATATGTAAAACTTAAAGCATTATAAACATAACAAAATTCATTATGATTATATAGATGGAGGTTAATATCAAGGTTTTAAGAATTGGAATAAATAACTCATCAGTTTATGATAAGTACCCTGATAAGTAAGCTTAAGTAAGCTGGTCCATGAGTGAAAGAAACACAATAAGTCATGGCCATAGAACATCTCAAAGAGCATCTGATGAGTTATAATTATAGTTATATACTGTTTCCAATCTGTACCTGGACTGACACAATGATCTATCCTTGAAATATTGGATGATTATGATGATGATGATTTTATTCTAAATGCTATGGATTTCAAATAGATATGATTTAAGGAAAAGTCATTAATCTGCTAACTTTATCTTATATTTAATATTCTATGGACTATTGCCTGAGTGGATAAAATGACTTATTTTGGTAATTCTTTTGATAATTGATTAAGAATACTCAGATATGAGCTCATATTCCATAGATTCATTGAAAGTATCACTGGAACAATTGTGTTAGAAGTTAGGGCAGGAGGCATAACATGCCTCTTCTTGTTGCCACATAGATTTAATTATTTAAACTAAATTTCTATATTTTGAAAGTTTTTTTTCATTCCTTGTACTTTGAAGATATAGTAATATCTATGAAAATCATAATTTAAAACTTTATGGATTTTATTATTTGTGGGCACCAGTTTTCCCATGATGAGGCAACAATCTCATTATAGTTTATTTAGTTAACAAAAATATTTGGCATATTTGTAATTATATTACTTTTAAAAGAGAATGAACAGTCTCACATTAGAATGCATCCCAGGCACTTAATACAGTAACTTGCTCATAATAGGTGCTTAAATGCTTGTTGACATGATTTATTGATATCAAGTTTATAATTCTAGTACGTGATTGTGACTTTCTAGGTATCGAGTAGATGCTATTTTTTTGGTAACCTGCAATGCATTTCATAGTTTCAACCATTTTTTTACATGATTTGTATTGACCAAAATGTCCAAGCTCTTTAAAGACAATTCTTTAATTTCTTATGACAGTGATATGCTCTTGAAACACTATATAAACTCTTTCATTTTTATAACAAATATGGCACGAATTTGTTCAATGTGTTCTTGTCAAAATATTCTTGATTGAGTTCATGTAGGTTTGACTCATAGAGATCTGTTGATTCTACTTTTAAAGGCTGTTTGAAAATAAATCACTTTCAGTTGCATCTGACAAATATAGCAGTATATACCTCTTGTTATCCTTTACTATTTCTGGAAAATGAGATCTATTTGTTCCAAAATTGTGCAAATATGCATGTATGTGTACATATATTTTTTCAAACCATATATGTAAATATAGGTGTGAATGTATATAGACATATGTGTGTACATGTATATAGGTGTATATGTGTGTGTTTTGTGTATAAAATATGTATGTATTAAGTTGTTATTTTTCAGTTGTGTCTGACTCTTGATGAAATTATTTGGGATTTTGTAACAAAGTGTAATGGAAATGCAAATTTAAAGATCTTCCCTCCCCCTAGGCCCTTTGATAGGCTTTAGAGACTCTGAGAACCTTCCTTGATTTGAAAATGTACTCTGCCTCCTAATAGACTGAATGTGGTCACATGGAGCCTGTGGCAGGAGGCTTGGTTTTCAGGAATGCCCACACCTTGATGCTGTGTGATTGGGCAGTGTGTCAATAGGGTGGTTACATTCTCTGACCCAGGAGAAGGCTATATAATCCCTGATGTGAGGCTTTGCTATGGGGCTAACTTTGAGAAGTGTTTTGTGATTTCATCAGATGAGACTCTGGAATGCCATTGTTGAGAGGCCCCCGGCTTTGAACAAACCCAGATGTTTATTTGGTATGGATGTAATGGTTGGACAGTTTGGAAATCTGTCTACTTGATCTGTTTCTCTGTCTTGATAATTCTGTCTGTAATACTCTGAAGTTCGGGGTACTGACCTTTTTTCCCTGAACTAGGTAAATGATATATATTTGACTGATTAAAGTAAGCTTGTTAACCAATTTTGAGTTGCTTTCCTTTAGCAAAGCAGATCTAAGAACCTGTGTTGGCAGCCACCCTGGGGACACTTGGGTGCTTGCTGCTGCACAAAGATAGTAGAGTGGTTTACTTTTTCATTCTCCAGTTCATTTTTTAAATGAGGAACTGAAGCAAACAGTTAAGTGACTTACCTAGTATCACGTAACTAAGTGTCTTAGGCTGCATTTGAACTCACAAAGATCAGTATTCTTTACTCCAGGCCTGGTGCTTTATCCATTATGCCACCTATCTGCCTCTGTGTACACACACATGCACAAACACACATGTGTGTATATGTTCACTTATATGTATATAAGTATATCTATGCATACATGCATGCATGCATATATGGATGTCTATATACATATGGATATATACATGTTTACACATATGTGTTTATATGTTACAGAAGACATATTATATTATATTATATCAAATCAGATCATATTGTATTGTATATAATATAACATATTAAATACATATGCCACCATATTATATGGTCTGAGAGTATCAATGAATCTCAATAATTTAGACAGAGATATACCATGATATGGGAAATATTTTTTTTTCTTTTGTCCAGTCTGATGACTCATGAAGTTCCTCTTGTGTGCATTTCTCGCTTGTTTCAGTGTTTATTTCAGAGTCTATAGCTTGTCCTTTTCTCTTCATGGATCTTTCTCCATGTCATTCTGGGTTATTAACTTTCCACATTTGTTAGTAAATGTTGCCTTTCTTTGTCATTAACTAGTATCATTTTGGAATCTATTCCTTCCCAACCCCATGCTGCTTGGGTTTCCAGGGAAGTAGAAGATACCAAATTTCATCAGAATTAGTTAATATTATGGTAAACAATTGAAGTGCTGATCTGAAATCCCTTCAAGGCTTGCAGGGCATATAAGGTTGCTGCTTGGGCACATCCCTCCCCAGATTCATGTTTGATCAGTTCCTGAATCCTTTGACTAGTGCCATCAATTTTGGTGGACTTGGCCTCCAGTGATAGTTGTTAGTGGGACTTCTGGTAGTTCTGATAGTACCAGTGGATCTTCAAAATGCAAATTTTTACCTAGCATTACAATGTCAGAATGTGTACTCACTCAAGGTCAAGAATGGATGAAAAAAGGGGAAAAAGTCCCATATGTTCATGGACATATGGTGATCAGGAGTTAGAATACAGCCCACTTTCCCTTTTAGTATCCTGTAGCTCAAAGGAGTCCTATATTTCTTATTACCAAGAAGGGGGACAAATCTGATGGGTCACACCTTTTGTATGAACACTTAGTTTTGATTCAGCACTTCAAGAATAAATGGCTTTTTTGATTCAAAAATCACTTGAAAGACTTTAATGATTCCACATGATATTTACACAGTAAATAGGAGTCCAAAGTTAAAACATTTGGATTGCCACAAGGTTAGGAATATCTACACTTACTATGAGCATAATTGACCACAACAAATCAAACAATAATCCTTCTATTATATTCTATGTTTTGTGTGTGTATGTGTATGTGTACTCATGTGTGAATATACAACTGAGTTAAAGGGTCAGTAGTGAATATAGATTACATAAATGTTACATTGCTTTTAGGTAGCTTTTTCAGCAATCAACAAATCAAAAATTAGTTGTCCCTTATACAATGGGATGTTCAAGAAGGAATAGCATCTCTAGTATAAGGGCTGGCTAATACATTTTCAGGGCTGCTCACCTACCATTGGTGACTACCTTCAGGCAACTTTCAACTGTGGCTCCAAGAAGCTATAGTATGTACAGCAGCCACACCACAATAAACTATGTTTACAGATAGGCTTAACTAGGTAGGGGATAACCAATATACCTCAAATATGTTGGTGAATTAGGAAGATATCTGCCCCAAGTACGTAGAGACTCTCCAGTAGACTGGACAAATGAGACAAATTTGCTTTGAAGGCCATGAAGTCAGTTTAAACAGGTATTAAGGAGTGCTTAGCGATTTGTCACACATCAAAGATGCCAAGGTCATCTACCACTTCCTGGCCCATGGCCAATGATATTAACTTTTATCTTGCCACTGGACTTTAATGACTATAGAAGAGAGAGGGAGTCTGATCACTTTGCACAATTATAATGGCAAGCACAGAAGTATTTCACACCTTGTTTCAGCTATTGAATTAACACATTGTTTCAGCTCAAGTTTCTTTTCAGCCTTGTATCAAGTATGTTAAGAAACAGAAAGTGTGAACTCCACAACTTGTGAACCCTAAGTTGATTTCTAGAACTCCTACAACAGGGAGGGGAAGAGCTAATGACTATATATAAGGAGAATTTCCAGGCTAGAGACAGCAGAACTTAAGAGGACTCTTGTGGTGGCAGAGTCAAGGAGGGGAAAACTTGTGGTATCCCAGCACTCTGTTTGTCTACTCTGTCTGTGTTGATGCTTCCTTGTCATACTTTGTACAGAAGCCCTGGTACTTTACTGGAAGCCCTGAAAGAGGATTTTCTGGTTGTATGTTTATGGAACTCCTGGTGGAGTGTTTTGGAGGTCCTTGGACTTTACTGATGATTTGTGCTGACACATTGAACCTTTTTTGTGGGCCTTTGTTGATTTCTATGTTGATGATTTGTGCTGACCTCATGGACATTGTTTGTGGGTCTTTGTCAGTTTCTACGTTGATGATTGGTGTTGAGTTCTCAGACCTTGTTGGTGGGTCTGAGTTGATTTCACAGGCAGATAGTGAATTGATGATGGTGCTGCCAATATGTATGGATACTATTGTGGCCCTGTCAAGCTTTGTCTTCCCAGAAACAGGTACTATGAAGGACTTGAGGTGGACTGGACACTATGAATTTCAATATGGAATAGGAACTGGACCAAGAACTGGACAAGGAACTGGGAGCTGCCTGCCTTTCAAGCCAGGTGACAGTTGGAGCTGGGACCATGGAAGAGGAACCATGGAAGCTGAGATCCAACCTCAAGTCAAGCTGTAAGAGGACTTTACTTGGATACTGTGTACTGACTGAGAAGATTATGATTTACTGTGACCTAGGGGTGGAGAACTTTGACTTTTGTACTTTGTGATTGAAATAAGAGTTTTGTGATTGACTAAATGAATGTACCTTGTTTAAAACTATGTGACCACGTTGTTGAAAACTATGTGGCCATTTAGGAATAAGTTGTTGAGTTGTAACATGGTGAATGCTGTACTTTGATTTTCTGTGAATATTTTGCTTTGATTTGTTATGGAATAAATAAAGAATTCCCTATACTGTGAAATCAGAACCTTGAAAAGCTGTTCACAGCAGTAGCCCTCTGGAAAGTTGCTCATGCTTGGATTTACAGCAACTCTCCCTCACTTAAATCCAATTCATTTACAAGTCAAGACATCACTCTGTGGTGTCACTGATCCTCTTTGAAAAACAAAGGATAAACAACAATACCTAAGACTATAGGATATGCTTTTTGCTTGTCTTTTTTTCCCTTTTCTTTATATATTTTCTTGTAAATGTTTATATTTTGATTATTAAAAACTGTGACTACTATATATAAGGTTTACATAAACATATAATTGATCTTTTTTTGGAGGAGTCACTGGTATGTTCATCTTTTGGTAATAAATATGTCTACTAATAGAGGTAAAATTAGGCTTTCATCCCAGAGGATACAATTTTATCATTATTATATGATCATCCTCATTATCACAATACTAATCAAATTTGACTAGTACTTAGTCCACGTAG
Organism: Petaurus breviceps papuanus; assembly: GCF_028583685.1. NCBI lineage: Eukaryota > Metazoa > Chordata > Mammalia > Diprotodontia > Petauridae > Petaurus > Petaurus breviceps. Next base: position 2,932,083 of record NW_027187324.1, read on the forward strand.
GATTTTTTCTTTTGATAGCTACAATAACTCTTGTTGGTAGGGTAAATATTTTTCGTTTCCATTTTTTCATGTGGAAAAAACTCACAGGTTGTGATCAGCAAAACAGTATATAAGTTGTAATGGATAGGACATCCAGGACTTTTAATTTCAAGTTTATGCTATCTCTTTATAAGATAGTAGAATTATTTTTCTTCTAAATTGTCTGTTCGAAAATATCTGTTTCTACTAGTCTCTGTTAAAATTAACATGGCATGACTTTGAAAAGGAACTCATCATAGCCCAACACCAAAATAATATTTAAGCACCTATTTCTTCATGTTGTTTTATATGATAAAAACTTAAATAAGGATTATCCTTGCTTTCTAGAAAGTGTAATTTTATTTTCTCCTTCCTATCCTTATACTACTAGACCAAAAAAAAGGATTTTGGCTCACATAATTGGGACCAAATAGAATATTGGATGAGCTTAATGAAAATCATGCAATATATGGAAGGAAATTACTATAATTTGCCTATCTTTTCTAATCTTTTATTTTTCCTTTTAAATTTTTATGAAACTATATTTAAAGGACAATTTGGAGATCATGTAGAATAAGAAAATATTTAAGAAATGTAGCTAGATGTAATGAAGGTAGATAATTGAAAAAACAGGAATATTAAAATGGACAAGTCGAACAGAATTTTCATGGGTCTAATTATTACTCAAAGACATTTGCAAGGTGGAGTTTTTTTTTTCCCATCCAAAGTAAGAAGATGTGGAATTGATTATATTATTGATTTTTCTCTTTCTCTTTTCATATCTGTAGCACTTTGCCACCTATAAAGTATTATATATCTTTCAGTCTACAAAAATCCCCAAACTTGCCCCCAAGTATTTTCAAATCATCATTCCATTTGTCTTATAGTTGTGAGATCAATTTTAGAGCTCAAATATAAATCTACATATTTTATTTCTGTATCTCATATAGGACACTTCATCTTCTATGTCCATTTTTTTGCACTGTTCTTTGTCCATTCCTGGATGGTATTTCCTCCTAAAATTCCTGTCTTCCATCTAGAGACTATTTAAGCACCACCTTCTACATCAAAACCTTTCCTATTCCCTTCATTTTCTAATGTCCTGCTCTCAAATTACCTTGCATTTAATGACCAATTTTTATTTATTTCCCTTCATTCTATTTGTATTATGTATATACTTTTATATATACTTTCCTTCCCCATTAAAATATAACTCCCTTACGAATATGTATGGCTTCATTACTTGTACTTTTATCCCAACCACTTAACATAATGTCTGATGCATAATAATGGTTTAATAAAATGCTTATTGATTTGTTGATATTAAAATTCTCTATATTTTATTCCATCCATTGTTCTAGTTTGTCAAATTCTTTTGAGTCCTGGATTAGATATTTTGATATCTATACCTTCAAATAAGTTGACCTCTGCACACTTGATAAGCATACTCCATTTCATTCTAAAAATGTAAAATATCAGAGCCCAGGGCATATCCCTAGATCACTATCCTGGAGAACTTCCTTCAAGATGATATCAAACATTTGGGACAACACTTTGGATTTGGTTATTCAACCAGATTCTAAACCACCTACTTATGCTATTGTATACTCTGTATGACTTTATTTCTTACATTAACACCAAGGACAAGTTTTTATATCATTTGCTTTATCAAATGTTAGGTAAACAATATTTTTAGCATTTCCCTGACCTAGTAGTCTAATAAGCTTATAAAAAAATTGGTTTCAGTTTAGCAGGAGCTTTGATGAAGCTATCTATGTTGTTTCTTTGTGATCTTTGCTTCTTTCATAAATATTCTCTTTAATAATTACTTCTAGACTTTTGACAAACCAAAATCAAGCTAATTGTTTTCTAATTTATAGATTATATTAGTTTTTCTTGGGGTGAGTGAGGTGGGGAGGGGATTGGGAGATTTGTATATAAAATAATTCTAATGGTATAGTAAATAAAGATGAATACGTAAAGTTCAACAGAGAAAATATATTCAGAGAATGATAACATACTCCTTCTTAAAATGGTGAAATTAGCAATTGAAACTTCTTTAAAAAATAAAACAAAACAATCCTCCTCCTTCTTCCCTCCCTTTCATATATATGTTTTTCCCCATAATTGTTCATAATCAGATTTGTCATGGTAAGAGGCAGTGTGGTATAACAGATAAACAGGTGATCTCAGAGTCAAGGAAGATGTAAGTTCAAGTCCCACCTTCACCATATATTGACTCTGTGACTCTGGGCAAGCCTCCTAATAACTTCCCAGTGATTTAGGAAAAATCTGAATAAAAGCATTGGTCTGCATTTGCAGGGGGCGGGGTTCTCATCTTTAAGTTATCTATACCAATGAATTCATGGGAGCAGTCCTCATCTCCACGGTGTCTTGAAAAGAGCACTAGACCTAGTCTTGGGAGACTTGAATCTACCACTTTCCAGGTTATGTGACCTTGGGAATCATACTGTCTCTCTGACCCTCTTGAATTTCCCAATAGTTTAAATACTATACTACAATTTCTACTACCTATGTCATAGGATTATTACAAGAAAATCTTTGTTAACTCTAAAGTCTTTTAGGGATGTGAATTATTATTTGGCATAGGGAAGAGTGAAAGTTCTAATACAAACAAGAAAAGGGAAGGCAGGTGAACCAATTATTGGCTATCACAGATGAACAGTTATATGTGGGAGAGACAAAGAAGCCATTTCTAAACGTTAAAAATTATAATGAACACTAGGTGGAAAAATAATAATGAAGTATTTATCTTAATCCTCAGGTGCTTCTTTTAAAAGTCTGGAGACTGTCATGCATTCATGGAACTAAATATTGTGTGTTGCATGATCATTATAAGTCACAAAGCATATAGTACACCTATTCACAAGTTTTCCATGAGTTTTCACTTGTAAAAAGGGATATTGACAATGTAAGTCAAAAGAGTGTCCTTTTTTTATTCAGATCATTAGTTTAAATGTACATGTATATGTATATATGTACATAAATATACATATGTATGTGTGTATGAACATGTGTGTGTGTTTGTTTTATAAAATGGAGAGTACCCCTCTGGTATAACAGAACTGAAAAGGCAAATGCTTCTATCAAGCTTTTGATATGGCTATGTAAAGATATTTACATCTCTCTAATACGCTTGTAGACATTATCTTTAACCACGAAATAATAGCCATGTTTACCTTCTGAATTTCTCTAGGTAGGAAGGAAGGAAGGAAGGAAGGAAGGAAGGAAGGAAGGAAGGAAGGAAGGAAGGAAGGAAGGAGGGAGGGAGAGAGAAAGGAGTAAGGGACATTCCTTTATTTCCTGACATAGTGTTTACAAAATAAAATGTAAACTTTTTGAAGTGAATTCTCAGTAGAATTATGCAAGGATAGCACTATATTTAGGTGAAACAGAATTGTGAATCTTGATGCACAAATGATACTGAAAAGAAAACATCCTTCAATTGCCACAATTACATGCAAAACAGAGTATTTTGCCTTTCTTAGAGTGGCTCACAGAGTGTAACTGCCTGATATAAAAACCCTTTCTTGGCTCAATGATGCTACTATAGGGAAGCATTAAAAGTGTTGAAGCAAAGGGGCGTATGTGCACTAAAACTTAATGCTTCTAGAATACTGGTATGCACATAAACCACCCAAGATTTTTTAAATGCCTTTATCTCTAACCATGAGAGGGCTTTTGTACCTTGAGTTACCTTGATCTTCATTAGTGCCACCAAAAACTTGAATAGATTTTTTGGATAGGGTTATTACAGAAATTGAACCTTAATTGGAACTTAATCTCCATAATTATGCATAATTACCCATGTTTATTACTCCTACGATGAGGACACATTTTTCTTTAGCTGTGAGGCAAAATGAGTTAAAGCTTCCCAGACATCATTGGATAATATGATTGTATGCACTTCACTGACTTTATTTGGCTGCACAGTTTTAACATTCAATCAGGAAAAAAAAATACTTAAAATGCTTGGCCTCTGACTGCACTGAAGAACATAAATGGAGCAAATAAGGGCTAATTATGACAGATATCAACCTTTAAGTACACTTATTCCTCAAATGGATAGAAAAAGAAATGAAGAAGTATAAAATGTATTGGCTGGTCTTCTATGTCTCCATTTTAAAATGATTAGAGGACCAAATGTGCAGACACTTGGGGAATGAGGGTTAAAATAATATCATTTAATTTATTTTTTTACTAACTCACATTCATCTGGGAGATTAATTTTCCAGGTCTTCCTAGAGCACAAGGCTAGAAGAGGACTAACTGAAAAAATCCTGTGAATTCAAAATGATAATTCATGGGTAATGCCACATCAGTGAGAGTTCAATTTGCAATTTTCAATATTTATTTAAACATTTTTTTCATTTTTCTATATCCTTAGTAATTTTTTTCATTAGACATTTGGGTATCATTATCAGTAGGTAGCATTTGTTGAGTGCCCTTAAATGAATTGCATAGGGCTGCATTCTAAACTCTTGTTTATATGTGGAAAAATTGAAGGACAAGAATGGTTCAGAAGAAACTATGTAGCTTTGAGAAGGTCTCCAGAAAATTTTTATGAGGAATATGGATGATGCACTAAATGAATAATACTTCTTCCCAAGAGTTAATGACATTTGTGACAAGGACACATTTCACAGAATAGGAGTCACAGAGATTCTCATTAGATTGGGTAACATCTGGACAAAGACTGTGTGAAAAATCCATGACAAATGACTTCATGCGTGGGTATCCTTCAATTCTAATGCTTTGTAAACTGAATGGATGGTCTTGTAAATACTTACCTTTTAATAAGCCTTAAAGTTGAGTGCAGATGTTTTCGCTTAAGTTTTTAATATCAATTTTATGTTTTTTTTTCTGAAAAAAGTTACTTGGGTATAGTTCTTGGAAAACACTTTCATTTCTGTGGCTGAGATTTACAGCAATAGTGGTTCTATGGTCTCACTTCATATTTATGAGATACTTAGGAATCCTCACCAGTCAGTAAAGTCATGGCTGCTACAACCCTATACAAAGAGTACCTAGTGTTCTTGGAGTCTTTGGTTAAGAAGATAGGTTCCCTCCTGACTCCCTAGGGAAAGCTGATGTTATCAGCTATGGTGTAATGAAAAAGTACACATACTAGACTTAGAGAAGGATAGGATATCTATGACACTTAATAGCTGTGTGACCATGAGCAAATCATTAATGTTCTCTATACCTCAATTCTGATTTTTCTAAAAGTTGGATTCTAATGGCACCTATCTGAAAAGATTCTGGCCATCAAATGATACGCATATTTAAAGAAGTTTCCAAATCTTCAAGTTCTACAGAAGCAGTTCTAAGTTTTTACTGGATTTCACTGGATTTCTCTCAGGTAGACCAAGGAATAGAAGTACTAATCAGTTGGAAGTCAAGCAATTTTGCATCTGGAAGCACTCACTGTACCACCTATAAAATCCAAAGCACATCATAGGGAATATCATCACCCAGGTGATGATGAGATGTTACTATAAATTCAGACTCTCATCTTATATCCGTTATGGGAATTTTTTAAATTTCCTTTTATTATTTGGGAATCAAAACCATTCTTTCTACAAATTTTGGTTAACTACAAGTCTGTCTTAATATTAATTTCACCTCATTACCTCACAGCTACCAGATTGGCTAATATGGCAGAAAAAGAATATGATAAATGTTGGAGAAGATGTGGCAAGACTGGGACAAAAATGAATTCGTGGTGGAGTTGTGAACTTACACAACCATTCTGGAGGGCAATTTGGAAATATGGTCAAAGGGTTATCAAACTGTGCATACTTTTTTTCCAACAATTCCACTACTAGGTCTGTACCCCAAAGTGATCAAACAGGAGGGACATGGCCTATTCATACAGAAATATAGTAGCTTACTGGCTGCATTGTTCGAACGCCAAATACACACTTGCCAAAAAGACTATTTTATAAAGAACTCACACAGAGAAAGCTCTCATATAATGGTCACAAAAAATGATACAAGGACATTCTCAGGGTCTCTCTTAATAACTTTGGAATTGATTATGTGACATGGGAAACACTGGCACAGGACTACCCACCATAACTTACCTTCATCAGAGAAGGTGCTGTGCTCTATGAGTAAAACAGACTTGATGTAGATCAAAAGAAATAAGATATGTACAAAAAACAGAGAATCTACTCCAAATATTCACATGGACTATTTGTGCCAAACCTGAGGAAGAATATTCTGAGCTCATACAGGTTTAATCAGTCATAGCCAGACACTCTGTATCTTGACTCTAACAATTGGACAATCTCTATGAAGTATCATCCAAATTAGGAGAAATTCTTCATCCATTTCCTGCGTAGATGGAGAAGTCAAACTCTTGACTAAGGTAGTCCAATAATTTTTAAATTATCTATCCTGTATCTATTATCCAGGTCAGTGTTTTTTCCAATGAGATATTTCACATTGCCTTCTATTTTTTCATTTGTTTGGATCTGTTTTATAGTATCTTGATTTCTCCTAAAGTCATCAGCTCCATTAGCTTCCATTTGCTCTAATCTAATTTTGAAGGAATTACTCTCTTCAGTGAGTTTTTGAAATTTCTTTTTCATCTAATAAATTTGGCTTTTTAAGGTATTCTTCTCCTCATTGGCTTTTTGTACATCTTTTTCTATATGCGTTAGTCTACTTTTTAAGGTGTAATTTTCTTCAGAATTTTTTGGGGTCTCCTTTAGCAGGCTGTTGACTCATTTTTCATGATTTCTTGCATCATTCTCATTTCTCTTCCAAGTTTTTCCTCCACTTCTCTTACTTGATTTTCAAAATCCTTCTTGAGTTCCTCCATGGCCTCTGACCAGTTTATATATATTTTTGGAAGCTTTTGATGTAGGAGTTCTAATTTAATTATCCTCCTCCAGTTCCGTGCTTTGATCCTTTTTGTCCCCAAAAAAGATTATATGGTCTAATTGTACTTCCTCATTTTGCCAATTAATATACTTTTGAGCTCTTTGCCATGGTAGAACTCTGCTTCCTGAATGGAAAGAGTTTTGTCCCAAATTGCTAGGGTTTTCACAGCTGCCAGAACTATTAGTTAGGCACCCTTTCTACAGCCCCCACAAGCTCTGGCTCACTAGACACACATCCCATAGACTACCACCCAAGACAATGATCCAGATCCAACCAGGTCAAAGCAAGAGAGATTAACCCTTTGAATGGTCACTTGGTCTCCCTACAATCTGCAGGCCAGAAGTTCCGAAAGCAGCCATGCAGCACCACCACACCTCTTACTATTTGTTGCCTTGGGGACAGGGGACAGACCATGATATTCCTTCACCCTTATAAGAGAGTTCCCAACTGACCTTTTATTTTCTCTTTGGTGTTAATGGGTTGAGGAGTCTGGAAACCACAACAGCGGCTGATGATTCACTCTCCTGAAGTCGGCTCTGGCGGGTCTGGGTGCTGGTCAGGCCAACTTGGGGCTGGAACCATGGATCATTGGCCTGCCAGGCTGCCTTCAGTGGGAGATTTGTTTCTCTCTGTCTCTTTGTGGGTTCTGTAGCTTTAAAATTTACTTAGAGTCATTTTTTTAAAGGTATTGGAGATTGTTAAAGCTGGAGCACATGATACATTTGTGCTTTTACTCAACCATCTTGGCTCCTCTTGATTCTTTCTGATTCATTTCTAGAAGGCTGTACTATTTCTTGGAACATGATACAATTAATACAGTTTTCTACAAATGAGAGTGTGTGAAGGACTTTACGATTTATAAGGGCTCCCTACCTCTTCACAGCAGCAAATACTTTACGTAATCATACATCCTCTTTTAGCCTGACCTGCTCTTTATTACCAAAGGGTCATTGAAATTTTGTTGGGGGGTTAGGGTGTAACAACAATACAATATTCGCAATGCCCACAGTGACTATAAATATGCTGATGTACTTGTGAATCACAAAATGCAATAGGCTCTCCACATGGAGGTATAGCCAAAACATTTATTCAAATACCAGAAAACTGAGTCCCCGAAACAGAAAGTCAAAGCCAATACTGTAACTACAGAATTAGTACACATAGCTAATGCAGTGAATGCCCACATTCCCAAGCCTTCAAAACAAAACAGCCCCACTGTAATGTAATGCCAAGGAAAGGCAACTTCCCAAGGTTCAAAAAACCAGCATAGGTGCTCTCCATTTTATTCAGTGACCAATCAAGAACAGAGAAGATCAAAACATGACATCATTCAAAATACAGCATTTACTAAGTGTGATTAAATAATCTCCAAGTACTACCCCACCCAAGGACCTTTCATTCATTCAATCAATTACAAAGTCCCTGTTCTAGATACTACTCCACCCCTAGGCTGTACCTTCATTTAGTACATCACAAAAACCCTCTTCTCAAATGGAGATTAGTTTCCAAACATAAGTAAAGTACATTCATTTGTTCAACCATAGAACACAAAAAGGTCAAAAGTTCTCCACCCCTGGATCACAATTGAATCTACCCCAGAGTTACAACAAGTTTAAGCACAGCACTTAATACCCAATTGGAGGTCTTTTCTTCATCTTGACACAAGGGAAGTTCTCAGCAATCTTAGTTCCTGGGGAGACAAGGCTTAGCAAGGCCACAAGATACATTGCCAGTCTCTTCATTGATTCATCCTCTGTCTGCAGAACAGTCCTAGAATGCCTGAAAACATTAGCAAAACCCTCTCCCAGGATTTCTGTAAACATACAACAAGAAAATCCTTCTTCAGGGCTTCTGAACCAACAGAAAGGTTCCCAGACCCCTGCAACAACAGCACTGTCCTTCACCAGTGGACAGTATTCACTCTCTGTCTGCAGGACAGTCTCAGGAGCTCTTAGCCAACAGCCAGGTTCCAGGACTTCTTCAACAGGACTGTCTTTCACCAGTGGACAAATCTGGCAAAACAACATCAAAACAGACTGACAAAGTACCAGCAAAACAGCCATGTCTCCTCAGTCCTTGGGAGTTCCAGGGGCAGGTCTCAAAAGTCTAGGGCGATTCAAAGTGGCCCTCAGCAATCCGCTCAGTCTCTCTCTGCGTCCACGAGGGTGCTGCTTCCAAAAAGTTCTTCTGCCTCTCTCTCGTCTCTCCAAATCTATGTCACCAGCTCCTCCCAGTTCAGGACTCTCTTTTCACATCAACAAGTCCATCCCACAGGTGGGATTAACAAGCTCTGGGTTTTAACACAATCAATTTGAAAACCAAGCCAATACAGGGGGATCTTTATATTCCATTACTATCACATTCCACCCCTCCAGGATCCTTGGCCTTACAATCTCAATCTAAATGGCCATGGATCCTGGAACAAATAGAGGCACTATGCTTTGTACTCCTTGCTCAAGCCCCACCCTAAAATATGGTTTTCTGTGTTTATTGTGTGGTATTCTTGTTATATTGTTGTGAAATTTTGTTGACACCAGTTATTCCTACTGTATTTTTTCCAAGTAAGGGACATGAAAGATCTTGGGGCCGAATGTAAGGGTTATGGGATTTAAAGATCTTCCATGGCCCATTGGACTTGCTGACGTAGCAGGAAGGGGTAGAGCAAGAGGAAGCGGAAGCCAAACTAGAGTTCCAGCCATGGTGGTGACGGCGGCAGCAGCAGCAGAGGCAGCGGCAGCGGGAAGCCCTTTTTGAGTCAGCCAGAATTTCTGCTAAGGACTCCTGCTGAGGACTGCCAGGGGCCGGAGCTTTTGGGAGCACGCTTCCGGGATGCTGGGTGGTTGCTGTGAGTGGGGAGAGGAGGACCTTTGCCTGAGGTAGCCTGTTCTGTTTTAAAGGCTTGAGAATGTGGGTGCTTTCTACTTTATCTACCTGTGCCAATTTCATAGCTACTCTGATGGCTTTCACTTTCTGGTTTTGGGACTCAGTCTTTTGGTATCTTAATAAATTTTCTAGCTTATTCCCCCATATGGCAAGCATGATTTATTTTGTGATGGATAATTATATCAGCATAGCTGTAATTTCCATAGGCACTGTGAATATGGCATTGCTGATACACCCACCCCCCGGCAAAGATCCTCCTCTCCTCACTCATGGCAAGTGCTTAGCCTTCATGCTGCTTGCTCCCTGCCATTCCAGCTCCCAGCAGTTCCCACTCCCAGCAGCTCTCAGCAGAAGTCCTCAGCAGAAGCTCTGGCTGACTCTCAGAAGAAGTTCTATTGCTGCCACTGCTTCCATTCACTTCACTGGCTCCAGCCTGGCAGTTACTGACTCGGACTCTTTCCTGCCCCACCTCTTCCTGCTATGTCAGCAAATTCAAGGGGCATGGAAGATCTTCAAATCCCATTACCATTGTAGGGGGGGGGAGTGGGAAGTAGAGAATAAGCCATGTTTTAAAAAATCTTGAAGGGAATTGATGCCTATAAAAGGACCTGCAAGGTGAATTTTTGTCCTGTAGAATTGCATACTTTTCCAGAATTAGCAAAGAGTATTTTATTTTCTTTATATTTTACAGTTCATTTTGAGATGGTAAAAAATGTGATGTAATGTTGAACATATCTTGCAAAAGCCTACTTATATCCTAATTCCCTCATCAATGATGCCTCTATCTTCATCTGTAAATGATTCTCCAAAAGAAAGTTTTCTATAAATGAGAAAACAAGCATATAGGTTAGGACTTATTGATGTTTTCTCAATCACCTAGATTCAGAATAAATATGGTTTGAATTTTTTCACATATATGTGTGTGTGTGTGTGTGTGTGCATAGAGAGATAGATGATAGATAGATAGATGGATGGATGGATGGATGGATGGATGGAGAGAAAGCAGCTCTTTTGTGGTGGCAAGGAATTTTAAATTGAGCAGATGTCCTTTAATTGTGGAATGACTGTACAAGTTTCTGAATATGATTGTGATGAAATACTGTTATACTGTAAGAAATTATCAACAGGATAGTTTCAGAAGACTTAGATGAACTGATGCAAAGTGAAATGACCAGAATCAGGAGATCAGTGTGCACAGCAACAGCAATATTGTATGATGAACAACTCTGAATGACCTAGCAATTCTCAGCATTACATAATTCAAGACAATTTTGAAGCTCTCATGATGAAAACTGCTATCTACCTACAAAGAAATAACTGGAGTATGAATACAGACTAAAATATAGTATTTTCCCCTTTCTTTTTTTGTTTGAGTTTTCTTCCAAAAAATGATTAATATGGAAATATATTTCACATGATTTCAGATTGCTTGCTATTTCAGGGAAGGGAGAGAGGAGGGAGGGAGAGAATTTGCAACTCAAAATTTAAAACAAATTAATATTAAAAATGTTTTTTACCTGTAATTGAGGGAAAATAAAATATTTTAAAAATATATTCAGCTTACATGACAAAATGCTGTCTGATGAAATGTGGAAATGTATTTAGAGCCTTAAACATTCCTTAAATTAGAAGCAAGAGGAAGAATCTCAACAATTCTTAATTCCTTGGTGACATGTAAATCCTCTTCCTCAGTCTATTTTTGAATCCTCTAAATGTAGTTTAATCTATAAACGGTAAGTTTTACCTATAGGGTTTGTTTGTTAAAGCTTGTTTCCTTTCAGGATGTATAAGATTATGACTATTTAACTAAGTTTCTTCAACTTTTATAACTTTGAAGGAAACATGGTATTATGGCTCTATCTTCTCTTTAAGTTTTAGAACCTAAGAAGAATGTACAAGATTGCAATATGTAAATGAATTATTTCTCCATCATTTTGACATAATTTTATCTATAAGAAGATTTGTCAGAATCTTCATGAGGGTCCAGAAGGTCTCTAAGGTCTTAACATATGCTTGAGCATAAAATTAAAACCAAGGTTTTTACTTCCATAATTTCTGTGTTATGGTAAATGCATATTTGGCAGTAGCTACCAGCACATGAATTCATAGAGGAGATACTTCTCTTATGACACAATTAAATTTACATTTACCATGTTTGGGAGTGAATCTATCTTAGGTGTTAATATATGAGCAAATCTAAGTTTACTCCAAGAGTAGTTAGGTGGCACACTGGATAGAGTACCAGGTCTGGAGTAAGGAAAACTAATTTTCAGACACTTATTAGCTATGTGACCCCGGGCAAATTGCTTCAATTTTTTTGCCTTACTTTCTTTATGTGTACAATGGCTGGAATAGAAAATAGGAAATTACTTCAGTATTTTTGCTAAGGAAACTGCAAATGGGGACACAGAGTCAGATATGATTGAAGTGACTCCACAACAACAGTTTATTTCAAATTAGATCCTATCTCACATAATCAATAACTAGTAAGCATCAATTATGTGCCAGACACTGTGAAAAGTACTGGGGCTACAAAGATAAAAGTAAAATTATTTCTAATGTAAGGGAACTAACATTCAATATTTAGTTATCCCTATTCCCTGAATTAGGGCAGCTAATGCTGGGACCTGAAGTCAGAAAGACACCTCTTCCTGAGTTCAAATTTGGCTTCAGATACTTACTACCTTTGTGACCCAGGGAAAGTTATTTAACCCTGAGTACCTTAGTTTCCTAATCTGCAATTTAACTGGAGAATAGATGGCAAAGTTTCCAGTATCTTTGCCAAGAAAACCTGAAAGGGAGTAAAAAAAATTGGACACAACTGAAAAATGATTAACAAAAAACAAAATTATTTTTTCTTTCTCTGCATTTATGTGTCTTCAAAACTGCCTGACTGAGTACCATTTATATGTTTCCTATATTCACATTTGAAGGTGAAGGACTTTTTCTCACAAGGTGTGATAAGGGTGGAGGTCCTGAGGCTTGCCTTATCCTACCCCCACTTATTGTCTTGAGGCATTGAAAAATGACCCAGGGGGGTGGTATTTCTTTTAATTGCTTATTCAAAGAGTTGAACCTTTCATCTGACTTAGGTGTGTGAACCATGTTGGGGAGTGGATGAAGGTCTTGGAATCTAGAAATTCAGGAATCCAGACCAAGTGTTGTAGCCAGCCTAGGTCAGAAGCAGAAGGCTTTGGACTTGAATTTGGTAAGACTGATAATGGCTAGAATTTGGACTAAGCCAGTCAGCACAACATAGAGGTCATAGGTCACTTGCCAAACAATTTTGTGTGGTTGTGAAAAATGTATGGTTGCCACTGAGCACTGTCCTGTTTATCTTGTGACATGTAGCAACCAACCATCATCAGTCTGTCTCGAGTCTAACTTATCTGGGGCACTAAGAAGTAATGTTGGACCCTACCTACTGCCAAATTGTGAAGGTCTGGGCTCATCTATGAATCTAATTTCCCTCTCTACACCTTTGCAGAGACTGAGATGGTATGTGGGTGAATTGTGACTCCTTATTGGGGGAAAATGTTTTTGCTTGTCCTTGCTATGTCTTTGAAGTAAATGTCCCTTTATAAAAGTTAATCCAATGTTAAGTGGTAAAATAGACCTGAGGTGCCAGTCACTAGGCCCCTAAAACTGTAGAACATGACAGTAGGCTTCAATGGGAGAGAGAAGAGCTTTCAACCCCTTCAGGTGACTGGATGATCCTAAGGAGAGGAGGGTGTAAATATATTTAAAAAAAACATAAATATACATATATATATATATATATGTATATATATATATATAATGTGTAAAAATATGAAAAGAACAGAATCTATTCATGCTATATCTGTCTTCAGTGTTGGCAGACTTATGTTGGTTGCAGAGGTGATGCTAAGATTTTCCATTCAAAGTTATCCACTTCGCCCTTACCTGTTTAGGCATAGGCTTATTTGCTGTGTTCTGCTGGTCCTTACTATGATGAGTGTTAATTATAGAAGACAAGTTAGATGTGTTCACTTATGTAATGGGAATGTAAATTTTTAAGATCTTCCCTGCCCCTAGGCTAAAGTGCACCTGGAGCCTGGGATGGGAGGCTTGTTTTTCAGTAGATACTTTTTGATTGGCCAGTGGGTCCAGAAGGTTGTTACATTCTCTGAGCCAGGAGAAGGCTATATAAACTCTGACTTGAGGCTTTTCTTTGGGGCTCACTTTGAGAAGTGTTCTGTTATTTGATCAGATGAGACTCTGGGAAGCCATTGTTGAGAGCCGCCCCCCCCAACCCGGCTTTGAAAAACCCAGATGTTGATTTGGTATGAAAATAATGGTTGGACAGTTTGGAAACCTGTCTACTTGATCTGTTTCTCTGTCGTGATAATTCTGTCTTTATACTCTGAAGTTCAGGGTGCTGACCTTTTTCCCCTGAACTAGGTAAATGATACATATTTGACTGATTAAAGTAAGCTTGTTAACCCATTTTGAGTTGATTTCCTTTAACAAAGAAGATCTAAGAACCTGTGTTGGCAGCCACCCTGGAGACACTGGGGTGCTTGCTGCTGCAACTTACCACTAGGAACTCATAATCTAAGGAAATAAAAAGAAAAAGAAAATAATGAAAACATAAGTATAACCTTTGTATTATAAGTTAAGGACAGAAATTGGAAGGGATTTTTTTTGTTTGCTTTATTTTGATTTTATAAAATGAGGGGTACATGCTTTTTATGTCACAAATTCATTGCCTTTAATGAGGATACTTCCATCAACTTGTTCTTTGTCTTTTGACAAATCTTAAAGATTGTTTTCATGAACCAGGTAATTTTATAACAAGCTGAAAAAATGCAAATCTACTTGACATTTTTCTTTAAATGGGATGCTATCTTTGTGTAATCTCACTGCTTAGCTGAGGTAAATGAAGTGTACTAACAATTTCTTTAAATAAAACCCTTATAAAAATTAGGCAATTTTAATCAATTCCAAGAATGCCATTAATTGAAATCCCTTAGTATCAGCCACTTTGTTTCACTGATTCATCATCCTTCTTCCTACATTAGGTTATTTTTTTTCCCTGTTAGACTCCTTTCCTCAGGAATGGTAACTTTCTAGGTACAGATCTACTAATTTATGGACTGTGACTACTAATTTCATTAGATATTTTGTAAAGATGTAAAATAAGCATGGAGAGGCTAATTAATTACAGCTTCATTCTATGGTGCAGAACATGATTTATCTTTATTGTTAAATAGAAACTTTCTTTGCACTCTATATGTATGGTTTCTCTCCCTCCTCCTCTCCCTTCCTCTCTCTCTCTCTCTCTCTCTCTCTCTCTCTCTCTCTCTCTTTCTCTCTCTCTCTCTCTCTCTCTCTCTCTCTCTCTCTCTCTCTCTCTCTCTCTCTCTCTCTCTCTCTCTCTCTCTCTCTCTCTCTCTCTCTCTGTCTCTCTCTGTCTCTCTCTCTCTGTCTCTCTCTGTCTGTCTGTCTCTCTCTGTCTCTCTCTCTGTCTCTCTGTCTCTCTCTCTCTCTCTTTCTCTCCTCTCTGTCTCTCTTTCTCACACACTTGCACTATATCACACACACTATTGTATATGAGTGTGCACATGCATGTGTATGTATATGTGTGTGCTATTAGGATCATTTTATCATCCTATATCAGCCCAAGAGCTGTCCTTCATATGTCATAACCTATGTTCAAGAAATCCAAATAATACTATCACTACCCATATTTATACCTGGTCATTAACTTCCCAACTACCATTCTCTTTACCTATTTCAAAGCCTACCATTAATCAACAGAAAGATGAAAATGCTACCTCTGCCCCCTTTTGTTTTCAATTTCTCACACATACCCCACCAATCTGCCACTCAACTACAAAAGGGGATTTTATTAAAGGTTAGTTCTGACCATAATAACTCCCCATGAAATGCTCTCCAGTGTCTCCTTATTATCTCCAGGATCAAGTATAATCCTTCTGTTTTCCATTTAAACACATTTATCACCTGACCCTTTCCCATTCCTATAGTTTTTATTTCCTTGTTTGATTGATTATTTCATATTTTACTCTCTCCTCCTCTGTGTTTTAACAATGTTAGCCTATTTGCTAGTCTTCAGAACAGAATATCACTTCTCCTGTCTCTGTATTTTTTGACTGGATGTCCTCCCCGTGGCCAAAATATTCTGCCCTCTTACTTACCTTGACCTCTTAATTATCCGATGTTTCTTCAAGACAGTTCAAATCACAAATTCCACCTTTCATCTATTCTACATATATCTTGTCTGTACACAGTCATTTTCCTGGCTTGAAGAAGTTGACATTATAATAAGGAAGACTATGCAAATATCTATGTAATAGGGAGGAAATTAAGTTTATTGAGTAGGGGGAGAGGCTATGATATAGTTATATCTGCATTTTAGGAAAATAACTGTTTAATCTGAGTAACAAATTGATTGGAGTGAGGAGAGTCTTAGGGCAGGGAAAAACCTGAAAAGTTATTACAATAGTTCAGGCACGAGATGATTGAGGAAAGCATTAGGAGTAGGAGGAAAGGTGACAGTGAGCAGTAGAGAAGCCAATGTATAGGACAGATGATAAGGTCAAAACAAGATATGACAACAGATTTTAAGAGTGAGGATTTGAGGACGACAACTGTGTTTTGAGCCTACATGATTGGGGTAATGGTGGTATTCTTGCCAGTGATAGCAATATTGGGAAGCAGAGAAGGTTTTTGGGAAAAGATGAGTTTTCTTTTGGACATTGATTTGAGATTGTATCATGTTCGGATTCCCCTGATTACCCATCCAGTTATTATAATAAGGAAGTTCAGAAGTAGCTGGCGTAAGGTCATTGCTGCTTGCTGCTATTTGTCCTTCATTCTTTAAGAGGACCATAAGTGAAAGGAAGGTGATGCCATGACATACCAGTGAATTGTATTCAAGTGTAAGAGGGCTGTACAAAGTCTCCAGCCTCACTTTTTTCTCCAGAACCATCTGGGTCCAATGACTATATATAGATCAGAACAACTGGAGATGGCCCAGGATGAAAGGGGAGAACTTGGCCTTTTCAAGTCTTTAATAGGTCTCAGTTTAACTGAGGCAAGGCCCATTCAGTAATTAAGCCTTAATAAGAATGAGGCAAGGAATGGCCTCTTAAAAAATAGATCGAGGAAGGGGATACCCTCAGAGTTTCTGGGCAAAATGGAAACAATTGTTATTTACATTCATTCCAAGCCCATTAGGGCCCAAACAATGACCAAGCAGGGCTTGATCTAGGACCTACTATTGGCCAATCAATGAGAGCCAGAGTGATTTACAATTAAGAAAGAAAAAAAAGTTCCAGAGATTACCTGGGGCAGTTAGGTGGCTCATTGGATAGAGCACTGGCCATGGAGTAAGGAGGACCTGAATTCAAATTCCCCTTCAGATACTTGACACTTACTAGCTGTGTGACCCTGGGTAAGTCACTTAACCTCAATTGTCTCAAATTTAAAAAAAAGTGAGAAAGTTTAATGGCAATAAAATGAAGCAGTTTACATAGAAAATGGTAAAGTCACAATAAATAGGAAATAGGAATTGAGAGAGCAAAGGCTAACATAGCAGCCACTTCCTTCAAACTGTGCCCCCCTTAAATTAATTAAAACCACAACCAGAGACAATGTGCTGAATAAGTAAAAGCTTGCTATTTCTCAATATTATGAACCTTCAGTCTGTAAATTGCAGATAAACACCAAATATGCACAGTAAAACCAAAAAAATATGATGCAAATTTAATAACCCAATGCTTGCTCAGATAACTTTGAGATAATATTAATGTTAATGAGTGAATGCTAAAATGGTACAGATAAAAGTTGGGCTCTCTCTCCACAGAAACCTATAAGAATTGGACCCACAAACCCTGACCCTTGAACACTCCTACACCTGCAGCAGTGTGTATTACCAGTGTTCCCAACTCTATTCCCAGAGTACTCCTAACTCTTATTGCAACTACAGAAGTGAATTATATTCCCCTCTCCTCTCTCTATCCCTTACCCATAACCTCTGCCTCAGTCTGCCTTTCTTGTGTTCTGTGTCTTATTAACGTGTGATTGATGCATCCCTGCTTGCTGCCAGTCTGACCGTTGCCAGAAAGTATCCATAAAACTTGGCTTGTTTTCCCTGATCTAACCAAGAACCCCTTTGCAGTACTTTTCTTTAAGACAGAGAGTACTGTAATATTAATGGGATAAGATCTTCCCCACTCATTAATATGCCTCATGTGGAGCCTATTAAGGGAAGCTTGCTTAGGGGAGGCTTGCTTATAGGAAAGTTTTCGCACCTTTTGCTAATTTCTAATTATGCACTGAGTAAGGAGTATTGTTGTGCCTTCTGGCTCTGAGAAGTGTATATATACTCTGAATTGGTACTTTGCTTTGGGGGCTCACTTATGAGAAGGATCTTGTGATTACCTGGTCAAGATTTTGAGTGGCCATAAGTTCAGACCTCTATTGAGAGTTGTTCAGATGTAAAGGTTCTCTTGATTCAGGGATGTATGTAAAGTATATAATTGATTCATGCTGCCAGAGCCATTTCTATTGGTTTTTATTTCTCTACTTGTATTTTCTCTGTTTGCATTTTCTTTGAAGTTCAGGGTACTGACTTTTCCCCTGAACTAGTTCATGTAATTAAAAAAAAAAGATTGTTGACCCCTTAAACAGCTATTTTTCCTAGTAAAGCAGATATAAATATCTGTGCTAGCAGCCATTCTGGGTATGTCACTGTGGTTGCTGCTATAGAAACTCATGCTGGAATTACTTGTTCACGGCCACAATCCCCAATGAGCAAGGAAGATATAGTAAACATCCTGGGTGAAAACAAGCAAACAAGGGGGGAAAAAAGAATCCTGTGTTACCTTCCCTTCTCTTGCTTCCCACAAGGTCTCTCCCTTCATGGTTGGGTCATAATAGATCAGACACGCTGAGGTTGAAATAAATGGAATATCCTATTTGAGCCATGTGAGAGATTGATGATGCAGTTGGAAATTCTAGTTGCTAGCTCTAGGGAAAGATTTGTAGTCTTCATTCTCCAGGTAGTTTTCAGGGGATATGCACTTAGAAAGAATTCTTCATGTGGACCAACTTTATCAAGCCCCCTCATGTTCTCTTGATTGTACCACACTCTACCAACCTTTAGAGACTTCCCATGTGAGCATGGCTTTGATTTTCCTAAGCATACTTCTCAACCCAAGAAAGTCTGACTTACATCTAGGTCTACCAGCAACAATCCTACCACCAGGCATCATCGTATAAAATAATAAGCACTGAGAAACATGTAAAATGTGTTTTTTTAAGATACCTGAGAATAGAAAAAGATACGGTGAATCAGTTAACCCAATAACATAAATAGTACTTTAAAAATTATTATGGTTCTTTTTCCTTGTTCTCTTAAAATTCAAAATTTTATGGTTGAAAAGTCAATTGACCATTTTGTTTTGCTAGAATTATTTTTTTTTCTGGTGTGGTTCCTTGCATAGAAGAGTTAAGATAAAGGACTGGTGTTTCTCAGGATATTCCATTACATACATTATCCTTACTTAAACTGTTGTGCCTGTTAGGTGCCAAAACAATAGACACTACAAAAGGCAAAGAAGATGAAATAAAGATGTCTAATAAGAGAAATATGCACCAAATAATAACAGAAATATCAGAATGGAACATATTATATATTACAAAATGATTACTGTTCAAGGAGACTTAATTGTGATTGACCACATAGTAAAAGCATACACAAATATGAATGCCTCCTCAGTAGAGTTTCAATGCTATCTTTTCCCTACCAGATAAATCTTTACTTGGAAGATTCTTTTAATGAATATATTTCCACTTTTTTAATTCATTAAAATGGAGTATATACCATAGTATTACATAGACCAATCATAACATTTTACATCTTTCCAAGGAGTCTAGAAAACTTTCTAGAGATTATATATTCCATTCTCACCAAATCCCTGTGTGGTTATTTAATTAGAATATCAATTGTATTTAGGAAATCCAATTTTGCAATAGCTGATTACCTGATAGTGAAATCATACTTCCAAATCACGAGGGCTCTTTAAAAACTTTCCATTCTTTACCCCAGTCTTCAATGATTTAGACAAGTTATATTAGAAAGGCAATTCAAGGGGTGGCCAGGTAGCACAGCAAGTAAGAGCACCGGCTCCAGTGTCGGGATGACCTAGAGATCGAATCCCGGGCTCAGACACTTAGCACCCACCCCAGAAATACCTGGCTGTGAAACCTTGAGCAAGTTACTTAACCCCAATTGCTTTAAAAAAAATAAAGTCAATTCAACTAGCATGTTCCTTATTAAGAATATTATAGAATACCTTCTGAAATGCATAAATCTGTATAACATCTTATAATGTATTACATATATTATATAACACTGTACAGTCTCTAAAATCTGAATAACCATTGATATTTTTAACAGAATATATTATAGTCAACATTTTCAATAAATAAAAATAAGGTTTTTACAACTGAAATAAAAGCTGAAAAATATAGTACACATGAGCCCTTAACCAAAGCACTGATGCATTACATTATTTTTTTTTAAGCAATCGGGGTTAAGTAAATTGCTTAAGGTTACATGGCCAGTTATTTCTGGGTGTGGTGCTAAGTATCTGAGCCTGGGATTTGATCCCAAGGTCATCCCGACACTGGAGCTGGTGTTCTTACTCACTGAGCCACCTGGCGGCCCCAACTGATGCATTGTTAATTCCAATATATTATTGAGCTTTCTTAATATCAACTTTTAAAAACTTTTTGCCTACCACTGGTCATGAATTCTTTGGCCATGTAAATTTGTGAAAGAAAGAAAAACTCCAAAATATTCCTTAATTCAGTGCAGGCAGTTACCTCTATTTTTAGCATGTCAGTTTCTGAATGACAAGAAGGGAAGAGGTTACAAAACATCACAAAGCTTTTTTTTTTTTTTAAATTTGTGAACACTAACTTAATTCTTGGTACTCTACATGTTATAGACTTCTAGTGTCCAAAGAGTGGACATTCTGCTGTAGAAATTGAAACATAATAATCTTGACATTTTTACTAGGAGTTAAACAATAAAAAAGGAAGTTTGTAGCTAAAAGAAGGATTCAAGAATTCTGCTGGGAAAGGAAAATTAAGGAGTTGTTTTGTTATGTGCCACCAAGTAATATTACCCTCAACTAAAAAAAATTATAAAGTGGATCATCTTGTATTGCAAAATTTATAAATACTTGCAAAGAGACTACTATGAAGATAATTGCGTTATAATAAGGTGTTCTAGGTCACGGGACCAACAAGCTGGCAGAAGAGATAGTTAATTTAGGTTTCATTACTTCTCAAAAACTCCCCCCAAAGAGGAATTCTATGCCAGATGCAAAGCAATTACAGCTGAATTCATAAAAGGTGAAAAAAAGGAGAGAATCTTATCAAGGTATATTCCCCTCAAGTAAGCTCTAACTGACCCACAGGTTAGGGGATTAGGTTGAGTTTCATTCAATGGTAACTTGTTTAATAAAGTACTGGTAAATGTCTATCATCTGACTCTCTAAAAAAAGTATACATTGCACACTTTTAAGTTTAACATGCATTATTAATATATTTCTCCATCAATTTCCTAATCCTAGACAATCAACAACACAATACACCTGGCCTTAATATATAGCATTTGCTGATTCCCTAAGTGTATATGCTAACATTGTAAATTTAACAATCCATCTAGGGCTGACTATCTCATTCCTGAATCTACTTGGGTGGGGAAGATTTTGCAAGTACAGTGTGTTTTTCTTCAATGCTCAGACATTTATTCTACCCAGTCACATCAGAAGGGAATGCTGCCAGCCTAGGCTGCTTCTAGTTTAGGGGTCCCTCAATGCTGCAGAGCTTCTGTCTGGAATATCCTTCCAGTCTTTTCCACATTACAGAAAAAAAAAATCAGATGGTCAATTCAGAACAGCTGTGGGGGATAAAGAGAGCCAAGGAAGGGCAAGAGGCCAGTATGCAATATGTGTGCCTGCACTGGGCATGAAGGAAAAGGCACTGAAGACTTGTTGGGCATAAGTTTAATCCCCTTTTCTCCTTTCCCCCAGAGGCCATTAAAACAGGGTTCTAGGATGGGAAACATGAATTACCCCAACATAAGAGGAGCATAAAGCAGCTTTTCAATCCAATTTAAATAACAATTCAAATAAATGTAGAAATATTCAGAGTCCCTGGCCAGACCCTGACAATATAATAAAAATGACAGTATTAATGAAGGTAATTTATAAATTTAGCTCTGTACCAATCAAGCTTCTAAAAAATAGATATTGCACAATTTGATAAAATAATGACATAAATTATTTAAAGGAACAAAAGATCTTGAATATAAAGTTAAAAATTAAGAAAAATAAAAATTGAGAAAGGAAAATAGCACATAGACAATTGTTACACTACTTTTGGACTTCTTTGAAATTCTTCATCACTCCTTCTATTCCTAGGAAATTCACCACTGGAAAAATCTCATGCTGAAAGACTGAATGTACCTGGTACTCACCTCTCCTCAGTTCCCTCTGCCCTTTGGCTTGAACCATTTGATTAGAGAAGAGAGCCACAGGCTTGATGGCTACTCTTTAAAGGGTGAATAGCACAGGTGTTCCTCCACATGTCCTAACAGCTACATTGCTTTTGGATCTCTTTGGAACTCTGTATGTCCTGAATTCCCTCAATAGCTTTTCAGGTTCCTTTTTGTATATTTTTCCCCATTAGATCCTTGAGCATAGGGAATGTATTTCTTTTTGTTTATATTTATGTCCTCAGTGCCTGGCACTCAATAAATTTTTATTGATTGACTAAAAAAAAAGTTTTGCCACCAAAGCCTATAGGGTTGTCAAACACATCATTTTATCTGTGGAAATTATGTTACAGAGGAAAGCATTTACATCTCCTTGTCCACTACACCCTAAGGACCATAGGACTTTTAAATCTGACATGAAGTAAAAACTTTCCATTTGTGTCATCTCCCCAGTTGGAAAGTAAATTCCTTGACACTATCTTAATTTTCTATGCATAACCCAGTACTTAGCACAGTGATTTTACTATAATTAATGTTTGATTCATTCGTTCATTTATTTCCCTTCTTTATAACAAACTATATTGAAAAGAGAAAAGAATCATCATCAAAATCATTTAGTTCTGGATAAAAAATTGAAAAGTAGGTTAATAAAATGGACTAGACTAGGTAGAATAAAATAACTGATCTCAAAAACAGTATTCAAAAGATCTGAAAACATAAATTACTTGAAAGAGCTCCCTATTTGACAAGAATTAATAGAAAAATTAGAAAGCAAAATAGAAGAAATTAGGTTTAGACTAGCATTTTACACGAAAATAAATTCAAAATGGATACAGAAACTGAATATTAAATATCATACCATAAAAATGGGAAAGGAATAAACATTTATGTGGTACCTACAATGTGCCAGATACTGTGCTAAATGAATGAAAAACACCAATGGAAGAATTACAAACTCTTAAGGGACATATGAAAGAATGCTCAAAATTACTGATCATAAGATAAATGCAATATTTTTCCCTTTGTTTTTCTTTTTTGTGCAACATGGCTAGTCTATTTTTAGTGTGTTGTTTTCTTTAGTATTTGGGGGGGGTGTTCCTTTAGCAGAATGTTAACTTGTTTTTCATGATTTTCTTGCATCATTCACATCTCTCTTCTCAATTTCTCCTCTACTTCTCTTACTTGACTTTCAGAATCTTTCTTGAACTCCATAACCTCCAACCAGTTCATATTTTTCTTGGAGCGTTTTGATAAAGCAGGAGTTTTGACTCTGGTGTCATCTTCTGGTTCTATGTTTTGATCATCTTTGTCACCAAAAGGATTCTATAATTTGATTTAACTTCCTCTGTTTGTTCATCTTGCCAGCCAGTTACTTGACTTTTGAGCTTTTGGCCATGGGAGAACTCTGCTTCCAGAGTGGAAAGTGCTGTGTCCCAAATTTCTGGGATTTTGCACAGCTGTTGTCAGAGCTTGTTCTAGGCACCTGTCTCATAACTGTGAGGAAGACTCCCTCTCCACAGCTCTGCCACTTCAGCACTCCTCATCCCAGGACTGCCACCCAAGACAGAGACCCAGATCCAAGCAGGGCAAAGCAAATGAATCCCACCTCAGTGTCAGCAAAGAGATTCCTGCAATTTTCCTCTGATTGGTCACTTGGTCCCACATAATCAATGGACCTAGAGCTTTGGAAGCAGCCACTGCAGGAGCAGCCTTAACCTCAGGTACCTCTGTTGCCCTGGGGGCAGGGGCCAAAACACACTGTTATTTCACCCACTGACCTTTGACTTTCTCTTTAGTATCTATGGGTTGAGAAATTTAGAAACTGCCACAGCTGCCAGTGAATCAATCCCCTGAAGTCTGCTCCATTCAGACTGTGCTCTGCTCCCAGATCAGTGTGATAGACCCTTCCCGTCAGCCTCCCTGGCTGCCTGCAGTGGGAGATTTGTTTCTCACTGTCACTTTGTGGGTTCTGTAGCACTAAAATTTGCCTAGAGTCATTTTTTTACAGGTATCAGAGGTTGTTGGAGCAAGAGCTTAAGCAAGTTTGGGAGGGCTAGGTGGTGCTTGAATAGAGTACCAATTCTGGAGTGAGGAGGACCTGAGTTCAAATCCAGCCTCAGACACTTAACACAAAAACTATCCATATGACCTTGGGCAAGTCACTTAACCCTACTTGCCCTGCAAAAAAAAAAAAGAGCTCAAGCAAGTTCCTACTTTTACTCTGCCATCTTGACCCCACCCAAATCAACATGGCTAAAATATGTTTCACACAATTTCATGTATATAATGGGTGTCATATTTCTTGCCACTTAATGAAAATCTGGAAAGAGGGAGAGAATTTGGAATTAAAAATTTAAAAATAAATAAGGAACAACAAGGTGGTACAGTGAATAAAGCACCAGCACTGAACTCAAGATGATCTGATTTTAAATCTGACCTCAGACACTTGACACACTTACTAGCTGTGTGACCTTGGGTAAGTCACTTAACCCCAATTGACCTGCCTTCCCCACTCCAAAAAAAAATAAAAAATAAGATGAACACAAATTAAAACCATTCTGATATCTCATCCCTTACCCAGCACATTGTTAAATTACCAAAGAAAAGAATATTAAATTTTGGAGAAATTATGGGGATTTGGAAACATGCAAATAACTGCTTTGATGGTGAATCTGTGAATTGGCCCAGTTATTCTGGGAGCCAATTTGAAATTACATAAATAGAATCACTAAAATATCCATACCCTTTGACCCAGAGATTTGATTGATGGCATAAACTCCATGGATGCCAATGACAAAAACAATTATGTCTTCCTCAGACTAACACCAACATTTTTGTAGTTGTACTTTTTTTGAGTGAATTCAAAGATCTATAAAAAGAGTTGGCATTATTAATTGGGAATAAATAAACAAATTGTAATATGTGTATATCTATATCTATATATGTGTGTGTGTGTGTGTGTGTGTGTGTGTGTGTGTGTATGTGTGTATGTATGTATGTGTATCCCCATATAGTTGTAAGAAATGATGGATACTATCAGTACAGGAAAGTATAGAAAGAATAACATGAATTGATTCAAGTGAAACAAGCCAAGTCAGGAAAACCATACCATTGGTACCACTGCTATCTATGGCAAATACTAAATTAGAAGAAAAAATAAATTAAGATATAACATATAAGTAAGGAAATTACAACCTGACATGTAAATAGTGAGCTCTTGGAACAGCATTGAAAAATTCCATTTAATCCAAAAATGTTAAGATATATTCAGAAAATTAGATTCAAGAGAAAGAAGTGATACAGAGGAATCAGATGGGGGAGGAGGGCTGATAGTTCTTGTAACCTATTTTCAGCAGGAATGGGTCTAAGAGGAAACAATACATATATATATTTAAAAGAGTATAAAAGTCTTCTAAATTCAGAAGAATAAAATGGTAGGAGAACAGGGAAAGGGGAAAGGATAAGGGAGGGATCTTTAGAGTGAAGGGGAGAGAATACGTAAAATAGGGGTTTAGAAGGGTGTTTAGATTTGTGGGAATGGGAAAATAGGGGAGTGATACTTAAAGGGGACTAGGCAAATAATAGTAGGGAAAAGTAGTGCGTCGAAGTAAAGTAGAGAAGGCAAGAGGGATAGGAAACAAGACGTATGCACATACATAAAATAAATATAAGAAGTAGAATAGGTTTGGCATAGTATATGTCTATATATATGTATGTATATATATGTGTGTGTGTGTATGTATATATCTTTAGCTGTAGAGCAACATAAATAAACTTTATTGTAGCCCTCTGGGGCAGGGTGGAGGGTATTTATGTATGTATAACTAGAGAGAAATGTATCAGCACTTTGTTGTGGCCTTCTTGGGAGAAGTTGAGGGGAGGGAAAAAAGAACAAAGTAAAAAAGTGCACAGCAAAGAACAAAAGAAAACTCACAAAGAAGCAAAGAAAGGATGGACAATTCTCAACACAATAAGTATTATTTATCATATAGAATTATTGGAAATTAAAATTTGTTACATATTTTTAATACTCTCTTTTATGTTCTGCTATACACATGACATGATTTTTTTCTTTCTAACTTTGTATTTAAGTTCCAATATTTAAGTTTATGATATGTTTATGCTTCTTTTTTCTATTCTATATTTATGTTCTGCAATTTGAGTCTAACATAAAAATTTTGAAAATATATATATATATATAGAAAGACCCTCAGTATATTGGGTGGAATTAAAGGGTCAAAAGTTAGGAAGCCCTGATTTCAAATTTGGCCTGAGACACTTAATTAGCTATGTGACCCTAGGGCAGATGACTTAACCCCTGTTTTCTCAACTGTAAAATGGGAATAATAACAGCACCTACTTCATGAAGTTATTGTAAGAATCAAATGAGATGATATTTGTAAATTGCTTACTAGTGGTACTAGGCACATCATAGGAGTTATACAAATTCTTATTCCTTTTGGCCCCCTTCTAATTAAAGATAATTTGATACTACTATATCAATAAGTTCCCAAGCAGTGATGTGAGTGTGATGGAATACATACAAAGGAAGGATTTTTCACAGAACAAATTGACATAAAACATATCCTGAATATTAGACAATCTCGTACATAATCTATGTACTCTGTAAAACACAGGGCATATTAGGTAAATATCTTTGACATAAGACAATAAATAATTTGATCTATTTTGTTCAAAGTTAAATGTATGATCATCAAGATTTAGAATCACTTTGCAAAGATATAATAAAATTTACATATAGTTTGATAGAGCAGATAGGTGGTGCAGTGGTGAATAGAGTGATGGGACTGAAGTCAGGAAGATGAGTCTTCCTGAATTCAAATCTAGCTTCAGACATTTACAAGCTATATGACCCTAGGCAAGTCATTTACCTCTGTTTTCCTCAGTGTGCTCATCCATAAAATGAACTAGCAAAGAAAATGGCAAATTGTTATCATTGCTTATAAAACCTTGAGTGGGCCATAATGAGTGGGACACAGCTGAAAACTACCCAATGACAACAGCTAGTTTGGATATATCTACATTTAATATTTCATAGGACTTTAAAATAGAAATTTATAGATGCATAATGATATTCTGTAGCATTCCATAAGAAAATGAGTTATTTTAATGAATAAACATTGCTAACAAAGTAATCAAACATAAAGAGAAAAATGTTAAAGTGTAAGGGGGACTTGAATTGCAATATATTTAAATTTATACATAAATTCATTACATAGCAAAAAAAAGAATAATGTACATGAAGCAGTAGAGGATTATAAGGAGTACAAACCATGAAATTATATTCATATATTTAATTAGGATTTTCATAATAGATATCCTAAAACAGTTTACAATTACTACCTTTCATCCATCTTGCAAAGTTTCTTTGAAAAATATATAATAATAGTATCAAAATGAGTTTCATCTTCATATGATACTGATTTGCATTTCTATCAAGATTGTCTCCAGCATTGAAAAGTATTATAAATTGTGTTTGGGAATACATTCAAGGGTCAAGTAGCTATTTGGAATCAGTATCCTCATGATTGATAATATGAAAGAGGAATCCATAAAATGATCAATCTTAGAATGGTAGGGGCACTAGTGGTCATTTTGATCAACATCTACATAATGCATGAAAACATTGTACTCTAACATTGACAAGTGGTCATGTAATCTTTGCTTGAAAAATTTCCCAGACATTGAAGTATAGGATCTCCTTTATATTGAACTGACATTTGCCACTTAGTAACTTCCATTCGATAGTCTGACTTCCTTGCCTTGGAGAATTACAGAATAAGTTGAATGTCTTTTCTAAGCGGCAACTTTTCAAATATTTGAAGAGAAGTAACATTTTTCTGACTTTTGCCTCAAAAGCTGAAGTTTCCTCTTGACTATACCTTGGAAAACAGGTCTTCAATTTCCCACATGCTCTTGTTTGCACCATCTGCTTAATTTTTTTTATTGAAAAATAATTATTCCTCATAGAATGTGCTGGCCTCAATTTTACATAAAATTTCCATCTTGATGAAGTACAAACTACAATCAACCTATCATAGAGAAGCTTAATGTTTGTTCTTGTGATCCCCTCAATTCCCTTTTCCACTCAAACTCCTTGTGTAGATTATCTAGAAATTATAACTCAGAAGCTCCTGGATAATAAAATAGAGTCCTTAACATCACCTTTTGCTAAATCTGAAAGTTTCTGTGACAAGTTGCACACCCTATTAAAGAATACTGAAGTCACCATAGTTTATGTGATTATACATGGGCCTATGATTAATTTTAGGATTCTGAGGAAGATTAGTATATATTTCTAAGGATATAGAAAGAGAAAGGAAAAGATGTCTTGTGTTAGTCTACCGTTCAAATATTGAGAGATTACAAATCTTAAGAAAATATCTGGGTCAAGACAGAGGAGTAGAAACAGGACTTCTGTGGGGCTACAGTTCCCACCTCCTCCAATTCATGTAAAAGGTAACTTTAAAGAAACTTTGGAGATACAGAACCCACAAAATGACACAGAGAAGCTAACCTCCCACTGAGGACAGCCTGGCAGGTGGCAGGGAGTGGCCAGCACAGTACTATGGGAGCCAGCCCCAACCCACCACAAGCCTGAGGTCTTAGCCTCAGGGTGGTCCTGAGAAGCTGCAAGCAGGAGGAACTTCAGATCACCAGCAGCTGTGTTGGTTTCCAGAATTATCAACCCATAGATGCTAAGGACAAAGTGAGAGGTCAATGCAGGGTGGACTTTGGGATCCGGTAGTTTGGGAGTGTGGTTGGCCTTTGTTCCCAGGACAAGAAGCTGCTGAGGTGCCACAGCCATGCAGCCACCATGATGCGGCAGCTTCAGCTCCTGGCTTGGAATTGTAGGGGGAACAAGCAACCAGTCTGAGTGTTAATTGCTCTTGCTTTAACCTGCTTGGATCTGGATTTCAGTCCATGGTGGAGGCCCTGGGGAGTGTGACCAGCTTGCCATAGCATGTGAAAGCTTTGGAAAAGACACCCAAATAATAACTTCAGCAGCTGAGAAAACCCCAGTTATTGGGATGAAGCTCCCCTGTCTGGTAGCAGAGTCCTACTGTGGCAAAAAGCCAAAAGGTCAGGTAATCGAGTGGCAACATGACCAGGCAAAGGAAGCAAAGCAAAAAGAGCAATACAAATTTACACTCCTACTTTGGGGACAAGAAGGATTAAAGCATGGAACAGGAGGAAGACAGCGAAATCATAACTTCTGCACCAAAAGCTTCTGTTACAGGCCATAGAAGAGCTTAAGAAGTATTTGAAAACCAAATAAGAGAAGTGGAGGAAAAATTGGGACGAGAAATGAGAATAATGCAAGAAAATTATGAAATGAGAGTCAACAACCTGACTGAAGAAAATAACACCTTAAAAATAGACTAACTCAAATGTCAAAAGAGGCTCAAAAAAGGCAATGAGGAGAAGAATGCCTTAAAAAGGTGAATTTGTCAGATAGAAAAAGAATCTCAAAAGCTCACTGTGCAGAATTATTCCATCACATATAGATTGGAGAAAATGGAAGCTAGTGACTTTATGAGAAACCAAGATATTATTAAAAGGATCCAAAAAAATGAAAAAAATAGAAGGCAATGTGAAATATCTCATTGGGAAAACCACTGATCTGGAAAATACATCCAGCAGAGATAATTTTAAAATTATTGGACTACCTGAAAGCCATGATAAAAAAAGAACCTAGAAATCATCCTTCAAGAAATTCTCAAGGAAAATTTCCCTGATATTTTAGAATCAAAGGGCAAAAGAGAGATTGAAAGAATCTACCGATCACATCCTGAAAAAGATCCCAAAAATAAAACTCCTAGGAATATTATAGCCAGGTTACAAAATTCCAAGATCAAGGAGAGAATATTACAAGAAGCCAGGAAGAAACAATTTGAATATTGTGGAAACACAATCATGATAACACAGGATCTGGCAGCTTCTACACTGAGGGATTAAAGGGCTTGGAATATGATATTCTGGAGGTCAAAGGAGCTGGGATTAAAACAAAGAATCACCTACCCAGCTAACATGAGTATCATGTTTCAGGGGAAAATATGGTCATTCAGTGGAATAGAGGACTTTCCAGCATTTTTGATAAAAAAAAAACAGAGTTGAATAGGAAATTTGACATTCAGATACAAGAAGGAAGAGAAGCATGAGAAGGTAAACAGGGAAAAGAAATAATAAGGACCTTATCAAATTTGAAGTGTTTACATTCCTACATGGAAAAGTGATAATTGTAACTGAGGAAACTTTTCTCAGTATGAGAATAGTTGAAGGAAATTGAAATGTGTGTGTATGTCTATAGAGGATGGTATATGGGTATATGAATACATATTTGCATGTATGTATATATGTGTACAGGTATACATAGATAGAGGGCACATGACCAATTTAAAAGTAAAAGATGGTATTTAAAAGGTGAAATTAAGGGGTAAGAGAGGAATATAATGAGAGGAGATGGGGAGAAACAGAATGGCTTAAACTATCTCATATA
The DNA here is from genome assembly GCF_028583685.1 of Petaurus breviceps papuanus. Lineage (NCBI taxonomy): Eukaryota > Metazoa > Chordata > Mammalia > Diprotodontia > Petauridae > Petaurus > Petaurus breviceps. Next base: position 2,962,973 of record NW_027187324.1, read on the forward strand.
GAAGAGGCAAGGGAAAATGGCTACAATGGAGGGGAAGAACAGGAAGGCAAAAAGGAATGGGTCAACTTTATTCTAATTGAATTTGGCTTAGGGAGGAAATGAGATACACACTAAATAGGGTATCTCACCCTACAGGAGAGTAGGGGGGAAAGGGATGAGAGGCGTGATGATGGAAGGGAGGGCAGGCTGCTGGGGGGAGTTGGAAGCACCCACCCTGTAAAGGGACAGGATCAAAGTAGAGAATAGAGCAAGTGGGAGGTGGGATAGGAGGGAGGGAAATATAGTCAGTCTTTTACAATATTTCCACTATGGAAATGTTATGCATAGCTACATCTGTACAACCTATACTAAATTGCGTATCTTCCCAGTAAGAAGGGTGGGTGACAAGGGAAGAAGGGAATGAATCTGGAATTCAAAGTTTTAAAATCAAATGTGTATATATATGCATATATATATATATACTATTATTAATATTATTTCACATGTAACTAGGAAATAAGATATACAGGCACTGGTGCATAGAGATCCACTCTGCCCTACTGGAAAATTGGGGGTATGGGAGAATACATGGGAGAGAGCAGATTGGAGGAGGGGATATACAGTAGGATTGCTATTTGGGGGTGGTGTGTAGGGAAAATATGGGGAGAAAATTTGTAACTCAAAATCTTGCAGAAATGAATGATATAAACCAGAAGTTAATAAAACATTTGATTTAAAAAAAATTGAAAAAGAAAAAAAAGAAAATATCTGACTGCAATTGATTTAGTCCCCGTATCCAGTTTTAGAATTACACTAAGTGAAAAGCAAAAATGTCATCACAAGGATGACATCAGTAAAGTAATTTCTCTTTGTGAATCAGAACTAGGAATACTTTACCACTTTAAATGGTACTTTACACAAATTATTTTTGAAACACATGCTTCTTTCGGAGATCTATAAATTTAACAGTTGTTAATTGTCTCATTTACAAATAGTAGCAATCATGAGCATGCTTACAGGGCTTGGCAGGGTTTGCTACAGTGTGAATTCTTAAATTATTTGATACACGATGGTTAGATTTTACTTTATGTCATCACAGAGCCATCATCAATATTTGTTGAATTTTATTCATTTGAATTGAATTATAGTTAATTTTCAAATTAGTGAATTCCTCTTTCCAATTTAGCCTCTGGATCCTTTGACAACCACTCCAGAACTACATTCTCAATTCCACCTCATAAAAGAGTGCCAACCCTCTTCTTTTTCTCTGTCCTGGGAGCTTGTTTCAGGGTTACTGCTACCTGGAAGATCAAGACATATACTTTTTCTAGAGACTGTTAAGAGTAGTTGATCTGTAAGATAACTTCTTTTCTAATTAAATCTTTCTTCCCAAACATTTCTTTCCCTGTTAGTTACCTAGAAATACTTCTAGGTGTTCCCCAAATCTTTGCCTGGGATTATATTAATTACTTTCAATGTTTTAAGTGAAGCTAGCAGATGCAGTTTTGGAAGGCAGAATTTGACTAAGGGAGACATTTTTCTGTCTTTAGAAAGGGCCTGAAAGAAAATCTTCCAGACCTTGTCTCTCTCTTTCCTTAGCTTTGGTCTATGCCTTCCATCCTTGACACCCTTTTCCTCCCCACTATGCCCCTTTCCTCTCTCCATTTATTTAGAGGAGTGGAATTTAACTTAAAGTGTCTTTGTTCAAAGCAGTTGGGTATATTAGGGATTCTCATTGCTTTCAGTCCACAGCAGATGATTTCAGGAGCTTATTAGTACAATTTATTATTAACAATAAAACAATAAAACTCTCCACCCATCCATGCATCAACCATCTCTCCTTAGTTATCTCTAGCATAATTTTCATTTCATAATGTCTTCATCTCTTCCTAGGGTAAAAGAAACAAACAAACAAACAAACAAAAAACTATAACTTTCCTAGCCTAATAAAAGCCCCCTTAATAAGACAGTTGATCTGTGACTTGTCTGAATAATTATAAGTATACTTTTCAAGATAATTTGATTTCTTCCCATCTTTCCTCCTTCATGGCTCCATGTACTAAAGGAAAATTCGACAAACTTTCTACATATCCTAAGTCACCAGTAAAACTCAGGATATATGTGCTTAAACTAGGAATAAGTCTATATAGGACTGTCTTCAAAAATTTGAATGCTTTTCCTTTGCTAAATGATATCTATTTTACATCAAAATTAATTAATTGGCAATTGCATCTGTATAATATTCTTCAGAACCACAGAATCAATAAATTAAAGTTTTTAAAAACTGGAATCTTGTAAAAGCAATCCAAATTGCTCATTATGATAAATTTCAGCCACAAATTTTAAATTGCTATTCTAAATTGTAGAAATTTAGTATCTCTCTTACCAGGTAAATTAATGTGGGTCAGTTCCTTACGTGTACATCTAGAAAATTTTGGAAAAGTTAATTCCTAGAGAAACATGATATATGTTCAATTATAGGAATGGCTGTTTATTCAGACAGATTGATATTATGTTAGTAAAAATGGTGAACAAATTCAATAATATAAATGCAATACAGTTTTTCAAATATTAATAGAAATGCTGACTTAGTTGTAAGAAAAAACTGATCATCTTTTTCATCTAATTGTTATAACTAGGCAAATCAAAAGATAAATTAAAATACATATAAATTTTCATATTCAAAAGATAGACATAGAGAGATTAGGCAATGAATATATTGGTTCTGTATAACTAATGATAAAGCACTTATTCAGGGGATGAGGTAGGTAGTATATCTACCTGAATAATTAAATTCTACTCACATTTAAAACAGTATAACATGAATATTGCAAGTATATCTACTTTATTATAAACTACATAGTATTTAAAATTATCCCCATATTTATCAACATATGTTTGTTATACATTATATAATGTAAAATTATATATTACATAATAAATGTAACATAATATAATAATAAATAATGCAATTGGCTCTATAAATCTTAAAGCACTATATAAATGAGAGCTAGAAATGACAGTAGAAAAAAGTAGAGGCAGAATTAGTGGTAGTAGTTGCATTAGTAGGGTGGTGGATGAAAGATTGAATGACTAAGAAAACAAAGGTTTGAGCTTCTGAGAGTATCTGTTAAGCAATTCATGCCAATTACTCAATAAACTAGGAAAAGACCTTATCAGTCTAGGAGGAGACAGACTCAAATACAGGAGGAGAGAGACTTTGATGTTGTAAAAAAAATGATGAAATAAAGCCTATTAATTAAAGTTAAATAAGTAACCAGGACACAGAAATAGGTAATCTGGTTTCTAATAAGAAGGAAGATTAGGAACTGTCCAAGTTTGGAAGGGAAAAGAGAATAGTATGTGTGTGTATACATACATATATATGCACACACACATACATACATATGCATATATAAATAGATGCTATTATGTTTCTAAAATTCTAAAATTATTTTAAATGTTTCTATCAAATTCACTGGATATTAATTTTTTCTGATAATGTATTTTCACAATGGATACTAATAGAGCAATTGCTATTATATGAAGGATCAAGAAGTTTTTTTTCTGTCTTTTACATTAAAATGGGTTCTCATATTTACAAAGGTCAGAAAGCTAGATTGGTAACAGAAACTGGATAGAAATTAAGAAGATGCCTACCAATTGAGGAATTACTAGATATGTCATGGTATGTACACGTGATGGAGTACTATTGAGTTGTAAGAAAAGAGAAAACAGATGCTTTCAAAGATTCATGGAAAGACTTACATGCCTGACAAAGAGTTAAATGAACACATCCAGAAGAACAAATTGATGCTATAACATCAAGATTACAAGATGGAAAAAAAAATGTTGAGGACTTTTACAAACTACTAAATTAAATGAACCAAAGCAAGAAAACAATTTGTACAACATTGTAGTGACAAAAATCTTTGAACTTTTTAAGAACTGTGATCATTACAATAACTGCTCATGATTCCAGAGGACTAATCATGAAATATTAAAAAAAAAAGAAGGTTGAGGAGTGGTGCTGCAGACGGGAAAAGATACATGCATTTTCAGATGAAGTAATTGTATTTTAGTTTTACTTTACTGTTTTACAGTTGCAGGAGATCCCTCACAAAGTAAGAGTAAACTGTAAATGTCAGTATGTCAAAACAAAACATATCAATAGAAGTTTAAAAACCAAAATTGGCAGGAGCCAGAGAAGATAAAGTAAGATCCAGCTAAAATTTTCATGAGAAATGAGGATTAAGAGTTCTAAGGGAATCAATCGCTTCGGAGTCATTTAAAAGACCTAAGGCAGAAAGGAAGCTCCTGCTGTACTTAAGACCGAGGTGATTCATGTAGTCTTGTGAGTGTGAGTAGCTAAGTTTTCCAACAGGCCCTGAGATCAAGGAAGAGAAACAACAGCTTAACTAGGCAAGAATAGCCCATGGAACAGAGAGAGGGAAGGAAGTCTTAACTATACTAGTTACACAAAGATTCCTACCTATTGGGAAAGTAATGTTAGGCTTTATATTGAGAAAATCTGAAGCAATTTTTCTGAGTTAATATGTGTCCCAAAAAGACATTCTGAGTCACTCTGTAATATCTCTTGGAAATAAAATTAGTGATATAATAAAGTAATAATATAATAGTCCTAACTGATATACATATGATATTCAGATTTATTTATGTCTATCTGGCTTTCTGTCTGCCTGTGTCTGTTTCTCTTTCTGTCTGATTAGACATCGCTTATTTACATATAATATATCTTATTTATATCAATAATTTATATATACACTTAAACATATTCTATGTACATAAACACACTTGTATATATATATATATACACACATACATATATATATATATATATATATATATATGCATGATTGGACAGACATAAATAGTAATGATAGATAATTTCTGAATGACTTATTAAGTTTATGACAACAAAACAAATGACTGGTTTCAGCTAGATTTCTAGACTGTCAACTAGCCATGACTTTATTTAGCTTGATCAGTGCTTTCTATAAGAGTACCACTAACAGCTCAGTGGAAGGTACCTGAATATTCTCACAGAGATCCAACCATCTTCAAAGGTAAGCTTGGTGATCCAATTTGATTTGTTGTAGTGATGCAAATGTCACTGCAATGAAATTCATGCTATTTTGAGCAAGATGGAAATTTACTCAGAAATATAGCATTCATTAAATTCCTGCATAAATAACTTGTCATAGGATGGAAGTGACCTTAAGTACTTGAAGGCTATGTCAGTAAATCACAACCACTGTCTGTTCATGTAAAGGTGGAAGACTTCAATATGGCTCCAATGAAGGGAATCAGTTTAACTAAGCCAGTTTATCAGTTGGAACATGATTTTTTGAGGGGGGAGGGGGTTGAAGGGGATAAACCAATTTTTAAAAAATGTCATCTATGAAATTTAGAAGAACAAATTTGTAACCATCAGAAAAGGGGCACTTAATGTAGAATCTATGTAAAGATCTCAAGGCATTCATGAACTTGAATAGGGAAAAATACATTTTTAAAAAAATTTCCCTAGAACCTAACTGAACTGTAGCACATTTCTTAATTTTTTTTAAATGACAACAACATTATTGTGAAGAGTCATCATTATTTTTTTCATCATTATTGTGAAGCATAATCCAATTACCAAAAATAACTTAGGACACATGCAAAAAATTGTTAAGAACCCCTTTTCTAGAGGCCATACTTACCACTAAAAATGTCACAGATATTTAATTTTTAACATATTTTTTTCCTAATTTTTCTCAACAATAAATGTAAAAGTAAAATTCATTTAAAAATAATTATATGTTTTCTCCTACCCTCCTTCCTTTCTCTCCTCCTTTAGAAGGCAGTCAGGTAGGTATTTATTATACATGTGAAGTCATACAAAACATATGTCTATAGTAATCATTTTGCAAAAGAAATAGACCAGAAAAAAGAACCCAAGAAAAATAAATTTTTAAAAGTATGTTTAAATCTGCAGTCAGAGTTCATTCATGCTCTCTCTGGAGGTGGATAACATTTTTTTTTAATCATAGATTCTTTGGAATAGTTTGAGATCATTGTCTTGATAGTAGTTCTTCTACTCTAATGTCTTGGCACTGCCTCCAAAAATGTACTAGATAATTTAAATATTGAAGCATTTAGGTGGTCAAAATGTATATTTATTTTAGTTTGGGCCCCTGTGATAGTAATGGAATATAAAGATCCCCCTGTATTGGCTTGGTTTTCAAATTAATTGTGATAAAACCCAGAGCTTGTTAATCCCACCTGTGGGATGGACTTGTTGATGTGAAAAGAGAGTCCTGAACTGGGAGGAGCTGGTGACATAGATTTGGAGAGACAAGAGAGAGGCAGAAGAACTTTTTGGAAGCAGCACAGAGAGACTCGTGGAGGCAGAGAAAGACTGAGAGGATTGCTGAGGGCCACTTTGAATTGCCCTGGACTTTTGAGACTTGCCCCTGGAGCTGCCAAGGACTGAGGAGACATAGCTGTTTTGCTGGTACTTTGTCTGTCTGTTTTGCTGTTGTTTTGCCAGACTTGTTCACTGGTGAAAGACAGTCCTGTTGAAGAAGTCCTGGAACCTGGCTGTTGGCTAAGAGCTCCTGAGACTGTCCTGCAGACAGAGAGTGAATACTGTCCACTGGTGAAGGACAGTGCTGTTGTTGCAGGGGTCTGGGAACCTTTCTGTTGGTTCAGAAGCCCTGAAGAAGGATTTTCTTGTTGTATGTTTACAGAAATCTTGGGAGAGGGTTTTGCTAATGTTTTCAGGGGTTCTAGGACTATTCTGCAGACAGAGGATGAATTAATGAAGAGACTGGCAATGTATCTTGTGGCCTTGCTAAGCCTTGTCTCCCCAGGAACTAAGATTGCTGAGAACTTGCCTTGTGTCAAGATGAAGAAAAGACCTCCATTTGGGTATTTAGTGCTGTGCTTAAACTTGATGTAACTCTGGGGTAGATTCAATTGTGATCCAGGGGTGGGGAACTTTTGACCTTTTTGTGTTCTATGGTTGAACCAATGAATTTACTTTACTTAGATTGGAAACTAATCTCTATTTTAGAAGAGGGACTTTGTAATTGATTGAATGAATGGAAGGTCCTGGGGTGGGGTAGTACTTGGAGATTATTTAATCACACTTAGTAAATGCTGTATTTTGAATGATGTCATGTTTTGACCTTCTCTGTTCTTAATTTGTCACTGAATAAAATGGAGAGCATCTATGCTGGTATTTTGAAACTTGAGAACTTGCCTTTCCTTGGCATTACATTACAGCCCCTTTGACTACAGACAAATTATATTTAATTATGTTAACAGAAAATGTATTTGAAGAAAGTTAGTTTTATAGTGCACCATAAGTTGACTGAGGGGGATGAGAAAAATAGGACAAATAGTTGGAATGCCATATTTTTGTGATGATAAGTATGAATCAATTAAATATGAGGAAGACAGTGAAGTATTAGGAAGCTTACTTCAGATAAAATAGATCAGAAAACAAAACTGGAGAGGGGTAGGTTCTCATAACTATCGACTGAATTGACTCAAAGAGAATTAAGGAAGGAGAGAAAGTTCATGGTCCTGGACCTGAAAATAATGCTTCAGCAATTCAAAGCATATGTTCTGTTCATATCTGTAGGTTATAGCAACCATATCATAGGTATCAGGGAGATGACTGGGTTCTATAAATCAGGGTGATATGTCATCCAGTCTGATTAGGTATTAGGGAAATGGAATTAGATTTAAGACCCTTGATAAAGGCAAAGCAAATATAAATAATTGCAATTGTGTTATTGGTCAAATGATTAGTAATGAAGGTATTCAAATGAGACCTATCAGACTAATAGAACATGAGTTGAAAAAATGTGGAACTGAACCCTCTGAAGGTGATGTTACTTCTGGCTTCAAAAATTGTAGATTTGTGAAAGTAATCATGAATGAGAATACCAGTAAATGGTAAAAAGAGACTTGCTAATATAGTGGTGACTTTCTACTTATAGATATGTGTAATGGGAATTTAAATTTTTGAGATCTTCCCTGCCCCTAAGCTAAAGTGCACCTGGAGCCTGGGGTGGGAGGTTGTTTTTCAGTAGATACATTTTGATTGGCCAGTGAGTCCAGAAGGTTGTTACATTCTCTGAGCCAGGAGAAGGCTATATAAACCCTGATGTGAGGCTTTGCTTTGGGGCTCACTTTGAGAAGTTTTCTGTGATTTGATCAGATGAGACTCTGGGAAGCCATTGTTGAGAGCCCCCCCCCCCCCAACCCGGCTTTGAAAAACCCAGATGTCGATTTGGTATGGATGTAATGGTTGGACAGTTTGGAAATCGGTCTACTTGATCTGTTTCTCTGTCTTGATAATTTTATCTGTATATTCTGATGTTTGGGGTGCTGACCTTTTCCCTCTGAACAAAATAACATGGAAGAAAGAGAATAGAAAATCAAATAAATAAAATAGCAATTGGGCAAGGTAAAATCATAGCAAAATCAGAAAAAAAAAGTTAAAAAATAATAATCAGAACACATTATGCACACTTATATGCCAACAAAATTGAGAACAAAGAAGAAATACATTAATGCCTTCAGAAAGATAAAATAGCCAGAAGATCAGATAGAGATCTTACATAACCTAATCTCAGAAAAGAAAATAGATGTAGTTGTAAAGAAGCAATCAACAGGGAAAAAAACTGCTGCTACTACTACTACTACTTCATGGGAGAATTCCAACTTTTAAAGAAGAGTTAGTACCCATAATGCACAAATTATTCCCAAAAATTGTAAAAGAAAGAAATATACCAGAATCCTTTCATGAGATAAATATAATCCTAATACCCAAACCAGGGAAAGATAAAACAGAAAGAAAATTATAGGCCACTATCATTAATGAATATTGATTTTAAGTTTTTAAACAAAATTCTGCCGTGATACAGAAATTCATCCCATAAATCATTTGTAATAACCAAATGGGATTTATACCAAGGAAGAATGGATGGCTGGCTTAGCATTAGGAAGATAATCAACATAATTAATCATATTAACAACTGAAACATCTAAAACCACATGATATTCTCAGTAAATTCGGGAAGGTCTTTGACAAAGTAGAGCTCTTCTTTATGCTTATATATATATTGACACAGAGGGACCTTTTTAACATTTCTTGAAAGGTATCTATATAAAACCAAAAGTAAGTATCATATACAGTTAAGATACACCAGAACTTTTTGCAATAAATATGGGGATAAGAGGATAAAGCAAGAATACCCACTCTCCCCCCTATTATTTTATATCATTCAGGAAATGCTAGTTATAGCAGTAAGACATGAAAAAGAAGTTAAAGGAAATAGATAGATAAAAAAAGAGATAAAACTATCATTGCTGATAATATGATGGTTTAGTTGGAAAAACTCAGGGTATCTACTAAGTTATAAATTGATTTAATTTATAGCTCAACAAAGTTTTAAGGTACCAAATTCATCCTTAAAAATCAGTATAATTTTCATATTTTAATAATAACAAAACCTGCAAAGCAGCAATAGAAAGGGAAATTCAAATTGGTGGGAAATCCACATTCCAAATAATTACAAAATGCACAAAATATCTGATAATCAACTCCCCAAAACACATAAAAACTTCTAGTTGTTTCATTATAAAAAGTTTTTTTATAAGAAATTTTAAAAACGCAAATGGCTGGAAATACATCGAGTATTTGTGATGAGGCTATGCCAATATAATAAAAATGACAATATTGAAAGAAATACACATTTTTATGCTATACCAATCAAATTACTAAGGGAGTACTTGACAGATATTGATAAAATAAAAACAAAAAATCATTTGGGAAAACAAAAGATTTAGAATGTTAAAGGAGATGATGAAAAAAAAGTAAGTAGATTGGAAAAATAACACTTCTAGACCTCAAACTATATTAAAAAACAACAGGTATCAAAAACATCTGGTACTGTTTAAAGATTAGAAATATAGATCAGAGGAACACACTAGACAAAGGAGTTTCAGAAACAATAGAACTCAGTAATCCTATATTTGATAAAGTATAAAAACATTAATTGTCTATGAAAAAAACTATTCCTTGATTAAAAAAACTGTTGGGAAAGCTGGAAAGCAGTCTGACAAATTCTCTGAGGAGGGTTTGGTATCTAAAATATGTAAACAATTAATAATTACATAGGACTAATAGCCATTCCCAAAAGATGGTCAAAGGATATTAACAATTCTCAAAAGAATTACAAAGTATTCACAATCCACATGAAAAAAATGCTCCAAATTGCTAATAAATGAGAAAAATTTATTGATTTTTTTCCTCTCTAAAAATATTGTTTATTATACAGGATGGTTCTCTGGGAGGGGTAAGAATAGGGATAGTTAAGGATAGCTAGGTGGCACAGTGCTGAAGTCAGAAGGACCTGAGTTCAAACCTGGCCTCAGACACTTGAAAAACTAGCTGTGTGACTTTGGGCAAGTCACAACTCCAATTGCCTTCCCCCTCAAAAAAAAAGAATTGGGATATTTGGTATAATTATGGTAATAAATGAAACAGAAAATATCAACAAAGAATTATTCATAAAGAAAGATGGAAGTAGATGTGTTTTATCACACCACGCTTTCCCCCTCCCAGGAGAATACTGTAATTTTGAGAGTAAGGGCTACTAATTTTTCTTTTTAATCACCAAAATGTAGTGCTGCTCCTTGTACTTACTAAGCACTTAATAAATATTTCTGAATTGAATTAAACTGATCTAAACCTTGACATACAGGACCAGAAGATAGGCTATTGTATGATTTGCATTATAGACAGAGAAACACAGAAAGTGTCCTCTGAAACATTAGTCATCTTTGAAATAAGTGAATCCAATAGAATATTTAAACTTCTCCCATTGTGGAGAGAATAAATTTTGATTTTTTTTTTCAAAATAAGTGACATTTTGAAGATATTGGTAAGAAAAAATAGTCCTGAGTTGACTGAATTTGACTATAATGGCAAAAGACATTTCAAGTAAAATCCATAAAGAAAATCAATGGAGTAGAGCAGGGATTCTTCACTTTTTGTCTAACATACATCCCTTTGGCAATCTGATGAAGTCTATGATCCTCTTTGAAGAACAACAGATTAAAATGCAGAAAATAAAATAAGTAGAATTTTTAAAAACCAAAGATTAGTTAAAATAAATATGATTATTTTCTCACCCAGCTTGATGTTTCCACTCAAATCTATCCACAAACTCCTCTTATGGGCTGTAGACATTAAGTTAGGATCCCAAGATATAGAGTATAAACTGTCTTGTGTGCATAGACTTGTCTTTATATGGCATGTCATATGAAATGCTGCATGTCAATATGTGAAAAAGACAAATTCAAATATTAATAACTAGGGAAGTTTTCAGTAATATACATTTTAGGAAGCCTATTTTAGACCTTCATTTCTTAGTCCCTAATGTTCACCAAAAATGGACAAACCCAATATTTTCTCATGATTACTGCCACACTACCATTATGTCACTTCCTTTCTTTCTTGTTAACTAAGAAAGCAAGCTCATTGCATGTTAAGTAGTATTAAAAAAACCAGTTCTGTGACCTTATTTTATATGAATCCTGAATATATCAGTTCCAAAGTTATTGTAAGGGGATTGATCCAATAAAAGCATGTAATATTGTATGCAGGAAAAGAAAATTAATATTAGAAATAAATGAAAATGGAAATTCTAGACTAGTAATGTAGGAGGAAAATAACACCAAATACTAAAAATTAATGCTGCTGTTTTACTCATACCATATTCCTAGAGACTTTTAACAAAAATGGAAAGAATTATATGAAATTTGTGTCACATGCGACAGAGCAGAAATGAGCTCGTGATATGAAACAAATATTCTGTCATTCTAACAGTCGATGTACTTGCCCATGCCATGTATTCCATTAAAATTCCTGGGTAAAAAAAATCTATATATAATTTTCATCAAATAGAAAATAATTCTTTTCTTATAATGCCTTAACTCTTTTTGCTATTCTAATTTTAGCAACTAAGAAAACAATAGGATGCAAAAAACATGTTTCTATGAACTTTAAGAAAATGTATTTTAAAGAATACAGGTGATCATTAATTAACCTCTTTCAGTGCTTGTCAAATCATAGTTTGTCTCTTTGACTCATGCCTTTGAACCCTTTCACAAGAGTGCATATGTGGAACACTACTGTTCACCTGATGGATAATTCGTAGTTTAATTCTGCTAAAATGTTGAAATGAATATTTTAATCAAGGTAATGACTTTCCATTCATATGTTATTTGTTAAGGTTATGACACCAGAACAATTTCCAGTAACTCTCAAATATGTTTAATCTACATACAGCTCTCTAGTAAATAGCAGCCTTGTGAATGACAAAATAAAAAGGGAATTTTAGTCATTTTTTAAGATTCCCTTCTAAAGGATTTCTTTTGAAATTTAGGGCTATTGGAGTTTTTAAAGAACTTGTTAATCAATGCAATTTCTGCTATTTCAGTTTTAATTTTTAAAAGATATTCCAGGAGCTTAGGATATTTGACTTGAAATAAAATTTGGTTAGAAAAACAAGAGGGATATGATTAGAAACACCCACAACACCACCATTAAAGAGATTTTTCTATGGTTCTGAAACCCTTTTTAATAACTCTTTAATACCACCATCAATTAATCAATTCAGTTTTTAAACTATATGAGTTTAACATATAAACATATGCTAGGAACAGTCATATAATGTGATTTTTAAAAATATAATTGCATTTTCAGGATATCAATTAAACTACCTATTTTGCCTGTGACTTTGGATAGCAATAATCAGATGAACATTGGTACTTTGGGTTACAACTATAAGTAGCAACAGAATAATTTCCTGGCACTTCTCTCTCCTATCCTGGCCAAAGTCCTTAACAAAGCATGTATAAATAAGAGAGAATAATAACTTAATAAAGAAGCACCTAGTTAATATGATGGATAGAATGTCACACTCAAGCACTCTGGTTTCTTAACTCCCATGACTTCTGCATACCCTCCAATTCAGCTATAAACACATAATGGCATTTCCTATATCTAACTATCAGCCTTATGAACATCACTCCTTTGGCTTTGAACTTGAAAATACTTCCCTGACTAGCAATTCAATCTTTTTCTCTTTCTCAAACTTCTTCAAACTCTTCTTTGTTCTCATCAATACTCTCCCTTGTTCAATAGTTCGTCATCACTGTCTTCATTCTTTTTAGTCTTAAAACTATATTTGATAGAGAATTTGATTAAATTAAAAAAGGATTACAGAAATAAAACCTATGCAAACAAAATTAGAAAGAAAGCACAGAGTGGAGTAACAATTTTTATAGGCAATGTTTCTGATAAAGGTCTCATTTCTAAAATATATAGATAACAGATTCAAATTTAAAAGAAGACATGCCGTTCCCCAATTGACAAATGGTCAAAAGATATGAACAGGGAATTTTCAGATGAGGAAATTAAAGCAACATATAATTATATTCAAAGCTCTCTAAATCATTCTAGAGAAATGCAAATTAAACAACTAAGGTACCGCCTCACACCTATCAGATTGACTAATATAACACAAAAAGAAAATGATGGCTGTTGGAGATGAAATGGGAAAACTGGGCCACTAATGCATTGTTGGTGGAGTGGTGAACTGATCCAACCATTCTGGAGATGAACCTTGGTCTTCTCTATTCTTATAGTAGCTGTCTGTGGTTGGATTCTTTCTCCTTTGCCTGTGCATTTTAAAAAATAATTTCGTTTTCATAATCACTTCTAGTTCTGGGATTTGTGGGGTGGCAGCTCTGTTCACTGATCCTCTTTAGCTTTCTCCCTTTCAATCTTGAACTCAAACCCCAAACCTACAGCCTCCAATAAGTAAGTGCCTGCAGCCAGGGGCTTCCTGCCCTACTGTTTCTGGTCTCAACCAACATGTGCTGGTTCCTTCTTGCCACTGCCATTTTTTGCAGCACAGCTGATTCTGGCATTCCTCCTCAGCAGAGGTTCCCTAGTTCTTCCCCAAGTCAAGTGCCCAACTCCCTTCATTGTCCTGGGGGTAAAAAATACCTGTGATTTGGGGCAAGAGAACCTATCAAACCACCCCAAAGGGCTTACTATTTGTTATTTAAGCAGCTTGCTAATTTGTTAAAAGGAACCCTAGCCTGGAGGTGTTTACTCTTCATAGAGAGGAAATCTCATACTGGAATTTTTCTTCAGTTTTTCTCTGATTGTCCCAAGAGAACCCCTGTTCTGCCCCTACTCTTATTTATTACACTGCTTTATTGTTGCCCAAATACACTATTTTTAAAATTTTCTGACCTATTCCTCCATCTTCCCAGAATCCTCTCCCTCTCATTTCTTACCTAGCCCTAGTCATTGAATGGATGTTGTCTCTGTCAATCTGAGACTTGGAAAAAGACTAGGCTAAGGTCTCCCACTGAATCTGGAGCCATCTCAAGCTGTTGTGATCTATATCTTGCCCCTGGACTCAGATGGCTCAGGAGGAAATAGTAAGGCTGGTAACATTTCACAGCCCTCCCTCCCTTGAATCCAAATTATTTGCAAGTCATGTAATCATCTTCTTGATGTTATGATCCTTTTTGAGAACAAAGCCAAACAATGAATGAACATTGTTACATAACTAACAAGACCTATTTAGTTGCTTGAGGAGTCTGCAAAAAAGGACAGATAGTACATAAAGGTAACAGCAGTAATCAATGTAAGTAATGGAACATTTTTGCCTTTTGGTAGTATCTATCAGAACAAGAGTTTTTAACTTGAGATCCAAGGAGTCTCCTTATAGATTTCAGGAAGTCAATTAACTTAGATGGGGAAAAACATACATCTTTATTTTTATTGACCACGCACTAAAAATTAGCATTTCTTTCAATTATGTAAAAACTTTATTGTCAGTAAATAAGCTTCACCAGTGTGCCAGGAGAGTACATAGCATAAAATAGTTAATAATCTCTGTATTAGAGAAATGACTAGTTTCATACATTGCTTGCTTATATTTCTCTTCCATTCATCTGCCTCAGCTTATAAGCAGAGTCAAAATGATACTTCCAATGTGCTTTTCTGAAAGGGAATGGTTCTCATAGCTTCAATTGACCCAGACTTTGTACCTTTGTTGCCTAAGGTCCATACTTCCTGGCCAGAGTCAACACCTTTGGCTCCTCTCTGAAGGCAAAGTTTTCTTCTCCTCTTAGTTCTTTGGAGAGTTGGGTTCTGTTGCAAGGCCCTGCTGGTCGACATACATGGAGGTCAGGGCTTAGTGAATGAAAGAAATAAAAGTCGTGGTGTCCTGGTAGTGAGAAAGATTTGGAAGCTTGAAATTCAGTGATAACAGATGGCTCACAGAATTCTGTCTGAGGCAGAACAATCCGATTTCTGATTTTTATTGAAGAATATGAGAGAATTGAAGCAGGGAACTGATTTAATATGATAAATATTGTATGCCTTATTATAGAAACATCTGAGGTCATGAGCATTATTCCTTCCTAGATAATTGTTTATATTTGACTAGATACTACATCATTAGTGTAGGAAATATCTAATGTGGAAAATCTTTTCAAAGATCAAACTTAGAAAATATCATTAAATCCACACACATTGCTTTATCCATATCTATACATCTACATGTATATTCCTTTCTCTCTATTCTCTCTCTCTCTCTCTCTCTCTCTCTCTCTCTCTCTCTCTCTCTCTCTCTCTCTCTCTCTCTCTCTC
>NW_027187324.1:2978721-3051433 GCF_028583685.1 Petaurus breviceps papuanus
CTCTCTCTCTCTCTCTCTCTCTCTCTCTCTCTCTCTCTCTCTCTCTCATTATCTTCTCAGTGTTTCCCCCAGACTGAGGTGGGCTCAAGGAGCATAAAATAGGAAAATTGAGGTAGCAGTTTTAAGAATATCTATAGGTATGGATATTCTTTAAGCATATAATATCATTGACTGGAATTATTTTAAGAAATTGGATACTGTTAGTAACTTCTCTTTTTTGTAGCTGACCTCTGAAGCCTGAAAATGCTTTGCTCAAATTGATTTTAAAATAAGTCTAATATAACATATTGATATTTCATATTATAGAAAAAGAAGTGACCTTTAACAATATAATCAGAAGAAATATCCTAGGGTCTTCTGCAGCGTACTCTAAGCTGTATCTAGTCACAGAGCTACCCAAAAGGTCATAAATTTAGCTTCCACACCTAGTGAACTTTTTAATACTAAATTTAAATGTAGCACAGGAACATTTCCCAAAGATTCAATATTGTATCACATAGTAGAAGAATGCAGGATCTTTTGGTTATTCAAAAAAAAGACTTGCCCATATAAAACTTTTTCCCTTTTTGTTTAAATAGATCAGTTAGAATTACATTCACAAACCATGACTAATTTTCCAATATTTATATTTTTCTTAGAAATTGAAGTAAATAATAAGATTTCCTTAACATTTTACATATAAATCCACTTTAAACTCAAACATCTGAGATGGTGACTTCCCTAACTTTAAAAAAAAGATGTTTATCAAATTAATAATATTCAAGACAGATAACTGCACAATGGTATATGACTTGATAAATGTTAAGAGGCAAAAGATATGAATGAATTATTTTATTATATTCATTTAATAGGCTAAACTTGAATTATGCTGGTATTTATTGGTTGTATATTAAACTACAATACATTTATTAAAAATTCTATAGCATTATCAAAACAATAGGGGGTAGGGACAGCTAGGTGGTGCAGTGAGTAGAGCACTGGCCCTGGAGTCAGGAGGACCTTAGTTTAAATCCGGCCTCAGATACTTAACACTTATTGGCTGTGTGACCTTGGGCAAGTCACTTGATCCCAGCTGCCCTCCAAAAAGCAAAACAAAACAAAACAAAACAAAACAACAACAATAGGGGGAAAAACAAGCCAACAAACAAAAAGCCTATTCAAGTGTATTTTATGAAAAATGCACTAGACTCCCAGTAAAATCTCCAATAAAAGGGTTCATATATATAGAACACTTTGCAAATCTGAAGTTATTAAATATTGTTGTTTGTTGTTAGTCACATCTGACTCTTTTTGCTCCCATTTGGGATTTTCTTGGAAGAGTGGTTTGCCATTTTCTTGCTAATTTTTCAGATGAGGAAATTGAGGCAAAAATGGCTAAGTGACTTATGCAGGGTCACGTTGCTAGTAAATGTCTCTGGCTGGATTTAAACTCAGGTCTTCTGACTCCAAATACAATATTATATCTACTGTGCTACCTAGCTGCACATTTATGCTTTTAAATAAATGACATCAATTTATATTACTTTATTGGACATTCCAGTTTAATGAGGGCTTCTAGATTAAGGGCACTCTAAAAATATAGCAGAATCAAATAATAACATAAAAGTGATATGTCAAGGGTAAGGGCCATAGATTTTTAGAACTAGATGGAAAAGTCATTAGAAATCATCTAGTTCAATCACAACTTTAAAAACTATGAGACTAAGGAAAACTGTGACTAGCCTAGTTATATTTTGTTACTGCCAGACATAAGATTAGAAATACCAAACATGTTTGATGTTTGATATATATTTAAACAAGAGGCCACATTGTACATGTAGAGTATTAAATGCATTGAGGAGAAAAACAAATACAGTAGCATCAATAATGATAGGAAAAGTAGATATTACCTGTATAATTAGAACCTAGTCTTGTTAATCAAACAGGAAGATCACTAAAATCTATACATATAAGCTTTTCAAGACACATGGAAAAATATAAAAAAAGCACTGAGTGTGAAATCAAAGATCAACAATCAAATCTTCCCTCTGACATTTACTAGTTATGTAACTTTAACAAGTTATTTAATCTTCATGGACCCCAGGTAACTTCATGAGATGTACCTAGTAAGTCATAGAGGGGCTGCCACCTGTATTCTTAGAAGTAATTTCTACACAAGGATTTCCTTTAAATGAAAAAAATCACAGATTTTCTAAACATTGAGACATGTTTGAACTTCAATAACAATTTCCTCCCTAGCACTCAGTTTTCTATTCTCAAAAAAAAAAGATGAAAGGATTGGAGTAAGTGATTTTAACTTCTTTTCCAGGTCCAAAATTATTTAATTTATGATTATAACACCTTCAAACGAGAAAGAAAAAGTCAATTTCTGGAGGAAGAAATATGCATTCTTTGTACTAGGAAATGTACTTTGAATGTATTGTGTAACTTTGAAAATGTGCTATGAACTTTGTCATATATGAAACTAAGCATATGTTAATATAGATATGTGGCTATATTGATATTTCTAGTTCTATTTGGTCCTGAAATGTTTTTCTCCCCTAACTTTCAAGTTAGCTTTCACATAAATAGACAAGGCAAAGAGACAATTACATTTATGTTTGTTCAAATTAGAGGTATGGAGGGAACAGAATCAGAAAAAAAAGAAAAAAAATATTCAAAATAATGGCAATATATTGATGTTCACCTTGACCACAATCAATCAATCAGCCAAACAACAAGAATTTATTAAGTGCTTATTTATATACTAGACTATGTGCTGGGGAAACAAAGAAAAAATGAAATAATCCTTGAACCAAAGGAACTTCTATTCTTTGAGGAAGGACAGGGGGTAATTTGTACATACACACATACACATGCTTATATCTATATCATCTTTATACACACATGTATATAACCATTATATATACATATATATATACATGTGGGCATATAATTACATATGTGTATATAATGTCATGCAATCTGTTAGTATAATACTAAATATAATTATATACCCATATGTACAGTTATATATTTATGTGTACATATATTTATGAAATACATATTTCTTCTATATGCAATACAGGATAATGGTGAAGAGGGAGGCATAAGCATCTAAGAAAGTAGTACATGGCGGGGGGAGGCTAGATGGCACAGGGAATAGAGCACCAGCCCTGGAGTCAGGAGGACCTAAGTTCAAATCTGGCCTCAGATACTTACCACTTTACTAGCCGTGTGACCTTGGGCAAGTCACTTAACCCCAAATGTCCTGTGTTCCCCCCTCCAAAAAGAAAAAAAAATTAAAAGAGAAAGTAGTACTTGAACTGAGGTAAGAAAAAAAATAGACAGTCTATGAGCTTGTAGTAGTATTGTCTTCTGTCTGAAAGATGGGAGACAATGGGAAAGCACAGGGAATATCTGGGGCCAGAATGAGAATAGAGGTAGCGTTGCAAATGTCCTGCAAGGAAGACCTATAGAGGTTCCAAACTATAGAACCTTTGTATAAACTTTGAACTAATCTAGTTTCTCTTACTCTTTTCTAGATCCAGAATGATCATAGAGTAATATGTATGTAATTTTCTACCACTGGTTCTGTTACAGATTTATAAAATCAAGATGGCCTTAACTGACCTGACCCTGAATATTAATGGGTCATAAACAGTTGAATTACTGTCAGATTACAGTTTCGTAACACCCATAACAGCATTTTAGTGATGCTACTGAAAATAAAATTATGTTATTCTTCTAGTAAACACTGCTTTGTAAAGGACTAACCTGGTGCAGGGGAGGGGTAGATGAGAGGAAGTCTAGCCACCATCTGCTGTTTCTTCTCACAATTCACAAATAGTTAAGCACTTAAGAGAGAGAGAGAGAGAGAGAGAGAGACAGAGAAGCGAATCAGCTAGGTGCTGCACTGAATATAGTGCCAGACAGGAAGACAGCAAGATGAGTTCAAATCTAGCCTTAGATGCTTTCTAGCTTTGTAACCTTGAAAAGCCACTGATCTTCTTTCTGCCTCAATTTTCTCCTCTGTAATATAGAAATATTAGAATTTCCTTTGCAGGGTTTCTCTAAGGATCAAATAAAATTTTGTTTGAAAAGTGCTTAGCACAGTGTCTGGTATAATATGTGTTTGTTGTTCAGTCATTTTTCAATCATGTCTGACTCTTCCTGCTTCCATTTTGAAGTTTTCTTGTCAAAGATACTGTATTTGCCATTTCCTTCTCCATTTCATTTTACAGATGAGGAAACAGAAGCAAACAAAGTTAAGTGTCTTACCCAGGATACCACAGGGAGTAATTATCTGAGGCCTGATTTGGACTCAGGAATACAATTCTTTCTGACTCCAAACTCAATACACTATTCACTGCACCACCTAGTTGCCCCAGTAGGGGCATATAAATATAGATACTAGGCTTTGTTGTTATTATTTTCATTATTAATTATATGGTGCTATAGTTATTATGTCAAAAATATGTGATTTCCCTATAAGACACTCAGGCAATGCAGACTGGTGCTACTTTTTGTAACTCATAGTCTTGGAGAATGTTCTGGGGACATTGAGAGCCTATGTGAGTTTCCAAGGGTCACAATAGCTAGCATATATTAGAGACCCAAGTATTTTTGATTCTCATCCCATCTTTCTAGGAAGTTCTAGTAGTAAAGCAGGTATGAAGAAGGAAGTAAAGAGAGAAAAGAAAAAAAAATGTTTTTTTCTTTTAAAAACAATACATGGTATATTATATATGCCTCTGTATTTGCCCAAATAACATTTTTATGTTGAATGAAAATGAAAAGATTTAGGGCTTCACTATATTTTAAAACCTTAAAAACAAGCTGTATAAAAAAAATTTCCATTTCTTTTCTTTCTTTTTGTTTCCCCCTCAAGGAGCTAACGTTTTATTGGGGGAAAACCACACATATAAATATACAGCAAAGATGTACACAGGAAATATGCTGTAATTTTAGGGGATGGAGGAAGCCATAGGAGCTTAAGGGAATCAGGAAAGCCTTCCTGTAGGAAGGGGTATTTGAGATGAGCTTTGCAGAAGGCTAGAGAATTTATAGGGCAGAGGTCAGAAATGATCATGTAAGAGCAAAGGGATTTTGAGCAGAGAATAATAGCCTACATAATGTACAATAACCTGTATTAAGGGCAAAATATGCCTCTTAGCTTGAGGTAAATGCTCTTGAGATCCTCCCAAGGAATGGCTAGCTATGAAACCCAACCTAACCATTGACTCAGCCCCTTGGAAGTGAAAGAAGAAGAAAAACCAAGATATATTATAGTGACATGGAACCATGAAGGGATGAAAGGAAGATGTCAGGTGTCCTTGTAAACCACAGATGACTTCTGGCCTAGCTGGCATCCATGCCTCAGTGAGGGTGACTGATTCACATGTTCACAGTGAGGAGGGAAATCCCACTTTATGACTCAACAGGGAGAAGATAAGGTGCTAAAGGAGGGAGGGACATAGGGAGAGCCCAGACAGAGAGAAAACACCCTGATGCTAACCAAGCCGAATGCTCCCTCTTGCATGGATGGGAATGTAAGTGCTGGGTAGGTTAGTGTTCCTGGGTCCCCAAATCCCAAAATAAAAGGGAGAGCAGACTTTCACTGAGATATAGTAGTAAGTGAGGAAATGAAGGAAGACCTGGGGTGGCTATACTCTCTTTTCATTCCTTCCCTTTCTGACTTGGGCCCTAGTTAAGGGGTTTCCCTCCTCCCTCATCCAAACCTGGGAATTCCTGAAGCACAAAGGATGGGTAGAGAGAAAGGGAAAGGTCCATTAAATTAAAGTGAACTAGTGGAGGAATGGGAGAGAGCCCAGTGCAGAAATAAGGGTTCTAACTCTTTTTTTCTACTGATGTAGTTTGTCATCCATGGCCTCAAAAGTGGAGTCATTCTTCATAAAACACAACCGAATGTAGTGATCAAAATGTTTCTTCTGCTCTGAGCTGAAGAACACTGAGACAGGAATGGCCACCAAGCCCTTGTTCTTGAACATCCACTTGATAAAGTGAGAGTCATAGGCCTCCTCCTCTTAGCCAGGGAGTTGAGGTGTCTTTTTCTTGAAGGTGGAGATGTCTGTAATGAGGAAGTGGGTGCCCTGAGGGATGATGGACTTCAGGGCAATGGTCTGCATGCCGTTCATCATGTGATCCCACTTTTTCTGAATAGACTTAAGCAGCTGGACAAAGTAGCTCTCAGGCTGACCAAAGACCCACAGCTCCCAATCAAAACTGGAAGATACAGATTCCTGAGTCTGTGTGGGGTAGTGATATAGCCAATTTTGGTGAACACTCCAAAGATGCTTTAGTAGATGATCTGGACCCAGTACCTAGCCTACCTTCCAACCAGTGACACTAAAAGACTTTCCTGCACTGCCAATAGTCCAGGTGTGTTACCACATTCCTGCAAGACAGACTATGCTGATGTGTTTCTCTTCCTCATATACCAGTCACTGGTAAACCTCATCACTGAAACATAGGACATTGTGTTTTTTGCACAGATCTGCTATGAATTCCAGTTCTGCTCTGCTGAACACCTTGCCCAAAGAGTTGTTGGGGGAATTAATGACAATGGCCTTTGTCCAAGGAATGAACTTGCTGGCCAGATCAGCTGTATCTAGCTGCCAGTCACCACTGGAGATCAACCGGCCATCATGGGCTGGGGGCAGTCATAGTGGCACAAACACGGGACAGCCACCAGCTATCTTTGTTATGGGCTCATAGAAGTCCAAATAGCATTCAATGAAAATGAATTCTTCTCCTTCAGCCACTAGGACTTGAAAAGCATAAAAGAGGGCCCCATATTCACCCACTGTGACAAACACATTCTTTAGGGGATCCAAGTCTTATTTCAGCAGTTTCCCCAAGAACTGAGCCCGGATCTTTACCAGCAGAGGGTAACCAAAACCACAAGTGTACTTATTGAGTATGATATCTCCTCTGACAGTCTATTTGAATGCTTCCCTGGAGAATTCTGGCGAAGCAAAATCAGGGAAGCCCTGGCCCAAATTCACAGCTTCATTTTCCTTGACAAACTACACAAACTCCACCCAAAGGTTCTTGTCCATGCCATCCAGCATTCGAGCCTGAACCTGCCTGGCATTTTGACCTTAAGAGGGAAGGAGAGAGGGGCGGCCAGGTAGCACAGCAAGTAAGAGAACTGGCTCCAGTGTCAGGAAGACCTAGGGATCGAATCCGGGCTCCGACACTTAGCACCACACCCAGAAATAACTGGCCATGTAACCTTAAGCAAGTTACTTAACCGTGATAGCTTAAAAAAAAAAAAAAAGAAGAGGGAAGGAGAGAGACAGAGCCAGGGCACGTATATTGGGAGGAGGCTTCCTTCTCTCTTAGACCCTAGGGAAATGTGTTCCAAATGTTTCCATTTCTAAATACATTTGAAGAAAAGAAAAATGAGCAAATTAATGAATGAGCCTTATTTGCATTTTAAAGTAATCAATATGTATTTTTCTAGTAATGAATTGTTCTGAAGCCTGAGTATTAAAGAAAGGTGAGCCTTGATCCCTGAAGGCCACTGACAATAGGTCATAAAATTCTGACAGATCTTATCAAACTGGAGGCAAAAACATACAAATGTAGGCCAAAGCACAGCATAGTTGACATATGAAGTACATATTAAATTCATAGTGACTTATCAGATAGTTGTTCACAGGAGATGAGAGTTTTGGATGCTGTGGCTATAGAACTCTAATGCACAGAAAGGTTCTGCTGTGCATTGCAGAGAAAATATCAACACAAAAATATGAAATCTTTTACCTTTTGAAGGTGACTCAACATCACAAATATATTCAAACTTTCAGAAGAATTGTGTTTCTTGCCACAAAAAAAGTATAGTCAAGAATTCAGGAAAAAGAATAAAAAGAAAGAAACAAAATGATCAAATCTAAGCATATAACATAACTTTTAAAAATGGGATTTATGTTTTGGAAGACAAATGTAAATTAGAAAAATAATTCATTGTATTCAAATTGTTCTTGGAATTTTCTTTTGGTCTTCCAGTGACTATATCCTAGCTTTCAAATGGAGAATAATTATAATGTTTATTACACTGATTCAGCTAGTCTGTTTTTAAAACCTGTATTAAAGTGTTAAATATTTGCATTCATACATAAAGTACTATTCCATAATATTTTACTAATGTTTCAATGGTTCATAAACTCCCTTCAACAAACAAAATCACTCAGTGCTTAAGCGTTTATTAAGTGCCTACAGGGAGCCAGTCACTGAGATTAGTTTTGGAATAGAATCATGGTTTTGATAAATAATTGACTTATCAAGAATGAAATCTGTTAATCTGGTCTTTAATAAAGATTATTTTTTTAATAAGGAATTGGGGTTAAGTAACTCGCTCAAGGTTACATGGTCATTTATTTCTAGGTATGGTGCTAAGTATCTGAGCCCAGATTCGATCCCCCAGGTCATCCCGACACTGGGGGCCGGTGCTCTTACTAGCTGTGCTACCTGGCCACCCCAATAAAGATTATTTCAATTCACTAGACAATTGTTAGGCATATACTGTATCCAGAATATTGTGCTTAGCATTAAAGTATATTAAAACTTAGATATAAGACACATTTCCTAACCTCATGGCTCTTACAGCCCAATAGAGAGACATACTTGTTGACAATGATAACACATAGTCCTATCATGCAACGAGAAAATGGAAATTATCCAACTTTTCTATGACTTCATGACTGATGTTTCTACTAATGTTCTCCAAAATTTTTGTACTAAAAAAAAATTTTTGGCCTCTTCACCTGAAGCCTCTTAAGTTAATGAATAAGAAGATTTGCTAATGAAGATCTCTGAGTTGTGAGCAAATGAAGGAGTTGCTTATACGACAGTGCCACTCTTGAGCCCCTCCCAGGAAGGATACATATAAATAGTCATTTAGTGTTTTAAGAATAGATTGTGTTGGGTTCCTATTATAACCAAAAATACCTATGGGTCAATTTTGGGGGGGATTCAGCAAAAGTCAATAGCCCTACAAATGATCATATTAGAATCCTTAATTAATCAACTGATCACTATCAACTAGAAGGGAACAACTGTTCTAGATGCATTATTCTGTTCTATGCATTATTGTCATTCACCTGCTATTGAAATCTATGGATGGGAGTTATTTTACAAATAAGTCAAGTGTATGTATATGCATATATATGTATATATGTATATATTACTGCATATGTATGAGTGTATATATAAACACATATGTACATATGCATATCTATGTCTATAGATGTGCATATTCAGGGGTATATGTGTGTATGTGTATATGTGCATTATAAATGTTATGTATGTAATGTTATTCTATGCCTTTGTTCATTGAAGCATCTCATAAAATTATGTATTAGTAATTCTTAATTGTTTGAATGTCATTTCTTTATTGTGCTGATCTATTTTTCTTAATGTTTCCTTTCTTTCAATGAAGAATTACTTAAATAGACCTTTCCTGCACTTAGAGTTAATAAACAATCCAAATGAATTTTTTCTTTGCATTTGATTCTATTGTATGTAAAATACAAAATACAGCATTTGATGACAATCATGAAATTACAATTTTACCCAGAACAGAGTAATCAAACTAAAGTTGTGTTACCCCAATGTGGGGGGACAGCACGGGAAACAATTCCCAATCATGAGGAAAACATTTACTTATAGCAATCTGGAGACCAAAATGTATAATCTCTGGTATCAGTTTTAAGAATTTCTAGGAATATTTTTCAAAGATTACAATAGTGAATTGTTATGATTAGCGTTATTAAACATAATTGTCTGATTATGAAAGTGAAGCACTCATGCAATAGTAAAAATGGAAAGTGGTGATAAAGAAGAAAACAAATTATTTTTCTTGAAACAAGAGATTTAAGCAATTCTGACAGTTAACATTTATTGAACATTTAGCAGAGACAGAATACCAAAATCCATAAATCAATTTGTGTTGAAAATTATTTTCATATGTATATTTGCATATATTTTAGGATTGTGTATATGGGGGCATAAAAAGTTGGCATAAAACTTGGCCCATGATATCATGATGCTTACATTCTACTATATCTGATAGGAATACTATGCATAGTCATTCTTATACATTTATACACATAAATACATGTGGCACATACAGATGCATATACACATATATAATCATTTGTAAGCCACATAATTTAAAGAATCTGTCATTGTGTCTTTTAAGTGTTTGATAAATGTTAACTTTTACTTAGTCCAAGTATAATTTGCTACTATATTGTACTGTCATTCATATATACACATATCTACATCTATTTTTAAATCTTACTTATTTTCTTATTTAACTTATTTTAATTATTAAAGAGCTATTTTATTAACCCTCTCCTTTTTCTTCTCAATTATTCAAGTAGTATCACTTTCCTCTAATCTTCATTTTGTTTTGTTTGCTTGTTTTTGAAATTTTATTTTCTGCAGTTTTTTCAACAAAGGATTTCTCTCCCTCACATTCATTATCTTTCCTTTCTGTATAATCTAGTCTTTTATTCTTTGGTTTATGCCTCATTTATTTATGTCTACTTTATTCTCTGTATTCTTAATGAAATTTTAATATAAATCTATATTTAGATATTTGTATATACATTTACACAAGACAATATAAGATATTACTAAAGTATGGTTATATGCATGAGACTGTGCATAATGAATATGTGGCACGAAAAGAATTATAATATCTAGCTTAAATAGAGCAGGTGAGGACAGAAAATATCATGTCAAAAAACACATATGCTGGTATTTATGTGAGTGCATATGATTCAAATATCTGTTTTTTTTTTACTTATTTACTGTTTTAAATTCATTTCATGCTTAACAGATTTTTCTAGTCCCTCATTTTTACTCTGTACATGTATTTGTCTGTCTGTCTGTATACATACATACATATTTACATATATATATATGTACATATACTTAATGCAAACTATCATTTTGGGGGGGCTGATTGTTTATTCCATTCACATTTAAATGTATGTGAATCAGGTTTATATTTTTCCTCCATTTGTTCCTAACCTTAAGACTTTTACCATTTTTTTTGTCTCTTCTGCTATAAATACAATAAACTTCTCCTTAGTTATTTTAATCTTTTAAAAGACAGTTCTGATCCCACCAGTTCTCATCTTTTCCTCACCCTCTATACTTCCTCAAATTTTTAACCTTTTCCCTGATTTTAACATTTTGCTCATCAATTCATTTTCATTCCTTGCTTTGATTAGATTATTTGATTATTCCTCTCTCTTTTTCCTCTCAGTCAAGAAGTGTCATCTCCCTCTACTTTCTTTTAATATATATATTTTTTAATTTTTAAAATTTTATTTTCTGAAATTTTTTTCAAGAAAGGCCTTCCTTCTCTTACTTTCATTAGTTATTTTTCCTTTCTGTCTTTTCTAGTCTTTTATTCTTTGATTCATGACCCATATACTTATTTTCTACTCTTTTATTCTCTGCCCTCTTCATGGAATTAAAATTTTTGAGGTAACTAATTTTGGGTTCTCTCTTCTTAACAGTTTCTGTAATTGCCCTGTAGAGTTCTCCTCTCTTCCTCTTTTTCTATTGTATCACTCTGACAAAAGAAAAATAATAATTCCAGAGGTGCTAGATAGAGTATTGTCTCATGATGATATTCTTTCTTTGTCCTTTATTGTGCTCTTCATTATTGCTCTTTCCCCTTCTTTTACTCATATTTTTGATTTAAGTTTACCTTAAGAGGTCTTATTCCCATTCCCTGAGACAGGATAAGTATTATCTCTAAAGTACCAAACTCTTACAGTTAATGATAATTTAAGGTTCCCATTTTCCTTTATATAATCTGTCTTTAACCACAGAAGTATTCATCATTAGTACTGCCTACCATCACTGAAAGAAGACTTCCTCCTTTATTTTTGCCTTTTTTAAATCACATTCTCCTGTAGGCTTAATACTTCCTGAGAGAACATAGGAGTTATTTTCCTCTCACTGTTAGTTTTGAAATGAATAAGGAATATCATATATTTCCCTCTGTCTTCTTCCTCCATTCTCCTTTTTCATGTAATCTCTAATTTTGCAATTTGATCCCACAAAATGATCAATGTCTCATCTGTACACAGAGTGTTATAAAATTTAGTCCCATATGTTGTCCTGTCTCATTCTCTCTGTTTCTTAGTTCTCTCACCCAGAATCTGAGAATTGTTGTTGTTTTTTAATATGGAGTTTAGATCTCTATGAAACTACAAGCATTAGAGGTCATGAGGACATTAGATCTGTGCTCTGTCTGTACATGTGTTCTGCCTTCTTCCCTCTAGTCTTCCACTTGGAACAAGTTCTCTGGCAACACAGGAACCTACAAGTGGCTATCTCTAACTCCATTCCTTCATCCAATACATTCCCATACAGTGGATGTTTAGTAGTACTCTGGTGAACTGAATTGATTGGGAGAGTAGAATGGCATCACTTAGGTCAACTGAATCAATGAAGAATATTATATGTTCATGTGCAAGTTCTATTAACTAAAAGTTATCTTTGCTGCTAAAAATCTTCTCAAATCACTCTGAATTTTTCCCTTACCTTTATTGTACTTTGCTTTATATAATATTTATCTGTATATTGATTTGTTCTTTCATTAGATTGTAAGCTCTTTTAGGGCAGTAATTGTATCATTTTTTATATTAGTTACTCCAGTATCTTGCATAGTGCTTTGCACACAGCTTATTTTTAACAGATAGAATTGTGATACAATGCAGTGAAATTGTTTCTTCTCAGATTCTTAGTGATTTTAACTCTTTGAGTAATCATATTGCTGAAGTAAACTATGATTATAAGATAGGTTTTTTTTTTCTTTTCTTTACTTTTTTTTTTTTTTAAAGCAATCGTGGTTAAGTAACTTGCTCAAGTCACACGGCCAGTTATTTCTGGGTGTGGTGCTAAGTATCTGAGCCCGGATTTGATCCAGGTCATCCCAACACTGGAACCGGTGCTCTTACTCGCTGAGCCACCTAGCCGCCCCTAAGCAATTGGGGTTAAGTAACTTTCTCAAGGTTACACGGCCAGGTGTTTCTGGGTGGGTGCTAAGTGTCTGAGCCCGGGATTCGATCTCCAGGTCTTCTCAACACTGGAGCCGGTGCTCTTATTCGCTGTGCTACCTAACTGCCCCATAAGATAGGTTTTAACAGAAAAATTTCAAGAGTTACAAAGGTCAAGTGACTGATGATAGTTTGTACTTACTTCCATTGCCTGTTGCTGATACCAACATGATGTTATTCTGGCAACAAGAATGATGTTTTATTAAAAGTGAATTGTCATAGACACTTTGAATTCCCTTGGGATCCTTTGGTAAACAACTTATGGTGCCCACAATTTTGTATATTCGGGCATATCTCTACTTCAAAGAATTTTTCTTTTGCAGCCAACTTGATGTAATTGATGAAATTCTTATACCCAATTACTGTCCTAATATCTTCAAGTAAACAAGTTAAAAAGCCATAATTTTTTAAAAGTATGATTCTGACCTTTCAAGAGTCCTGACTATATACTATAATAAGATTTTTTAGTTCTCATGTCTTACACAAAAATTACCCTACCTTAGGCATTCAAAGAACTTGTTAGGTTAATGAAAGACCACTTCTCATAAACCCCCTTCTCGTACATTATTCAAATATTGACCATCCCAAAGATAATAGGATTGCTTATCATATTTCTCAATATTAATATTTGGAGAATTTTTTAAATTATACATCGTGGAATCTATTTATATGAAGACCTAATATTGCACACTTTAAATTGTACTTCTTGACTGAATCATATTTTAAATTCTTAAGGCCCACATTATATCTTTAACCAGTAGAATAAACACTATGTGTTAAAGAAACTAAAGAAGGGCTCCTAAAATCAATATCATCAGCAATACATACAGTCAGAATTCTTTTTCCAATGGAGCTAGAAACGCAAAAATAACTGACCTTACATGATATTTGTTTATAGAAAGAAGGATGCATGGGGAATCTACTGTTGGAATAACCACTTTAAAAAGGCATGCCATTCAAAATCCATCAGAAAGAAGTCAAGAGAATATGAGTTATCAAATGTCATGGCATCAAGACAGGTTGATTGTTCATATTCAGAATTGCATATTTGCTCAAGGGAGTTTAAATTCATAGGATGCTTAGAGAATAGTAAAGTGACATTCTTAAACTTGCATTTTAAGAAGATCACTCTAGAAGCTTATTGTAGGATTGACTGGAGTAGAGAGAGACTTAATGTAGGTACACCAACCAGAAAGCTATTACAATTATCCAGGTGTGTTGTGATTAGTGCCTAAACCAGGATGGTGGAAATGTTAAAGGAGAGAATGAAATTTATATGAAAAATATGAGTAAGGAAACCCAACCTCCTGATTTGGTATGGTGAGTGATACTTAGAATTCTAGTTTGTAGGGTTAATTTTCTGGCTTATTTTTCTCTGGCTTTCACTAGTTTGCTTCCCCTTAATTATCAAGGAGGACAAATTTGCTCTTCAGTAAAGGTAACTAAAATAATATGACAGATATAGTAGTTCCAAAACATTCCTCCAGGCATCATGGAACTTTCCCACAGAGAAACTGAGAAGGGGAGGAGTTGGCACACACATGAACATACAAATACACACATAATCATATAAACACACACATAAGAACTATAATATTTGTGAACTTTAAAATAGATTGTATATGGTGGTGGTGAGGTTAGCGAGAGTGACACAAAGGGTTTGAAGCTGGGTCAATGAAAAGATGATGGTCATTGATAGTGATAGTTAAGTTCAGAAGGAGGGATTAGGTCAAAAGATAAATTCTATTTGAGACAATCTGACTTTAAGTTATTTATAGATCATTCAATTAAAGATGTCCAATAGACAGATAAAGATATGAAAAATGGAGATCAGAAAAGACATTAGGGCTGGATAAAAACATCTGAGAATCATCAGAGATAATTATCATATCTATAGAAACCAATGAAATCACTAAATAAAATATTATAGAAGGAGAAGAGAAGAGATCCAACAACAAATCTTTGGGAGACACCTATTAACCTTGTTAGTGGTGAACATATACATGATCCAGATAAAGGTCTAGAAAACAAAACAAAATAAAACTGAGATGTGAGATTTAGAAGCAGTAGGAGAATCAGAGAGAACAATGTCATAAATTGCTAGAGGGGAGAGAGTATCCAACATTAGAGGTTGACCAACAGTGTTGAAGGTTGCAGAAAAAAAAAACATGTAAGTTGAGAATTAAGAAAATGGCATTTAATTTAGTAATGAAAAGGTAATTGGTAACTTTGGAAAGAGCTTTTCAGTTTGACGATGAAGTTTTAAAGCAGATTGCAAGGAATTTAAAACATAATGAGAGTAGAAATGAAGAAGATGATTGTGAACACCTTTCTCAAGCAGTTTAGAAGGAAAGGAGACATAAAACATTATAGCTCTATTTCTTAGTGCTTGGCACAGTTACTGGCATATAATAGTGCTCAATAACTGCTTATTTAAATAAAGGATCATTTGACTATCTGATGGAATGAGTAAATGCAAAAAATAATTTGATTGTTCATTTAGATTTTAAAATCCTTGTTCAAACTTTGGCTTGTTACTTTCAACTAGAATATGTAAATTTACTGGTAGTTTATTGTAATAATTCTACTAATTTCAAAGGAATAGTGATATTTTTCTTAAAAATTCAACAAATATAAAAAGAAGCTGTGCACCAAAATAAAATAATGCCTTCAAATTAGCATGGAAGCATATTTTTAGTCAACTTTAAAAGGAAACAAAGTATCTTACATTTTAAAATTTAAATTATTAATTTTTTTTTAACAATCACTTCCATAAGTTTTAAATTTTCTACCCCTCCCTGAACCCTTCTTTGCTGAGAAGGCTTGAAATCTAATATAGGCTCTTGTAATGGGAATGTAAATATTTAAGATCTTCCCTGCCCCTAGGCTTAAGTCCACCTGGAGCCTGTGGTAGGAGGCTTGTTTTCAGGAGATACTTTGTGATTGGGCAGTAGGGTCAAGAGGGTTGGTACATTCTCTAAGCCAAAAGAAGGCTATAGAAACCCTGTTGTGAGACTTTCCTTTGGGGCTTATTTTGAAAAGTATTGTGTGATTTGACCAGATGAGACTCTGGGCAGCCACTGAGAGCCCCCCAGCTTTGAAAACCCAAATGTTGATGCTTCCCTCTCTGGTAACTGACTAGGTATGGATGTAATGGTCAAGACAACTGGAGATCTGTCTGCTTGATATGTTTTTCTGTTTACTTGTACCTTCTGTCTGTAATCTCTGAACTTTGGGGTGCTGACTTTTTCCCCTGAACAAGGTAAATGATATATTTAATTGATTAAAGGAAGATTGTTAACCCATTTTGAGTTGCTTTCCTTCAGAAAAGCATATCTAAGAACCTGTGTTGGCAGTCACCCTGGGGACACTGGGGTACTTGCTGCTACAGCTTTACACATGCATTCTTCATAAACACATTTTCACATTAGTCATGTTGCAAACAATTATAATGAATGGAGAAAACCATGAGAAAGAAAAAAAAAACTAACAAACAAAAATTAAACAAAAAAAGAAAATAACCTGCTTCCTTCTGCATTCTAACTCCATAGTTCTTTCTCTGGATTTGACTGGCATTTCCCCTCAAGTGTTCTTTGAAATTATTGTAGGTCTTTGCATTGCTGAGAAGGGCTAAGTATATCAGCCCTATATGTAAAATCCAGCCCTCCCACACTGTGGTTGTTACTATGTACAATATGCTCCTGCTTCTGCTTTTCTCAATTAGCATCAGTTCATGTAAGTCTTTCCAGGTTTCTCTGAAGTCTGCCTGTTCATTATTTCTTATACCACAGTAGTTTTCTATTACATTCATGTACCATGACTTGTTTAATCATTCTCCAATTGATGGGCATGCCCTAAATTTCCAAGTCTTGGCCACCACAAAAAGAGCTGCTATAAATATTTTTGTACTTGTGGGTCCTTTTCCCATTTTTATGATCTCTTTAGAATACAATGCTAGAAGTGATATTGCTGTGTCAAAGAGTATGCACATTTTTATAGCCCTTTGGACATAATTCAAAATTGCTCTCCAGAATTGTTGGATCAGCTCACCACACTTCCAACAACAAATTAGTGCTCCAATGTTCTCATATTCCCTCCAACATTTATCATTTTTCTGTTTTACCATCCTAACCAATCTGATAGGTATGAGGTGGTACCTCAGAGTTGTTTTGATTGGCATCTCTCTAATCAATAGTGATTTAGGACATTTTTTTTCATATAACTATAGATAGCTTTAAGTTCTTCAGAAAATTATCAGTTCATATCATTTGACCATTTATCAATTGAGGAATGATTTATATTCTTGTAAATTTGACTCAGTTCTCTATATTTTTAGAAATGAAGCTTTGGGGTGTCCAGGTAGCACAGTGAGGAAGAGCACCGGCTCCAGTGTCGGGATGACCTGGAGATTGAATCCCAGGCTCAGACACTTAGCATCCACCCAGAAACACCTGGCCGTGTAACCTTGAGCAAGTTACTTAACCCCAATTGCTTAGGGGAGGCCAGGTGGCTCAGCAAGTAAGAGCAGCAGCTCCAGTGTCAGGATGACCTGGAGATTGAATCCTGGGCTCAGATACTCAGCACCTCACCCAGAAATAACTGGCCCCGTAACCTTGAGCAAGTTACTTAACCCCGATTGCTTAAATTAAAAAAAAAATAAAGAAGAAATGAAGTCTTTATCAGACACACTGACTGTGAAAATTCTTTCCCAGTTTTCTGCTTCCCTCCTAATCTTGGTTGCATTAACTTCATTTGTATAAAAAACTTTTCAATTTAATTTAATTTCAATTTTCATTTCACAATGCCCTCTATCTCTTGTTTCATCATATATTCCTCCATTCTCCATAAATCTTAGAGATAAGCAAATCCTTGATCTCCTAATTTTTTATGTATTATATATATATAATATACTATATATGATATGATATATAATACATATATTATAATATAATGTTTAGTAAAGTAAAGCCTTTATACCTAGATCATGTACCCATTTGAACTTTATTCTGATATATGGTTTAACATATTGGTCCATGCCCAGTTTCTGCCATAACTATTTTCCAGTTTTGCCAACAGCTTTTGTTAAACACTGAGTTCTTATCCTAGAAGCAGGGATCTTTGGGTTTATCAAACAGTAGATTTCTATAATCATTGACTACTGTGTCTTGAGTACCGAACCTATTCCATTGATCTATGCTTCTAGTTCTTAGGCAATACCAAGTGGTTTTGATGATTGCTACTTTACAATACAATTTAAGATTGACATGGAGAGGCTACCTTTCCTAACATTTCTTTACCTTGATTCCCTTGATATTCTCAACATTTTATTCTCCCAGATGAATTGTGATATTATTTTTCTAGCTCTAAATTAATTTTTGGTAGTTTAATTGATATGGCACTAAACAAGTAAATCAATTTGGCACTAAATAAGTAAATAAATTTAAGAAGAATTGTCATTTTTATGATATTTACCTCAGTCTACCCTCAAGTAACTGATGTTTTTCCAATTATTTAGATCTGACTTTATTTGGGTAAAAAGTGTTTTGCAATTATATGCATGTAGCACCTGCATTTGTTTTGGAAGATAGACTCCCAAATATTTTGTAACACCTATAGCAACTTTAAATGGAATTTCTCTATCTCTTGCTATTGGGTTTTGTTAGTAATATATAAAAATGCAGATGATTTGTGTGGGCATATTTTATATACTGCAACTTTGCTAAAGTTGTTTATTATTTCAAGGAGTTTTTTATTTGATTCTCTAGGATTCTTTAAGTATATCATCATATCGTCTGCAAAGAGTGATAACTTAGTTTCCTCTTTGCCTATTCTCACTACTTCAAATTATTTTTTGGGGAGGCTTTTTGGAGGACAATTGGGGTTAAGTTACTTTCCAAGGTCCCACAGCTTGTTTTTGTGTTCAGTGTCTTAGGCCAAATTTGAAATCAGGTCCTCCTGATGCCAGGGCCAGTGTTTCCTTCACTGTGCCACCTGGCCTCCCCAAAATTATTTTTCTTCTATTATTGTATAAGCTAACATTTCTACTGCCATGTTGAGTAAGAGTGGTGATGTAGACATCCTTATTTCAGCCTCAATCTTATTGGAAATGCATCTAGCTTATCCCCATTACATAAAATGCTTACTGATGGTTTTAGGTAGATACTAATTATCACTTTAAGGAAGGCTCCATTTATTCCTATGCTCTCCAGGGTTTTTAATGGAAATGGGTGTTTTATTTTATCAAAAACTTTTTCTGTGTCTATTGAGATAATCATATTGTTTCTGTTAGTTTGGTTGTTAATATGATCGATTATGCTGATAGTTTTTCTAATGTTGAACCAGCCCTGTATTCCTGGTATAAATTTTACCTGATCAAAGTGTATTATTCTCATGATTAGTTGCTGTAATCTTCAAGTTAATACTTTATTTAAAAGTTTTGCATCTATATTCATTAGGGGAATTGGTCTATAATTTTCTTTTTCTCTTTTGTCTCTCTCTGGTTTAGGTAGCAATACCATATTAGTATCATAAGAATAATTTAGTAGGACTCCTTCTTTGTCAATTTTCCTGAATAGTCTATATAACATTGGAATTAATTATTCTTTAAATGGTTGATAGAATATGCTTGTAAATACATCTGACCCTGAAGATTTTTTTCCTATGGAGTTCATTGATCACTTGCTCAATTTATTTTTTCTGAGATGGGGATATTTAAAAAAATGTGCTTCCTCTTCAGATAATCTGGACAATTTATGTCTTTGTAAATATTCATTCATTCCCTTAAGATTGTCAAATTTATGGGCATGTTATTAGGCAAAATAATTACTAATTATTGTTTTAATTTCCCCTTCATTGGAGGTGAATTTACCTTTTTCATTTTTAATACCAATAATTTGGTTTTCTTTCTTTTTTTCATCAAATTGATCATAGGTTTATCAATCTTATTGTCTTTTTTTTTTTCAATAAAACCAACTCAGTTTTATTTATTAGTTCAATAGCTTTCTTAATTTCAAATCTATTAATCTCTCTTTTGGTTTTCCTTTTCTAATTTGGTATTTAATTGGGGATTTTCAATCTGTTCTTTTTCTAACTTTTTTCAGTTGTATGCCTGATTCTTTGTTCTCCTCTTTCTCTATTTTATTCCTGTAAGCATTCAGAGATATGACACTTTCCCTGAAAAACACTTTCACTGCATCCCATAAGTTTTGCTATGTTGTCTCATTATTGTCATTCTCTTGAATAAAATTATTGATTGTTTCTATGGTTTATTTTTTGACTCACTCATTATTTAGAATTAGATTATTTAGTTTCCAATTAATTTTTAGTCTATGACTCCATGGTCATTTATTCCATATAATTTTTATTGCATCATGATCTGAAAAGGATGCATTTAATATTTCTGCCTTTCTACACTGAATTGTGAGGTTTTTATGCCCCAGTATATGGTCAATTGTTTTAGTATTCCCATGTACCACTGAGAAAAAGGTAGGGAAATAGACACATGAATGCAATATCAATAAATCTGAAAATTGGTCCAGCCATTATGGAAAGCAATTTGAATTCAAAAGTCAATAAATAGTGCATATACAGAGCAATGTCCAATTGCAATTGATGGAACTGATGAGATGCAGTGATGTGCAAATGTGACCAAGTGCATAGAGCACAGCACTTAGAACCATAAAAACTTGAATTTGAACTCCACTTTAGACACACTGAATTTTTTTGACATTGGACAAATCACAGAGTTGCTCCCTGAGGCAAGAGTCCCCTGCCTCATCTATAAGATAGGAACAATAATATAACTGGCCTCATTGGGTTGCTGTGGGGATCAAATGAGTTAAAAATATGTAAAACACTTTGCAAACCTTACAACTCAATGTAAATGCTACCTTTTAGTATATTGTTG
Source organism: Petaurus breviceps papuanus (assembly GCF_028583685.1). NCBI lineage: Eukaryota > Metazoa > Chordata > Mammalia > Diprotodontia > Petauridae > Petaurus > Petaurus breviceps. The sequence goes on from NW_027187324.1 coordinate 2,999,719, forward strand.
TTATTATTGCTATTAATATTATTGTTAGAAATAAAGATATTGTTTCAAAGAAACCTTGGAAGACTAATATGAAGTGACATTTAGAAAAGAAAGCAGAAGCAGGAGTACAACATAACTTATAACAATAATGTTGTAAAGGCAAAATACACTGAGAGACTTAAGAGTTTTGATTTGTGCAATAATGAGCCATGATAACAGACAAGCTGTATCATACAATAAATTTCCTGACATGGAAGTCATGGAATCAAGATGCACAATGAGATATATGTTTTTTTATATGACCAGCACATAAAATATTTTTTCTGTAACATAGGAGTGTCAAAAGTATTTCATTTTATTTTGTTTTTATTTTCCCAATGGAGGTGAGGGAGATGTAGGAAGGAAAGAAAATAAATGCTGGCTAATTGGGGGGAGGGAGGTTTAAGGTAAAAATAATGTAAAAGTTACATGAAATGAATTTTTCAACAAAATGGTTATGTGGATGTAAAATAATGTAATAGCTTCATAAGAAATGGGAAATGTATGAAAAATCAAAGAAATATGGGAACACATATGAAGTCATGCAGAGTAAAGAAGAGTAAGAACAATAATGCATATACTCACTATAAATATGTCAAAACAAATACATATTAACAGCAACTTTGTTCTGACTTATGAACAAGGAAAAAAAAGTTGTAATTTGTAAGTAGAAGAGAACAGAAATCTTTTTGCTATTATCCTATTAATGTTTAATATACACATTTTATAAAACCACTTAGTAATTGAGTTTTACATAATACTCCCTCCTATTATTTTATTTGTGTATGAGTGACAGCTGTCATCAACATAAGTGACAACAGTTTTTCTTATAAGATAACATGAGATATTATTTGAGAAATGCTTTGAAAAGTAGAGTGCTTTATAAATGTAACTCGATGAGTCTCATAAGTTATTTTGATGTCATCTGCAAGTGAACATCCTACTTGATTAAGAACACAAATGAATGAATTAGAAACATAAGGTGGAAGATAGTCAGAATTAATCATTCATCGCCTTCCTATTCCCTTACTCATGATATAGCATTTGGCAAGGTCAGAGCTCCTGAGATAAGTAGTTGAGATACTCAGGGGATGAATTTAGAGATCTTGAAATTGAAAATTTCTAAATAAATATTTCATGGAGGTAATAGAAGCTTATAGAAGAAAATGCATTTCTTTCCATTTCTGGTCACTTCTCCTTCATCTTATTATATTCATTCATTCATTCATTCATTTCTTTATTATTTCTTTATTTGTCTATTTATTTGTGCATTCGTTCATTCATTTTTTTTGTTTATTTACCTAAATACAGAAGCTAAAACAAGGGTAAAGATCTAGTGTTCTAGTCCAATTCAACAAACAGAGAGTTTGCAGAGATCTGTAATGAATACAATTTCATATAATTCAATTAAATAAGCATTTTTCTTAAGCACCCATCATGTTCCAGCACTGTGCTAAGTGCTATCCAGCACCAAAACAATATCTAGAATGTAGTAGACAGTTTGTTGATTGAATAAATAACATCAATTTATTTCTGATGTTTTTGCCAGTGCTTTCAGAATAAAGCATGCCCTTTTTAAAAGTTATTTTAATTAGAGAAAGGGTATAAGTATGTGAAAAGGACAGGATGAACTCCTGGAGAACCTATTTTTTAGAACAAATCCATTTACTAATAGAAAATGATAGTCACTTCATTGATATTACACACTATCATATGTAGTCATGATGCATTCATTTAGTCATTTATATTCAATGTCTAAGTACAGTGAATGAAAATTAAGTATACTATGATGTCCCTCTTTTTCTGTAGCAAATGATTTTGTTTAGGTTAGTCATGTAAATACCTTAACCTCACATTATTTGTATATAGATATATTTTATAAGCTATCAAATACAGATACATTTGAAATAAACCAGGATTTTCCTAAAAATTTTACATGAATAAATGTTTTTGTGTTGAAAACACCATACTTTCTTCTAATTGTCATAAATTCCTTGAATAAGCTTTAATAAAAATTAATTTTATTTGTTTCTGTATGACAACTCTATATCAATGGACTTCTAAATTTCCCCCCAAATTTAAGAACATTAACATTTCCTTTGGTTTGCAAATTTGCTCATTATTCCCTTTTCCCTAGAAACAAAATTACTCTTTTTCTTCCTCACTTCTTTTTAATTCCTCCTTTTGCCTCCACACTCATTCTCCTATAGGCTCAATTATTCCAAAGAGACTACAGGGTTTATTTTCCCTTCATTGTTAGCCTTTGACTTCATAAAAGGATATCATAAAGTTGCCTCTATCTTCCCAACCCATTTTATGTACTATCACATTTTTTAATTGTCTTACAAAAAAAAAACATTCAGTCATTTCTAGGAGGGATGTTGTGAGGTTTAGTCCATGATGCTTCAGTCCTTTTTCTCTACCATCACTTTTATTTGGCTTCTGTTTTCATCCTGATCTTCTCTAGTACATATAGAAAGAAGTCTCTTAATAGTCTTTCTATTGCTGTTTTGTTGTCGTCTTCTTGGGTGGTTGTGTTTGTGTATATTTCTTGTATTCTTTTTGTCTGAGGTGTTCAAAAAAAAAGAAGCTCTTCAGGTCTGGTTTTCTAAAAATGTTTCAGATACCTATTTATTATTGAACGTCCATGTTTTGTTTGTTTGTTTGTTTTCATTTATGGTTAGGTTTAGATTTTCAGGGTATGTCACCTTGCTCTTGAACTCCTTTGCTTCTTAGGAACTCAGCATTACATTCTTTCCAGCATTTTCTAAAGGATGAAAAACAGTCTAGTGTTGTCAAAATTTCTTTCCATTGAATATAAAAGTTTTTCACCTGGTCTCCTTGTTCTTTGAACAATTTGTTGTTTGTGCTTAGCATTGCTAGATTTAACTACCACGTGTCTTAGAATTTGAAGTATGATTTTGTGTTTGTGTGTGTACCTTCCCCCTTCCCCCTAGTAGATCCATGGATTCTTTTGATTAGTACTTTGTGTTCTGTATTCAGAAGTTCTGGATAGTTTTCTTGTATTATTTTTTGCATTAAGGTGCTCCGATATTTTGACTTGTATTTTTCTCAGAGACCAATCATTTTTACATTGTCTCTGCACATCTTGTTTTTGAGATCAATATGTTATGTTTATATAGAGATCATGTTTACTTTTAACATTTTTGCCTTTTTTATGTACTTTTCTTCCTCCAGATTATCGTTTACTTTGTATATTTGCATTCCTAATCACATATTCTTTCTTTATTTGGTAAGATGTACCTCTTCTTATTTTTCATTTAAACCATTCTGGGATGTCCTGTAGTGGTGCAATCCTCAAGCCCTCTGATTTAGAGATATTCATTTGTGATATTTATTCACAAATGACTGGATTCTATTGTGTTACCATATTCCCTTCTCTTATTGTTATTTTCCCTGTAGGTTGATCTGCTTATACTTATATGGTTGTTGATTGGGTTTTTGTTCTCTTGAGTTTACTAACAATTTCAGCCCCCCCCCCCCCCATACTCCCTTATTGCTTACTTTCTGACTCCTTCACAATTGAGTGTGATTTCATTGGGGGTTGGACCTCAAAGCTATCTCTGCAAACTCCCAGCTTAAATAATTCATATTTCATTGGCTTTAGTTTCTGTCCCAAGAAATATCTAGCATAATAGAATTGATACAAGCTAGGTACCTTGGGCTTAGTAGAGTGCTCCAGAGCTATGTAAATATCCTTTCCTAGTTCCCTCTTTTCCTGAATTCTTTGGGTAATTTCCCATGAAACAAAGAGCTATGCCAAGCTGCTGTCCCAGTCATAGCACGTTTACATTATTTGTTGTTGTTATTGTTTTTCACAATAATGGGGTGTGGATAGGTAGAGTGGTCAAAGAATTTATTCCTGTTGTAACACCTTGGAACAGCTTATGCAGGCCTCTCAGAATGTAGTGGTCAATGGTAAGAGGGGTGCAGAGAAAATGATTGATAGGTTAGAGAATTTTCTTTCTCTATTGTTTAGTCATCCAATCATTATTTTGTTATGGTTCTTACTGCCCTAGTCTGTGCTGAAAATTGAAATCACTTTTTCCCCCACTTAATTCCTACTTTAGAGAGTTTTGAAAGATCTTGAAGGGGGAAAAAAGTTTAGTCTTCCCTGTTGCTCTAAAAACTATACTTTTATGATTTTCCATTATTCCTATTAAATTTTATCTCATTATTCTCTAGTCTGTTGATATCCTTTTGGATCTTGATTTCATAATGTTATCTACACTTCTTAGCTCAGTGTTATTTGCAAATGTGATAAGCATGCCATCTATGCATCCTTCTGGACCAAGGATTAAAGTGGTGAATTGAACAGAGCCCCAAATGAATAGAAAGCTGCTCCAAATTTCTCCATTTCATTTCCCTCCTTAATACTCCAATCATTTAAATAAATGAAATAAATGCTCTGATCATTCCTATCTTTAATTTGGCAATTTCCACTGCCCATTTCTGGTGCATTTATTCTACATTTGACCATCCTTGACTAAGTGATACTTTTTTCTGCACATCTGGGGCACATCTTGCAACATGAAACATTATGAAAAAATTATGAGGAAATCTGAAATTAGGCTTAAGTTAAAATTAATTTAAAAATTGGCATGAATATGATAAAATGGAAACCTAAGAATTTCTTTGAATTGGACAATAAATTAAAGATATGTACTAGTACAGCCTGCCTATGCTTATACTCACTGGATAGCCTCATGGAAGTAAAATTGCAATGCATAGTTCTTCTTTAATTTAGCTTTTGAGTATCAAATGTAATTCTTTTTTTTTTTTTTTTAAAGCAATCGGGGTTAAGTAACTTGCTCAAGGTTACACGGCCAGTTATTATTTCTGGGTGTGGTGCTGAGTGTCTGAGCCCAGATTTGATCCAGGTCATCCCGACACTGGATCCAGTGCTCTTACTCACTGAGCCACCTGGCTGCTCCTAAGCAATTGGGGTTAAGTAACTTGCTCAAGGTTACACGGCCAGGTGTTTCTGAGTGGGTGCTAAGTGTCTGAGCCCGGGATTCGATCTCCAGGTCTTCTCAACACTGGAGCCGGTGCTCTTACTCGCTGTGCTACCTGGCCGCCCCATCAAATGTAATTCTTAACAATGTCAAGTAGGAAAATTTGTTGGTATAGGAAAAAGGCTTTTAATATGCTCATATGTTTGTTTAAACCATAAATGTACTCCCCAAATCTTTCTTATACAGTTTCATGTAAAATATGCATTTCATATCTATATATAACCTTTAAATTTTCATATCTGTATTCCATAGGTATTTAAGTCACACTGGAGGCAAATAAAATGTGTTTAGATAATATCTACTTATTGTTTTCATCAAATATACACTCAAAAGGATAGTGCTACTTTTGTGACTCTCAAATGTCTTTGAAAAAGGATAAAACATGGACTTTGTTTTGAAAAATCTCAAAATACAAATCCTTTATTCTGATATTATTATGTTTTTTTCTTAAATTAACAATCATTTTAGACCCATTTTCATGGGAGAAAGACAATTTAGGATTTACCCCAAAAAGTAAATAAAAATATGGTTAGTGTATCTGAATATATTTTATTTGTGTTGATATATTCATTATAGACATATTTCATCTTACTTCATCTTACAGAATACATGTACTCCTAAAAATCAGACAATATTTTTATATGGTTAGGTTTTATTTTCTAATTGATTTTCTCTATAAGTTCAGTGATGCTTTACATAGTATTTTTTCTTTTTCTCTACATTTTAATTAAAGTGTGTACTACGTTATGCCAAACACTATGATGTCCTGGTACTCTTCAAGAATGAATAACAAACAACAACAAGCCCTAGATATACAAAAAGGGCCAAACACCAGTTTCTGACTCCCAGGAGCTCATAATCTAATGGGATAGTTTACAAACAAATACGTACAAATAAAGTATATGCAGGATAAATAGGAAATAATCAGAACAGTGAAGGCATTAGGAACAAGGGTTGAAGGAGTCTTCCTATGGAAGATGATATTTTAGTTAGTACTTAAAGGAAACCCAGTGATCCAGTATTCAGAAACAAAGAGAGAGAGAGTATTCTGTGCATAGGGCACACCCAGGGGAAAAGCTGGTAGTTGATAAAAACAGCAAGAAGCCCAGTGTCACTGGATCAAATACATCAAGATATAAACATAATGGAAAGTTTGAGAAGTAGGGAGGTAGATTGTGAAGGCTTTGACATTGTCAAACAGATTTTTTATTTCATTCTGGCAGTCATAGGGAGTTAGTGGAGTTTATTGAGTTGGGGAGTAATGTCATTGAACCTACATTTTAGGAAAATCACTTTGGCAGCTGAATGGAGGATAGATTGAAGTGAGGAAAGATTTTCAGCAGACATACTCATCCACAAACTACTGAAAAATCCATGTTATATGTGATAAGGACCTGCATTAGTGTACTGGCAATAACAGAGAAGAGAAGGGGATATATTTGCATGCTGTTTCAAAGATGAAATCAATAGGTCTTGGAAAATGATTGGTTGTGGATTGTGAGAGATAGCAAGGAGTTGGTAATTATACTTAGGTTATGATCCTGGACTGAATGAAAGGAAATGCTATTGACAATAATGGAAAAGTCTGGAGGGGGGCAGGGTTTAGGGGGAAAAGTTTTTGAGTTTTATGAATTTAGTTTTCAACATGTTGAGTTTAAGATGGCTACTTGACAATTACTTTGATATGCTGGAAGGTAGTTGGAGATATGAGACTGAAAGGCAATAGAGAAGTTATGGTAGAATGGGTAGATTTGAGAATAATGAACATAGAGATGGTAATAAATTTTATGGAAGATAATATCACTAAGTGAAAATTAGAACAAGAAGAGAAGAGAGCCTAGGATAGAGCCCTGTAGTATACCTGTGGTGTGAGGGTATAACCTGGATAAGGTTTGAAAGGAATCTGAGCAAAAGAGACTTGGAAGTGGCCTGATGGGTAGGAGATAACAGTGTCTCAGAATCTAGAGAAAAGAGGGATCAACAATAGTGAAGGCTGAAGAGAGATCAAGTCATCTGCTCTCATGCCTTTGTCAAACGATTGGTTGATTTTTGTTGTTCATCCTTAGTTTTCATCACAGGGTCATGTATTGTCCATGAATTATATTTAAGAGAGGTAGAGTTGCACAAAGTCATCAGCCTCACTCTTTCTTCCAGAGTCATCAAAGTCTCATGGAAAGGGAAAAGACAAGATGACTGGTAATGGCTCAGGATGTAATGGATGACTTTGGTATCTTCAATATCTGAAAAAGCTCTAAGTACTCCACAGCGCCTGTTTCAGTTGCCTTCATGGTCATTGGAACAACTTTTTCTAATCCTCATGTGCTTGGGGTAGACATTCCCCTAATTCGCCAACAGTTTTGAAATCTATTGGTTACCTCAACATGGTTTAGCTGGTTTGCCGAGACAGTTTTATGAAGATATGAAGGCTGTGCATGCAACAGCAGTGGAGTCACAGGTGAGAGCTGAGTACCAAATGGGCACCAAAGGTGGATGAGAAATCTGGGAATGACTTGACTACCCTCACACCAGAGGTGCTAGGCTTCCCTGAATACCTCACATATACCCAAATAATTGATAAGCTATAAGTAAATGCATAGTCACAATAGGCCCAAAGAATCTCCTGAGTTAATATTTTTGTAATTTGGTTAATCACAAATTAAATACTTGTAAAATAATTTTAAAACAAATGTAAATAAACCCTCTGCTAAACTTTTTTTTAATGTGTTATCTTTTAAACCTGTCTCCTCTGAAGCCTCATTATGATGTGGAAATATCTTTGAAATCTTAAGAGTGTGCTAAATTGAGTGAAATTTCTGCCAGCTCCTACCAGTCTAGAAAGGCTTCAGAAAAGTCTGCAGAGGTGAATCATGTGTCTCCACCAAAAAATTTCCCCCTCCTGCTAACAGACCACCAAGGTTTGGTCACAGGAATTCATTAAGATTTTTGTTGAGGAATCTGGGGAATTTTATTTTTTTAATATAATTATTTGTTTATTTGCTTTTAGCTTGTAACATTGTTACACAAGCTTTTGAGTTCTGAATCTTCTCCTCCTTCCTCTTCCCCTGCACCATGGTGGCATGAAATCCAATATAGGTTCTAAAAATACTTTCACATTAAAGTCAAGTTGTAAAGAAGGATTGTAACCAATGGAATGAGCAGTAAGAAAGAAGAAACAAAATAAAGCAAAAGAGAGAGGGCAAATAGTTTGCTTCAAACTGCATTCAGACTCTGTAATTCTTTCTCCGGATGTGGATAGCCCTTTCCATCATGAGTCCTTTGGAACTGTATTATAGCCTTGCACTGCTGAGAGGAGGCCAGTCTATCAAAGTTAGTCGTCACAGATATGATGTGCCTGTAATTGTGCACAATGTTCTCCTGGTTCTGCTTCCCTCACTCAGCACCAATTTATATAAGTCTCTCCAGGTTTTTATGAAGTCCATCAGCTCCTCATTTCTTACAGCACAATAGTGTTCCATTACATTCATATACCACAACTTGCTTAGCCATTCCCCAATTGATGGGCATCCCCTTGATTTTCAACTCTTTGCCACCACAAAAAGAACTGCTATAAATATTTTTTACATGTACAAGTCCTTTTCCCACTTGTATGATCTCTTTAGGATACAGTCCAAAAAGTAGTATTGCTGGGTTGAAAGGTATGTGCATTTTTATAGTGGGAATTGTATGTTTGAGCAGTGGTAAAAGTAATTGTGTTCAAGTATTGACCTCCCCTCCCACTCTAATTCATTACATATTCTCTCAGGCTTGCAAATTAGGTGTCATCCTTGACTCCACATCACCTCTTACCCTTGAGATTCAATCTGTTGCCTAGGTCTGGCAATTTCACTATTATAACATTGTAATGGGAATGTAAATTTTAAAGATCTTCACTGCCCCTAGGCTAAAGTGCACCTGGAGCCTGGGGTGGGAGGCTTGTTTTTCAGTAGATACTTCTTGATTGGCCAGTGAGTCAATAAGGTTGTTACATTCTTTGAGCCAGGAGAAAGCTATATAAGCCCTGATGTGTAGCTTTGTTTTGGGACTCACTTTGAGAAGTGTTCTGTGATTTGATCTGGTTTCTGGGAAGCCATTGTCCAGCTTTGAAAAACCCAGATGTTGATCTGGTATGGATGTAATAGTTGGACAGTGTGGAAATCTGTCTACTTGATCTGTTTCTCTGACTTGATAATTCTGTGTATTCTGAAGTTCGGGGTGCTGAGCTTTTTCCCCTAAACTAGGTAAATGATACATGTTTGACTGATTAAAGTAAGCTTGTTAACCCATTTTGAGTTGCTTTCCTTTATCAAAGCAGATCCAATAACCTGTGTTGGCAGCAAACCCTGAAGACGCTTGGGGTGCTTGCTGCCACAAATATCTCTCAAATAGGCCTTCCTCTCTTCTTTCTCTACCACGCTGGTGCAAACCATCATCTCATATCTGAACTATCAAAATATCCTGCTGGTTTTTCAGCCTGTCATAATTTTTGCCTCACTCCAGTTGATCCTCCATTCATCATCCAAAGTGATTTTCCTAAAGCACCAGCAAACCATGTCACCTCTATATTCAATAAATTCAGTGGCTTACTATTACTTCTAGTATTAAATTTTTTGAAATCCTGTTTGGCATTCCAAGACATTCACAACCTACCACTCCCCCCTAAACACTTCCCCCCCAAAATATGTTTCCAGTCTTGTTATATCATATTACATTTTGCTATTTTGTGTCATTTTATTATACTATCACATATTATCTCACTCACCATATATACTTTGATTCAGTGATACTGGCTTTCTTGGTGCTCTGTGCATAAGACAGATCATCTTTCTAACTCCAGGCATTTTCTCTGTTTGCTCCCTGTCTTCTCCCTCTTCGCTTCCCTGGATGCTTTCAGGTGCCCTATAAAAACTCACCTTCTACAGGAAGCCTTTCCCAAACACTCTTAATACTACTACCTTCCCTTTTTTAATTTTTCTTTTTTCAATTTATCCTGTTTGTAGCTTATTTGGACATAGCTATTTGCTTGTCTCCCTCATTGGAATGTGAGTTTCTGAAAGATAGAGAATATCTTTTGCCTTTCATATTTCTACTTCTTATCACAGTACATGACACATAGTAGGTAGTGGATGAATACTTATTGATTGACTAAATTTGTAAATAGCTGACCCACATTACGTCACTAAAATTTATTCTAATTTAATTTGTTGTATTCTTATTTTTATTCAATATAAATCCATTCAAAAAACATTTATAGAATACATGACAGTATCATAGTGTAAATATGAGAATATGTAATCACACTAAATATGATTCAAGGTGGAGTGGTAGTGGCAGTGTGGCATATAGGGGTAGAATTGGCTTTAAACTAAAAACCAATTAATCTATCGTAACAGATTAATTAAGTACCTATGTAATGGGAATGTAAATTTATGTTGTTGCCATCTTTTTAAGAAAGTATTGTGTAAGATCTTCCCTGCCCCTAGGCATTTTGGTAGCCTTAACCTGAGCCTTTGTGATTGGGCAGTGGGTCAAGAGGATTGTTATATTCTCTGAGCCAGGAGAAATCTATATAAACCCTGATGTGAGACTTTGTTTTGAGGCTCACTTTGAGAAATGTGTGATTTGACCAAACGAGACTCTGGGCAGCCGTTGAGAGCTCCCCGTTGAAAAACCCCGATGTTAATGCTTCCCTCTCTGGTAACTGACTAGGTATAGATGTAATGGTTGGACATTTGGAGGCCTGTCTGCCTAAAATGTTTCTGTTTGCTTATAACCTCTGTATACTCTGAAGTTCAGGGTGCTGACTTTTTCCCCTGAACTAGGTAAATGATATGTTTGATTGATTAAAGCAAGATTGTTAACCCATTTTGAGTTGCTTTCCTTTAGAGAAGCAGATCTAAGAACCTGTGTTGGCAGCCACCCTGGGTATGCTGGGGTGCTTGTTACTACAACCTACTATGAGTCAAAACATTATAAGCCATAGGCTCTGGGAATACAAATATAAAGAGTGAAATATATCTTATTCACAAGAAACTTATGGTTTAATGGGGGAAACAAAAGTTTACATAAAATATATAGTATTAATATAAAGTGAATAAATACAGATAAATAAAAAAGTTAATTACGATTTTATTTTAGGATAACATCATTGGCAGATAGAGAAATACAGCTTTCATTCAGAAGATGGTGCTTCAGCTGTATATTAAAAGAAGAGAAAGTTTCTGTAAGGCAGAGGTAAAGGAGGAGGATATTAAAGAGATATGGATGGTCCATATGGAGAGCCACAGAGAAGAAGGCAGGAGATCACAGGAAAGGTCAGTTTGCCAGGAAAGTCCTTCCTCTGATACTTATTGGATGTATGATCCAAGGCAAATAATTCTAACTTTCAATAATATATGTAAATGTCTAAGATTATCAGGTGCAGAGAATGTTTTAATCTGCATTTGTAGAAGGTATTCCAAGTAGCAGTTTCTTATACTAATGTAATGGTATGTCAGTCCCAGTCTCTACAGTGAGAATGTGAGAAGAACAAAGGAGAAATTTAAATGGAGTCCAAGAAAACTAAGAAAGAAAGGACCACTCTCAGCTGGGGGTTCAGGGAAAGCCTTATGGAGGAAATGGAAACCTAACCCCACTCACACAAAGTCAAAAGCACTTTGTTGCTGCTGTTGCATCTAATGACACTTACATCTGACCTTTAGGTCTGTTTGCTTCTTCCACAACACTCTCTTTTGTTTGGTCAATTCTAATGGGTGCTTAAAATTGCATTATTTGAATATTTAACACCTGCAAGGATCCTTTCATCACACCTACCAAAATGCTGATTACTATTGCATAAAATGCTTTGGAACACAACCATGCATATCATGCATAGCTTTAGAGTCCAAAGCAAGGACCAGAGAGTACTATATTCACATACACAGCAACTTACCCTTTCCATATTCTCATAATTGTAGGGGCAACTGCAACCTTCTAGGGATCTGTAGCTAGACAAAATACCCTCTCACTAAAATGTCTTTTGTTGCACAAAACCACCTCCCTTACATATCCTCCTAGGCCCAGTCTCCCATTTGTCTTCACTAATATTCTCCTCTTAAACAAAAAATACTTTTTGTTCTAACACAAAAGCTAGGGATCTGGTCTTGTATCATTATGCCAAACAATCACTAATATCAAGTAATGTGCTACATATATATACATACATACATACATACATCTATATATATGTACACACATATACACACATATACATACATACATACATATATATATATATATTATACCTTACAGAGTAAGTACCAACATTTGGAAACTTCAATTCACATTCACCTTTCCATCCCAGCTATCCCCAGAATATAATAGGTTGTGCAGTATATGGACTAAAGAGAAAGGTGGGGATGAGGAATGTATGCTTCTAGGCAAGAGAAGCAGAAAACCTGTGTTAATGTAAATGGGAAGAAGAACATAAGGAATTGGGGACAATAGAGTAGGACAGTTTCATTCAGGGATAGATTCTGTGAAGGGGAATACTATACCATAAGAGTAGAAGGGTAAATTATAGCCAGATTATGGAAGGACTTGAATGACAGACTAAGAAGTTTGGATTGTATCCTATAAGAAACTGGGCACTTAAGGATCCCAATTTCATTTTGGGTAGTCTTTACAAATTACATGATTTATATAATTTCCTTGCTTACTAAAAACCCCATGCTTAGAGGTCTTTTGAGGCCCAGCTTACCAGATCTTGAGAAACATTCACAAGACTCAGCCACTTGTCAACTTCTGTATATAAATACTATTACCAAAACAGGATGTTTTCCTAAGTAACTGTTTCTATTTTATATAATAGGACACAGAAATAACTTCTAGAACAAACATTTATACAAGCAATAATTTATGCACTAGCTGTATTTTATAGCCCACCAACTCCTTATCTCTAAATTTGGTATTCCCCTCATATTTATCACAGTGCTCTGCATACAGAGGGAGTTTAAGAAATTTTTTTGCATTACCTTTCATTTTGTTTTTCCAAATGAAATTGGTCTAAATTTAGTGCTAGTATATTCCCAGGTTCCATTTATAATGGATAACTTCTGTAGTAATAATAATAGCAAACATTTGTATAGGACTTTAAAACTTGCAAAGTACTTTCTATGTGGCATCTCATTTGATGTCTATGACATAACACATCATGACAGTCCTGTGAGGTAGATGCTGTAATTATCCCTATTTTATGGATAAAGAAATGTAAACTCAATTATTTGTTTAGTCACACAGTTAATAAACATCTGGATCAGAATTTGAACCATAGCTTCCAGATGCCAACCCTAGCATTTTGTCCACTACAGTATACCACCTCCTCTGCTGGCAATGATATTGCAGCAACAGCAAACACTGATTTTCACCCAAAGTTCTAGGTCAATACTTGAATCTAAAGCAGGGAAGATTAGTTGTTCTAATTAAGGGAATTCCAGATATAATCAGGTGATTTATGACTTTTGGGATCTGAGATGAGATTGGTCAAATGGAAACACACTGACTGATTTATTGAGATTCCATTTGACATCCATAATTTGGGGATCAGCACTGTTAGTTAGTCATCTATGACACTAACCCCTTCAGAAACCAAAGTTCAGAAATAGCTTTGAGACCCCCTTTTTAATTTAGTAATAAGTCCTAGTATAGCTCCTTAATGAAGCCCTGCAAGATATTAGAATTAGGTGAGGTGGAATAATTGAGATCTCTGGAGTGAAGTTAATTATGTCCTAACTATAACGGTGCACCTATTATCCAACTCTGGGAACCAAAGGCTCTTGAGATCATTCTTTTGTGCATGGCCCACGAAAATTATAAACCTATAGGAAAGCACAACAGTGACCATTCAGGCCTCCTCAATTCTTTTGTTTGGAGGACAGAACATGAATTACTAGCTACAAATTGCTAGCTAAAAAAATTATTGAGATAAGAATAGATTATTGGATAGCCAAGTGCTCGTCTTGAGTTTAATTTTTCCTAGCATTCTTTTTCAAGGTAATAACCCTCCCCTTTTCTTCCTTCCTTCCTTCCTTCCTTCCTTCCTTCCTTCCTTCCTTCCTTCCTTCCTTCCTTCCTTCCTTCCATCCTCCCCTCCCTCCTTCCTTCCTTCCTTCCTTCCTTCCTTCCTTCCTTCCTTCCTTCCTTCCCCTCAGTTTCTTGTGTAAGAATAGCAATGGAAAGGTCATCTTGAAACAGCCAAAGTCATAAAGACAAAGGTCCAGGTTATATCATAGACAAAATCTTATGTATATCTAGCTGTACAAATAAGAAAAAATAACATGCCTACATCAGGGCTTTTCCACTTAGCTGCTGAGGACACATAAGTCACACACCATCTCCCAACATTCCAGAGATTTAGGGGCTGGCTCAGTTTAGGGACATTTTCCCATTTATAATCATGTGTCTTTATCACTGTATACCTGTGGGAGACCTTAGAATGAAATACATTGATGTTCCCGGGGGACAGCTACATTGAATGAGGCTGTCTCATCAAATCTAGTGGGAATGAAGCAGTACTACTTATTTGCATTTGATTCTGTATGTATTTATTAAATGTCTGTAGCTCACAGTATGTCTCCTTCTTGCATATGACAGAAAGCTGGGTGGGATAGCTGACATTCTAGATGACTGATACAGAAGGATCTATATGTGCTAGAACTTTGGGCTGAATATAGTATGATAAAATCAAAGAGGAATAAATTCAAAATCGGCACTTGGGCACAAAAATCAAATATACAAATATAAGGTGATAAAAACAGACAACAGTTGTGGAGTGAAAAGATCTAAAGACTTTTATGAATTTAAGTTTAAGAGACATAGATGGTACAATGAAGAGAGTGCTAGATGCATATGTAGGAGCAAGAAATATGTTTCAAATCCTGTCTCAGACACTTAATGTTTCCTTGAGAAAACTACTCTCCCTCAGTTTCCTTATCTATAAAATGGGGATAATAAGAGTACCTTCTGCCCAACATGATTTCTAGAATCAAGTGGGACAATATTTGTAAAGCACTTTTATGAACCTTAAAACTCCACACAGGGGCAGCTAGATGGAATAGTGAATAGGGCACTAGAACTCCCGTCAGGAGGACTTGAGTTCAAATTAGACCTCAGATAATTAACACTTATTAGCCGTGTGACCTTGGGCAAGTCACTTAAACCTAATTTCCCTGCCTCCCCCCTCCAAAAACAACAACAACAAAAAACAACAAAACCTCGGCATAAATGCTAGCTATTGCAATCTTTGTTAACATGAGTCTAGAGTGTTATGTGGCAGCCAAAATGCTATTGTGATCTTGAGTTACATTAGGTAGGGCATGTCTCCCAGGTGATTGTTTCACAAACTCTACTCCAGTGGAGTCAAACTAAAATTTAAAAAGGGAAACTAATCTGTATGTAAGGATATCTGTGACTGCATATTGACTTAGTTTTAAAATGTAATATCTATATTTTATTATATTTTTATTTTGTTAAATATTTTCCAGTGTAACTAATTTATTTTGTTAAATATTTCCCAACTTAAATTCAAATTGGGGGTCTCAGGAGTATTGTGGGCTCTAATGGGGGGAGCCCGTATTTCCCCATATTTGACACCTGCTCTCCACCCATCTGTAGCAGCAAGCACCCCAGCATTCCCATAGTGGCTGCTAGCACAGGTTCTTGGATCTGCTTTGTTAAAGGAAAGCAACTCAAAATGGGTTAACAAGCTTACTTTAATCAGTCAGATATATATCATTTACCTTGTTCAGGGGAAAAGGTCAGCACTCCGAACTTCAAAGTATACAGGCAGAATTATCAAGACAGAAACAGATCAAGTAGACAGATTTCCAAACTGTCCAACCATTACATCCATACCAAATCAACATCTGGGTTTCCACATCTGGGTTTTTCAAAGCTGGGGGGGCTCTGGACAATGGCTTTTCAGAATACAGATCAAATCACAGAACACTTCTCAAAGTGAGCCCCCAAAACAAAGCTACACATCAGGGCTTATATAGCCTTCTCCTGGCTCAGAGAATGTAACAACCTTATTGACTCACTGGCCAATCAAAAAGTATCTACTGAAAAACAAGCCTCCCACCCCAGGCTCCAGGTGCACTTTAGCCTAGGGGCAGGGAAGATCTTTAAATTTGCATTTCCATTACACCATCAGACTAAGCTCACCTGAGCAACATTTGGCTTTGAACTAGAAAATGTCTAGAGAGCAACCGTAATAGCAAAAGTATTTGATTTCATGTCACATGAAAATTAAGAGCTAGGTGGCACAGTGAATAGAGTGCCAGGCCTGTAGTCAGCAAGACATATTTATAAGTTAAAATCTAGTCTCTGACTCTTACTGTATGACCCTGGGCAAGTCACATAACCTTTGTGTCCCAGTTTCCTCATCTGTAAAATGAGCTATAGTAGGAAATGGCAAACCCCTCCAGTATCTCTGCCAAGAAAACCACAGAGTCACAAAGAGTAGGACAAAAATGAAAATGACTGAATGACAACCAACATGTGAGAACTGATTGAACAAAGTGAGTTCCTTCTGAGGATATTTAGCATATACAAGAAAATAACCCAGAGTGGTATTCTAACCACCTTCAAGTACTAAGGGCTCTCATATAGAAGAAGTAAAAGACATAATCTGTTTAGCACTGGAGGAGTGGAAGTTACAGAGAAGGAAATGTAAGATTGATATCAAGAAATTAACAAAAAAAATTAAACCTCTAATCATTCTGATTTTTCCACATGTGTGTAGAATTACTCCTGGAGGAACTGGGTTCTCCCTCCTAGATATTCAAACAACCTGGATGACAACTTACCAAATGTGTTTTAGTTGATTCTTTTGGTGTATGAGTTGGATTAGATGGCCTAAATTCCTTACTGACTCTTCAATTATGTGATTCTTTGTGGAAGAGCTAAACAAATTGTTTAGAAATTGAAAAAGACAAATTTAGATTTAATATCAAGTGAGAAAAAATCAAGTAATGGAGGGGGAGAGCTCCTAAAAATAAGAGCTGTCCAAAAGTGGAATGAGCCATTTCAAGCAATGCTGAGCTCTCCAGATTTGGAAGTCATCAAGAAGAATGGTACTTTCTTGAAAAAAAAAAAAAACTATCAGACAGGAGGAGAATAACAAAGGCAATAATAGTTCTTTCAGTTGATTTACCCAGTCTGATTGTAAATTTTCAATTCATCTTGCTTCTTGGAGCTAGATTGTATCATTAATTGGAGGAGGGGACATTACATTAGAAGGTAAACAGACTTTTTATTTTACTCTTAGAGGCAGCTGGTGATTCTGTGGAAATCTGACCTCATACACTAATTGTATGACCTTGGGCAAATTATTTAATTTCTTTTTATTTCAGTTTCCTCAAGTGTAATAATGAGGATAATAATGGTATCTATTTCTTAGAATTGTTGTTAGGATCAAAGGAAATATTATTTGTAAAGCACTTAGCACAGTGTCTGTCACAAAATATTTATTATATAAATGCTATCATCATCATTATGTAAATACAAGTGGTATAAGTTTAAATGAATCATCCATTCATTTGTAGTTTTCAATCAATTAAACTCAATTTAATTAAATGGATAATTGATATCATATGTTCAAGGCACCCTACTAAGACCTGTGGATACTAAAGTATATTTCATATAAACACTTGAATAAAGAGAGGAACTTTGTTAGGACATGGAGACGTTGTTGGAGAGACCATTCAGGCCAAGGCAGATGATATGAACAAAAGTATGGTGATGGAAAAGTAGAAATTGGATAGATATCTATCAAGAGGAAAAAACAGACAGTGTAGGCAGTAAAGTATTGGGGGCTGGCCTTCATTTGATCATTGAACTGCTTTTTATAAATAGGAACAAGCATCTTCCACATTAGGACAAAGGTATTTTGATTGAAACAAGTAATCATGAGACAGTGGCCCAGTGCTGCTTATTTCCTCCCCTAAGTATTTTGATTGGATCACTGTTCAAATGAGGAGATGAGGGTAGCAAGCACGTGAGCTGCCATCACAGCTGACTGCCAGAACTCAGGGTTTTTAAAGGAGGTTTTAAAATGTAGGCCCCACCCAGACTGACTCAGCACAATAACTGAACTCCCATACTGTGGAGTCTGAAGAGATAATGATGATGATTTGTCAGAGAGATTGTAGAGGGGGTTTATGTTCAGGTACACTGGATGACCTTTGAGGTTTTTCTAACTCTGACATTGTAAGAATCCCCAAATGCTGTTTATACATTTTGTAAAGAATACTACTGTAGATAATACCAGAATGCAGATAACCTCATAGCCAACAGAGCTGATCCATACTTATTATTTTTTTTCCCTTTGTTCTTTCATTGTTTCCTAGTAGAAATATCACAGTGCCTGCTGGCTGGAAAATTAACCAAGTGAACCTCTTTCCATCTGCCTCTCAGTAGGCTAGAAAGAAGTAGTTCACAATTTATTTATCTCTGACTTTCATATACTTTCTCAGTATTGGTTGTGGTTTACTGACCTTTATAAAAATAACTTCTAGATAATCGTTATTAGCTGAAAGGATCATTTTATATTTTTGTTTTGTTCAGCTCTGGTAAAAAAAAATGAATTTTATCTGTGGCATCATTATGTAGTTAAAAATTTTATTTTCACTCATACAATGAGATAAACCCTTTAACATTTCTTCCATTATTTTCTAGATATTCTTTGTTATGCTATGAACAATTTTCAGAAATACAACAGAAAAAAAGAATTAGGGTGCTGGAAAGTCAGAGTTTCTTTCTATTACATCCCATATTGCAAGACTTGGAATTTATGTTTAGACCATCTTAATTATATTTCCATTAAGACCTGTAATACACAATTTGCATTTGTACCAGCAGATGCCACACAAATGCTAGCAGTTAATCAGCCTTGTGTCTTAGCTAATTCTGCCAGGTCCTCTCATGCCCTTTAGGACTCCTGAAACTTTGAGGAAAAAAATAAAATTGAAGCTCAAAGAACAAAAGAAAAAATGCATTTCCCAAATGTTATTTATAAAACAGTATAGGTGATGTTTAATACTGTAAACAGTATTTGAAAGAAAAAAAAATTCATCTCCAGAATTTCCTTTTGATTTCATTTGCATGCAGGTCTCTTAAGAGAGGGTTATGTTGATTTGATGTCATAAAGAGTTTTATATCCTGTGTGTTTTTATAACCATGTGTCTTTGTTTATCTCCCCACCCCCTCAGACTCCAGCTGACCATCTTTCATTCCTTGCTTTTATAAATTCTTGAAATAGAGTGGGGACTCTGATTTGTGTTTGATACAATCCAATTCCTAATTTTAATTCATTAGAAAAGCATCCTTACAAGGTTTCAACTGGGAAAATGTCTTGTTTTGGCAGAGAGTAGATAAATAATAAAGATATCTATCAAAGTTTTGATGTAAATAAAAGGTTTTTTTTTTTGTTTTGTTTTAATCACAATTTATATAGCATACCTAGGTGGTGGCACAATGGAGAGAGCACTAGTCTGAG
Organism: Petaurus breviceps papuanus; assembly: GCF_028583685.1. Taxonomy (NCBI): domain Eukaryota; kingdom Metazoa; phylum Chordata; class Mammalia; order Diprotodontia; family Petauridae; genus Petaurus; species Petaurus breviceps. The sequence goes on from NW_027187324.1 coordinate 3,019,303, forward strand.
TCAGTAGCATCTAAGTTTAATGGCCTCAGACACTTACTAGCTATGAGACCCTGGGCAAGTCACTTAATCTTTCTTTCTTCGATTTCTCATCTCTAAAATGAACTAGAGAAAGAAAGGGCAAACTATTCCAGTATCTTTGCCAAGAAAACCACAAATGGGATCATGGAGAGTTTGAAGCAACAGGATAACAACTGCTTCTATATAAAACAACAAAGGAAAAAAAATTCATTATCGCTGAAAATCTAGGCATGGACATCTATCTCACATCTGTGGAGAATTAATCATTTTAAGACTCTTTGACAAGTTTGAATCCTTTTAAGGTAAAGAAAGCTAGAGGACTTAATTGTATTCAATAATTGCATTCCTATTAAGTGACATAAATGACATTTAAATTTTTTTTTGATAAATTTAAAATAAATTCTAGCACAATCTTCTTTCTTTTTAGTTGCAAAGTAATCCAAGAATAATTTAATTTGTTCTCAATATTTTAAAATATTTATATATAACTTTCATGTCTATTTAGTTTGAAAACAACTTTGCAGCTACTTTTTATCCTTTATTAAATGACAAAAAATTTAGACAAAAATGAACAAATGCATTTTTTTCTCTGTCAGAGTTCTTTAGAAGAAGCTTAAATCATAAGGAGAAAAAAAAAGCAGTCAAAGTTAAATGTAGATATTAATTCAGTGGTTGAGTTAGGTGATTATATAAATTCCATGGTTTATAAATGTGAATATGATATAAGGAGGTGATTTTTTCCCTTCTACCCACATAATTGGGTATTATTTGCCAAGTATGTTTCATAGATTTTCAAGGTGTGTGCATTTTACTTCTTTTATTATTTTTTTAAATTTTACTTTTATGTTATTGATTCTCTATTCCGTATTGACATTGTCAGTATGTATCATCAATGCAGTATTCACAATGTATATGGTAACTATAAATGTGCTGATATGGTTATTAATCACCAAATATAACAGGCTCTCTACATGGGGAACAAAGCTAGAACATTTGTTCAAATACCAGAAAACTGAGTCCCAAAACCAGAAAGTCAAAGCCATAACAGCAGCCACAGAGTTGACACAAGTAGTCAATGCAATAAACACCCGAATTCTCAAGCCTTCAAAACAGAACAGGCTACCTCAGGCAAAGGTCCACCTCTCCTCACTCACAGCAACTGTTCAGCGTCCATGCAGCTTGCTCCCAGCATCTCCGGGACCCTGCAGTTCCCATCACCGGAAGTCCTCAGCAGGAGTCCTTAGCAGAAATTCTGGATGGCTCAAAAAAAAAAAAGGAGTTCACGCTGCCGTGCTTCCAGTGACCACACTGGCTCCAGCTTGGCTCCGGCTTCCTCCTGCCTCACCCTTTCCTGTATGTCAGCAAGTTCAAGGGGCATGGAAGATCTTAAATCCTATAACCATTACATAGTCACACCTCTATACACTTGATTTGAAGTGAACAAAATGCTAGTAGTAATAAAGTAACATTTCTTAATGATGTTGAAAAGACAATTGTGACATGAATCTATCACTCATTCCCCCACCTTTATTTATTTGTTTGTTTGTTTGTGCTACACAAACTCTAAACTTAAAATTATTTTTCATTGCCAGAGTAAGTTAATCTTGTGGTCCAGCTCTTAGCGTTAACAGGATGCAGAACATCCATTGAAATCATCAGTGACCTAATTTCCTTCAGTTTAGTTTCTGTATGTTGGGGAAATTGGGGTGGAGAAGAGAGGTGGCCCAGCAAAGGTAAGCCAAAGTGGAAAGAGTTAAATTCTCTTTAGCAAGCCCTATAACTCTTTATCAGTAAAGTGCACTAATGAGGTTATAATTACAGGATTGAAAATAATGGTGTACTCTTACACTTGCTCTCATGCTTTAACATGATGCCACAGTACCCCAACCTCCTATGGACTTCTTGTTATATACAAAGAAATGTGTTTCTCCTTTGAGTCTTCTCCCCACAAACTGTAATTTCAAGATGAGTTTTAAGTTCTTTTTTAAAATTTGTTATCATATTTTGTTTAATACTTCTTCAACTTTCTCTTTCAAAATTTAAAATTCCTGGCTATATGGAGGTCAGATATGTCTTCCTGGACTTGGAAACCCACAGAATGCTGGTAGAATGTAGGAACTATTTAGCAACAATATATAGAGAATAAAAATAGTTCCTTCAGAAATCAAAATGCTATTTTTTGTATGTGTTGAGAAATTGTCTTTAGAAACAGCCTACAGTGGGAGTTGTCAGATAAGCAGGGCCTGTAATTGCTGTCAAATGCCAGCTCTTGGTGCTTTACTCCTTCCCCAGAGTCTGGAGTCTAAATCATCAAAGAAATTAGACAAGTATCTGCCTGAAAAGAAAGGGTAGTATCAAATTATGAGAAGGGACTAGTTCTAGAAGGAATAGGGAAAGACTCAGAAGAAAACAGTTCTGTGTCTATTGGACCAGTTAAAACCAAACTGCTTAAGTCAAATTATAGAAGTATTTAGTAAGGATTCACTAATATGGAAGGCACTGTAAAGTGCTTTATTTATAGAGGTAAGACAAAAGCAGCTAAATAGCACAGTGGATAGAGTGCTGGGCCTAGAGTCAAGAAGTCTCATCTTCCTGAGTTCAAATCTGGCCTCAGACACTTACTAGCTGTGTGACCCTGGGAAAGTTATATAACCCTGTTTGCCTTAGTTTCCTCATTAGTAAAATGAGCTAGAGAAGGAAATGCCAAACCATTCCAGTGTCTTGCCAATTAAACCCCAAATTGGAGTTGTAAAGAGTCAGGCATGACTGAAAAACAAGTGAACAGCAACAAGGAAAATCAAAGTTCCTATTCCTAGGACAATCAATAGTTTGTATTATTCCTCTATAATTAATAATTATTTTTAAGCTTTTGAAATTTCATAAGGAAACCAAAAGAAAAGTGTGCCCCTGGAGGAAAAACCGGAGGCTTATCTCTTTAAATTGATCAACAGAGTAACTCAACTGGGGAGATGACCGAAAGGATGAGTGAGAAAAGGGGTACAGCCAAAGGGAAGGTTTAGGCTTCCTAAGGACCCTAAGATACAAATTGGGAAATATTCAGTCTAGTCTTCATTGTGGTGAATAGAATAAATGACCTTCAGGAAAAGGAAATTTTGCCTACCAACCACATGCTAGTCATATGATTCTTGAAATTCCGTGAAGTTGCTAAATGTCATAGTAGCCCTTTAACTGAGCACAAAGACTGTGAAGATTGCTAAAGCAAAGAGAGTAACCGATAAAGAAAAATGACCAATTTTCAAAGATTCTCACTTCCTTAAACTTGTTCTAGCTTTTTTTTCTTTCCCCCCAAATTAGTGATTTTTCCAATACCCTGAAGAACTTGAAAGAAAAAAAAAATAGCAATTATTCTGCTACTTTTAGAATAAAATGAAAATAAATTTATTTCTGTATAGCCACAGTTCATGGCCAACTATCCTATGATTATGTTTATGAAAGTGGGATCAATGAAAGTAGTAAATAATTGCAAAATGTAATATTCTTTTTAAAAAAAGTCTTATTAAAACATTCCCAGAATGTTTAAAAAAAAGTTATGTTAAATTATTATTTTAATTCTCCCTACATATATTCATTTCAACATTACTTTCAGTATGCAAACAGAAATACAATTGAAATGAAAAAGAGAGACGTGCCTCTAGGAGCCATGCTCAGTGTCTTCATTAGCTTTCCAGCCAGAATTCTTTTCAACATAATACCAGCCCTCAGGGGTTTAATTTCTCTCAGGATTAGCAGATTTAAAGTTTTTTGTTCTTCTATCCATCCTTATTTATTTCAAATGACCATACCATTCATTTGTTAAAGGTGAAAACCTGTGGTCTGTTTTCCTACTGATAAAAGAGGAAAAACTCAAGAATATGAAAAGTTTATTAAAACAAACAAGCCAAAAAAAATTAAAAAAAAAAAGACAAAAATGTGTAAGTGGTGGGGGCAGCTATGTGGTGCACTGAATAGAGGACCTGAGTTCAAATGTGGCCTCAGATACTTATCTCAAAAATTAGCCATGTGACCTTGGCAAGTCAACCCCAATCGCCCTCCAAAAAGAAAAAGAAATGTGTTGGTGGGCTGTTCATGAGGATAGTGCCATACATTTTAATCAGAAAGACTCATCTTCTTCAGTTCAAATCTGGCCTCAGGTACTAATTAGCTATGTGAGCTTGGGCAAGTCCCCTAACACTACTCCTCATTTCTTCCGTTATAAAAAGATCTGGAGAAGGAAATGGCAAGCCTTTCCTGGATCTTTGCCAAGAAAACTCCAAATTGACTTGATGGACTTGATTGAAATGACTGAACAATAATGACAACTTTTAAAGATACTCTTTCCTAATTAAAAAATGAATCCTGATAAGTCCATATCTCCAAAAGGGTATGGTTCATTTTGTCTCAGGTCCTCTCTAAGTATTTGATTGGTCCACACTTTAGATGTGGATTTAGGTTAGTTAGCATTTGTGGTAGCTGCTGTTACTCCATGCAATCATTATGAGGAGATGAGATTAGTTCAAGGGAGATGATTAGCAGGCATGCTGATTGTCCTGCCCTGTAGGACCATCCTTTTACAGAATTACCTGGAAAACTGACAAGTTAAGTAACTTGCCAAGGGTCTCATAGTTCATATATTGTCAGAAGCACTACTCAAACTCTTTACTCTCTATCAGGCCAACTCTCTATCCTCTATACAACATTCCCTCTCAAACTTTTTTCAAATATGATGAACAAAAAAAAAAAGAAAAAATATGTATGTATATATGTATGTGTATATATAGAAAATAGTCCTTAATCATTGTAAAAGAGACCTATCTCAACAAAGGATATTTTTTTAAATCGTGTTATATTTATTTAGTTATATTTTTCTCTGATACTTCAGGGACCCTAAGAATATTTTGGGCAGATGAGAAGAAAGGAAGGAAATAGGAAATGGGAATAAATTCTCTGGAGAAAAAAAAAAGAACAAAAAATTCCTTCTCAAAATAGTAACTCTGAACTCAAAAAGTTACTTATCATTTGACTCATTTCATGTAATTGTAAATTCAACATCCTTTACTTGAACAGTAGGGTTTATGGAATTGGGGGGTAGGAGTAGCACCTCTGTTATGAGGTCTTGCTGAGACCTTTATCAGGGCTGCCCATCCACCTTTGGTGGCTATCTTCCCTCAACACTCACCTCTGTCTCGAAGAAGCTGTAGCATGCACAGTGAACACATCTCACTGAAACTGACTTGGCAGATGAGCTAAACCAAGTTGAAGTTAACCAATAGGCCTCAAATCTGTCAGTGAGTTAAGGGAATGCAGACCCCAAACATGTGAACTTTCCCCAGCTGAATGGGTTGGTGAGAATAAGGCTGTGAAGGCAACTGAAGCAGGAGCTGTAGAGTACTTACAGTATGGTCTAAGTATACCATATACTGATCCAAAATCTGACCCCCTGTTACTTTCACTCATTGGTCCTAGTTTGACCCTTGCAGAACAAGTCTATACACAGACACACACACACACACACACCACACATATATATGTATGTAAATATAGATATAGATACAGATAGAAAAATAGATAGATGGATAGATAGATCTAACAGTCAAAGTTGTCTAAAAATATATTGAAATGCCTCAAGGGAGGGAGAGTTTTTGTTTTTTTTTAATCATTACCCATATTTACATAAGGGTTGGATAACTAGTTGTTTGGAATGATGTTATGATTTGGGCAAGATTTGGACAATTGACCTCTAAAGTCCCTTGCAATGGTGAGATTCTCTAAAGACAGATGGCATGTTAATCACATTTTCAGATGATATAAAGATATGAGAGAGGTAATTTATCAGAAGACAGAATCAGCATCCTAAAAGATCTTGACAGGCTGGAATAATGGCCTGAATCTAATGAGATTAAATTTAATAGGGTGAAATGTAGTGATGCTTCAATTGTTTGAGTTCTGTGATTTCACTAATGTAAGTATTCCCTCCATGAAAAAAGATCACAACACTTCCAAGACCATCCTAGTAGATGGTCTAAGAAGATTGCCTTGTTAAAAAAAAAACAAACAAAAACAATAAACATCACTTGGTAAACAACCTCTACAAACAAAACTAAATTTATCCTGGGGCAAGGATTAATAATCTGATTTGAGGTCTCTACTTAAAGCCTTTTAGCTTCATAGGACCTACCTGAACTTGCATTCTGTTGGCATGACTTCTGAAGACCCAGCAAACTTCCCCATAGACATGAGATATCAGAATAGGATATTATTGGTGTTTTATAGCTTTAGGTTCATTCACTAAATCAAGTTGACAACTATGTGATGGTGAACTGTATATGGGAGAGTAGCTAATCTGAAACATGCATGAGAGTCTCTATGCAAAAATTGGATGGTAACTTGTTGCATATGTTCATGTTTTAATTTTGGTTGAAATAAATGATGTCTCAAGTCCTGTGCTGGTCCACTCATGTGCCTATTTAACATCCAAATTTAATAGCCAGAATTTATATAATATTTTAAGGTTTACAAAGTACTTTTTATATGTTATCTCTTTTGATTTTCACAACAACCCTAGGGAGAGGTGCTGTCATTATTCCTATTTTTAAGGTGAGGAAACTGAGACCAAGATGACGGGGTATAGGCTGTGGGAATATCCTTCAATCTTCCCACTTGATCTGGTGTTCCACTGAAGGCTAAAGTCTTCCATTATTAATATGAGTGAATCTCTTTTACCCTTAACCTAACCTAGCCCTCCATTGTCTGTTATCTCCAGGTAGCCTTCAGATACCTCTCACCCCTCATCCCATCAAAATATCTAGGACAAAATCTGTAATGCTTAAACTAGCTAGCCCTCTATTATCTGTTACCTCAGGATTGCCTCAGGCTGTTTCCCACCCTTGATCCCATCAAAATTCAATTCTCTTGGTTCCTGTAGTCTGACCTCAGTCCCATCAATATCCTCCTTAGACCTCTCCTCCCACACTACTAGACCACCCCTAGATCCCTCCCACAATCTTTCTATGTATAAGATCCATCTTGCCTCCAAGAAGGAGTTCAGATTCAATCTAGCTGGGATTCAATCTGGCCTGCTTGACAAGCATCACAAATGCTTTGGCTCCTTAAGAGTCTACCCAATATGACAAATCTTTAATAAGCTTTTTTTTTTTTACCTTGGTTGAAAGAAGGTTTGAGTCAAATTCATTTGGCAGGACAAATGAGTGTGTTGATATTATGGGGTCTTGAGCACCCCTTAACCCCAAACTTCAACAAAGAGAGATGAAGTAACTTACCCTCTAAAGAAAACATCTCAAAAATCTCAGTGCAGTTTTAAGCTTTAATACATAGTTAACTGGTCTCTGGACTCTGGACTATGGGAACTCCTCTGGCCAGGTCCACTTTAGTTGCTGGAGAGAAATGATTATTCCATTTTCTACCTAAAGATACAATGGGAAGAATACAGTATGTTTTGAAAAAGATTATTAAAGTCTACACTTTAATAAACACTTTTGAAACACCTTGTATGAGACTAAGGATATCTTCTGTTATTAAAGATTTTTTTTTTATTTTGTGGTTTTGCAATGGAAACTAAAATTAAATTATGGTATTTAAGAAAATATTTGCTTTTTCTATTGAAAAACATTTATATGAAGATCAAGTCAAAACATTCAGAAAAAAGAGATAATTATAAAATATGGTGATAAGCAAATCTAGACTTTTAGATAGGGAACATATGAAACAAAAAAAATCACACATAAATGTATCTATTCATTATTGAGAGAACAACTCCCAGAATTAAGGGTATTTAAAACAGTATTCTTTATTCACCTCTATTACTGAAAAAAAGTATTATGCAAACAAAGAACAACATTTAATTACCTTGGAGAGCAAAAATTAAATCCTGTCAAAGTACCTTTGTAAGGGCACAGTATTAAAATCTAGAGTCAGAAGCAGAGCTAGGAGATGAATAAAAGCTGACTGGACCCATGGATGACCACAGAAGGACCACCAAGGGGATGAGGGGGGCAGCTTAGCAGATAGTTTTGTTGTTTTTGTTGTCATTGTCATTGTTTCTGTTTTGTTGTGTTTTTGAGGCAACAGGGGTTAAGTGACTTGTCCAGGGTCACACAGCTAGTAAATGTTTGAGAATGGATTTCAATTCAGATCCTCCTGACTCCAAGGCCAGTCCTGGATTCACTGTGACCTTTTCAATGGTGAGAAAGTCACAGGAATCAATAGATTTTTCTGGGTAAAATGACATCAAAAGCATGGTATTGAAGTGCAGAAAGTCAAAAGAAGAACCAAGAGATAACATGTATAATAAAAATAGAAGTCTGGCAATGATACTAGATAGGTCTGTTCAGAAATTAACAACAATAAGCAAATAAAATCTCTATAGCATCTTGTTGTTGTTGAATACATTCAAATCTTGTCTGATCACATTAAGCATTTCCTTTTAGCAAAGATACTTGAGTAGTTTTGCTACTTCCTTCTCTAGCTCATTTTACAGAAAAGGAACTGAGACAAACAGGGTTAAATAATTTGCCAAGATCATACACCTAATAAAGTTCTGAAACCAGATTTGAATTCGGTGCCCCCTATCTCCAGGCCTGGTGCTTTTTCCCCTGTGCTGCCCCTTATAACTACTCAGTACCAAAATGTTAGCATGTAAAGACAAAGATGCAATTAATTGTTGTGCTATTTTGGTTACAAGACAACAGATATATTTTTGCTGGAAATTTTGGTAATAGTGTGGTTTGTCATGTGAGTTATCTAGATATCTGATGTGATAAAATGGGGGTGGAGGGGCAAATCTTCTACATTTTCCTTAGTACAATCTGGTTTCCACATAGAGAATTTTCACATTGTTTAATGGCAAGATCACAGAATGGCATAGAAATAAATGTCTCTTACATTTTAACTAAACAGAAAAAAACTTTTTGAAAATGTAGGAAAACATTTTTTTTTAATTTTCCAAATAAATAAAATGCTCAGTTCTTTTTTTTTTTTTAATAAAGAATCCCTAATGAAAGCAAATAAAGTACAACTGTGGCTTGCCATAATGATGGCTATCAGTGAAGCTACACAGATGATTGATGAACAATTGATACATTTAATTTGGGAATTTAAGAATTAGGACAGCTCTATGACATCATATGGCTTATGAAACTTTTGATTTTTTTTAATTGAAATATAGTTCATGGAAATAAGTTACTTATATTATTAAATGGAACAAAGATATTGTAGTACCTGCCAGTCATCTTTGCAATCTCTGAAAAACGCAAGTCAACATTCTAATATCAGACAAAGGACAGATAGTGTAAAAGAAAGGATTTTGATCTAGAATGACAAGTTGGGGGGGGTGGAATTAAACAGTCATAGCCATGAGCACATACATGAATTAGGCAAACTATGTATTATTAGTCTTAATCTGTAACAATTTCTTTTTATGGAAATTAGCAATAAATGGTGGATTGATAGAGAAATTTAGGGCTGGAAGAGATCTGATTTTTCAGTTTATCCAACATATTTATTGTACAAATGAAGAAAGTGCGATGCAGATGTAAACAGCTCTGATGAGCTTTCAATCAACTTTGCATCTAATAGGCTTTGCCCTATGCCTTTCATTAAAAATATTAATTGTGGAGTGCAAGCATTATGAAAGATAAATAGAAGATAACTTCTAGATATTTAAATAGAAGAAAACTGTTTAAAACTGCTTAAAAGCTACAGATATCCAGCAATAGAATAGACTGACTTTGTGTGAAACCACCCACAAGCAGCTTTCCATAGGATGGTTGCTGTGAACAGCTTTCAAGGTTCTGATTACATAATACAGCAAACTCTATATTTATTCAATAACAAATAAGAGCAAAATATTCACAGAAAATCAAGGTACAGCATTCACAACATTACAACTTTATAACAGAAAAATCAAAATACAGTATTCACAACAACTTATAACTAAAATGGCCACACAGTTTTCATCACAGTGGTCACATAGTTTTGAACAAAGTACAGTCATTTAGTCAATCAATCACTTAGTAACTCAATCATTCAATCAACTCAATCATTCAATCATCCTTAAGGAGGCTTACCTCCTTAAGGGTCACAAAATGCAAAAGTCAAAGTAGTCCACCCCTGGGTAGTACATTCATTTAGTCAGTCACAAAGTCCTTAATTCAATCACAAAGTACAATCACAAATAAATTACAATTCCATTAGTTACTTCTGAACAGAAAATAACACAATTCAGCAGACAGGGCTTCCATCTGTCTGACCATTACATCCATACTTAATTAGTTACCTGAGACAGAAGCACCAACATCTGGGTTTTCAGGGGGTGGGGTGGTGGTGGTTCAATGGCTGCCCAGAGTGTCATCTGGCCAAATCACACAACTCTTCCCACAACAAGTCCCAAAGCAAAACCTTACATCAGGGTCAATCACTACTAAGACAATTTCATTAGTCACTACTCAGTATTCATAGAGAGGTCTTTTCATCTTGAGTTGAGGCAGGCTTTCAGCTTCCCTAGGTCCCCTTGCATGGTCCCAGCTCCTAGCTGAATTCACCGTCACCAAACTGTCACCTGGCTTCAAAGGTAGACAGTTCCCAGCTCCTTGTCCAGCCCTCTGTGCAGTTCCTCTTCCACACTGAAGTTAACAGTGTCTAGTTCACCTTAAAATCCTCAAAGTCTCTATTCCTGGGAAGTCAAGGCTTAATAAAGCCACAAACAGACAAAGTACTGAAACCACAGTCATGCTTCCTCTGGCAGCTCCTCAGCAGCTCCAGCTGACCCTCAGAAATCTTCAGCAGAAATTTCAGCTGGTTTGCAGAATCAATATCACTTCATCCAGTTTCTCAAAATAACAATCATTCTCTCCAGCCTGGGCCTCTCTTCTTCAGCCTCCAGAACCTAGCTCCAAGAAGATCTGAAATTCCAGCTAGGGCTTCTCCTTATATATCTATTAGTTTCTCCCTTTTCTGCCCCTTCCTGTTACATCAGCAGCTTCCTGTTAGGTCAGCAACAGGGGTTCATACCCACTGTTTCTTAACAGAGGCTTGATCTAATTAATTTCAGACTAGGTTCTGAGTACCTGTTAGCTTTGCCATTACAAAGGGATCAAATTACATTATTATAACACTTTTTTAGATGTGAGCTTCCTTGAGGAGGTACTCAAGATGAGGGTGCTGGTGCTAAAAATCACTTGCATTTGGGTGAAAGTCTTAATTATGCTATTACTAGCTGGAACCTGGGAAAGACCTTAATTTAGAAAGGCCAAGGTCACCCACCCAGGCATTCTGGGCCATCACTAGTCTTCTTGACCTTTGTCTTGACACTGGATTCCAATGACTCTAAAGGAGAGAACATAGTTGACAAATTTGCACAGCTATTCCTCCTTCAAATCTAATTCATGTGTCAGTCAAGGCATCAACCTTATGATGTCATTGATCCTCTTAGAGAATGAAGGACAAACAACAACAAGGTTCATTACCATTCTAATTATCTATAATTAGGTTTAATAAAAGCCTGAAAAGAACTATTCTCTCCTTTACTGGACAGACTCCTCATTATATAGGCAGATTAAAATGAACTTTTATTGCAACCTGGAAGAATCTAAGCTTTTGGAGGACAAGGTGTATTTTTCATTTTGTCTTTGTATATTCATTTTATCTTTTTGTGCCTTACATATAGGACATATAGAACCATAGTAAAGCCCTGGCCCTGTTCCTACTTTTAAAAATTAATTACATAGCATCATTTCAGTGTTTTTATTTAAAGTCCTTGGTCCTAACCTCAGCTGTGTATGAACAAAATGCCAAAAAGAAATTGTCTTTGACTGTAATTTTTTTGTACATCATTTTTATTGAAAGTCTTACCAGTCTCTAAGGGAAAGAAGCTTGATCAGCTCAGGAAGGACACTTCATCATAAACTGATTAGGATACTTATTCATGCAGGATCAAGAACAGTCTTTGATTAAGACATTTATGATAATCACCTCTTTTCTCTCCACCTTTACCAAATTGAAAGGATTTAGGGAAATGATACTTTAGAATTCACTAAAATTTGTTACTCTTATTCTGTTTGATCAAAGGCAATCACCTGAAGGTTTATATCAATGTTTAATGTTGACTACCAAATTTTGTCTTTGGTGTTGAAACAAAAAAAAATGCAGAAAAAAATTTGGTTCAGAGAAATTTTCAAAAGCAAGATGAATCTTTGTTCCTTTGAATTTCTCTCTCTCTAAGCATACATATTAGTCATTTAAGAAATTTAATTCTTACATCCCTGGGATCTTATATTTTTTTTGACTGTGTGATGTCCAGATTATACCTAAAACTCCAATGGAAGTGAGTAGTCACTGGATTTTATCTTTGTAAGTAGCTCCTCCACTGGTCTTCAATTGTCTAATCAAGGTACTGTAAACTACTTTCTTTAATGTCATCTACTAAATGGGCCACAAAGACATTGTTAGGGCATCAAAAATATCTATGTCCTTGTTACATAGTACATGATCTCTATGAAGAGACATATGAATGTATAGTGATGGCCTTCCTAGGTGAAGGCAAATTGGTTGCGTTCTTCTTCCCTGATAGGGAAAACATAATAATTAAGTGTTTTGTTCCAAAACATTCTCTGGGAGCATTTTCAATATCTTTAGTGAGATCTAAGATGTTAAAATGTGCTTCCCCAAGTTTTCTCAACTTTTTTTTCTTTCTCTCTATTCTGAATATTTTAGAATTTTTGTGTGTGACCAAAAGTGCTTAGACATTTTAAACAAAAGGTAACATTGACAAAGAATTTTAGATGATTATAAAGTCAATCATGTGCAACTCTCCTGAGGGCTGCAGCTGTGAATAATTTTAAGAATCTAATCACATAGTATAGTGAACTCCCTATTTATTAAGAAGTAAGCTAAAGCAAAACATTCAAGAAACTAAAGCATGATAATATAACATTATTACTAAGGTGGCCACATAGTCTTAAACCAAACATATCATTCAGTAAGTCACAATCTCCTCAATTAATATAGAGTACCCAAATCAAATCTTCTTTCATCTTGACTTGGATGGTTTCCAATCATCTTTAAGCCAATCATTCTTAAGGGGTAGAAGAAAGTACAAACACCATCCATCCCTAGTTCAGAGGAAGTTACAATATTATCAGTCAGCACTGAGTACCCAAGTAAAGTCCTCTTTTGTCTTAACTAGAGGCTGACTTCCAAACAACATCGTCTCTTCCGGGCTGACTGCTCCCAGCTCTTGCCATGATTCACCTGACTCTTGTCTTGCCTGGATTCACACGCACAAAACTCCTCTCTCCTATTCCATGTGGCAGCTCACAGAGGTTGCTAAACTCCAAGCTCTTCACAGTGTCTGCTTCTAGGAAAACAAAGCTCAACAGGGCTACAAAAACATTTACACACCTTGCTGGCACTATCATCTCAATTCACTTTCTCTCTGAGATATCAACACAAATCAACAGAGTGCTTCTGTCTGACAAAGTAACAGTAACATAAATCAAGAGAGTGCTTCCATCTGAAAAAGTAGCACTAACACAGAACAGAGTGCTAACATCACAAACATTCTCTCTCTTAGTTCTGCTTGGTCCCAGCTCAAGACTGAGCTTTTATCTGCTCTGCTCCTTCCTGTTCCACCTTTTCTGTTCTGCTCTTTCAGAAGCTCTTCCCATTGTGGGCTACATGTGATGGTGTTAGGCCTATTAAAGGCAGAGAAAGTCTCCAAACTTCCTTAGGCCTATTAAGGGTAACACAATGTATACTGTTTTCAACAAAGATTTGATATACTCAAAGGTAAAGCGCAAAGGCACTTGAATATCTGAAACAATCAGCGAAGTACTACTTGGCTTGTCATTACAGAAATCCTAGCCCAATTCTAGACTGATACATGTGTTTGGGAGTTGCTCAAATACAGCTTTCATTTCTTGAGTTAAAGGAGATTCTTTTATAGTATCCAATATTATTTCTTATATTATGTGCTCATTTAGTCATACCTAATTGCTTTAATGATTCTTTGGCTTTATCTAATTTTTTTCCTCCAATCCTTATGAATTGTGTTTGGGGAAAATATGGACCATCTGTTCCTTCAGGCCCTAAAGACTCAAGGTCAGAAGGGCTCTCTCAAACTTTACATTTGTTGCTTTTTTCAAAGCAGCTTGAGATTTTTAAATTCATGGAGTCATCATTACTTGGGTTTCATATGTACCACATTTATTATTCTTCTAATATCTTCACTTTGCTGTTATATAAATTTTAATACCCTTTGTGGGAATACTTCATTCACCATTCAGCTAAAATCGTTACTTTTGGCTAGAACTTAGTTCTTGCATAGGCTTACACTCCATGTTGATTCTGAATTTTCCCTGATCCAAACTTAACAGTTTTTCAGATATTCTTGTGTCAAGAGTTAAAAAAAAATTAACAAAACAATTTTCATCATTTCCAGGAAATCCTACCTCTGGCTCACTTGTATCAGTTAAGTTTATATCAGTTTCATCATCTAATAAATTTATCCTGATCCTTAATCTTTTTAAGTTAATATCATTCAATTCAAAAAATCTTTTTCTTCAGAAGTCTTTTACCTCTGACTTAATTTCTTGACCCACGCTGTGCAAAAGGGTCTCTAATAAGACCTAGACAATATAAACTTATTTCTTTCATTTTCTTAGCCCATAATATACCTGGTCTGGGGACTAAATTAATGTATGTTTCATTATTTTTTGTAATGTATTATGGTTCCATATCACTTTCAAATAGAAAATGCTGTTTTGCATTCAAAGTCCTTCATAACTTGACCCCTTCTGAGTATCCCAGTCTTTTGACACCTCCCGTTTCTCCTCCCTCGGGTATTTTGTAATCCAGTGAGACTGACCTCTGCCCTTCCTCACTCAAGACCCTCTTTCCCCAGACTTTTTCAAAGGCTGCCCCCCATATCTGCAGTGTTCTCTCTCCTCCTCATTTCTGCCTCCTGGCTTTCCTGCCCTTCTTTAAGTCCCAGATAAAAGCCTATCTTCTCTGAAAAATCTTTCCTGACTCCCCTTAATAATAGTTCGCTTCCTGTCATGATAATATCTAATTTTTCCTATATATATCTTATTTTTACACAGTTGTTTTCATATTATCTTCCCCATTATACTGTGACCTTCTTGAAAGCAAGTGATGTTTTTTGCCTTACTTTGTATCTCCAGCATTTAGCACACTGGCTGGCACATAGTAGATACATAATAAATGCTTATAGACTGTTACTTCTTATTTCCTTGCCTTGTTTCACTAACTTAACTACTCTTTACTAGTAGGGTGAGGGCAGAATTATACCAGCTTGGAAAGGATTGCAGCTGTTAGATCATGCTTCATGCTATGTTTTGTTTACTTTAATATGTCCATCTTTAAGTGGTTCAAATTTAAGTAACATTGAATATGTTCCTTTTGAAATTGACACCTCGTCATATACTAAGCAGATTTAAGGGTGACATGAAGGTCTCAGTGATTATTTGCCCCAATTATTTTTAATTTTTTCTAGGAAATGAGAGACTAGCAAAGAAGGAGAAATGAATACTAAAATTCTGAGGTTCCCATATCTCAAAGTTTAAGAGCTATATCACCTAGAGACTTTTTTTTTGGTTTTTGGAGGGCAACTGGGGTTAAGTGACTTGTCCAAGGTCACATGGCTAGTTTTTGCGTGCATGTCTGTGTGCGTGCATGTGTGTGTGTGTGTGTGTGTGTGTGTGTGTGTGCGTGCATGTGTGTTCTGTCTGAGGCTGGATCCAAACCCAGGTCCTCCTGACTCCAGGGCCGGCATTCTATTCACTACTCCACTTCACTATTCACTATGCCCCTAACACCTAGAGACTCTTCAAACACAGTTCTTAAATTGAGAAGCAAAACAATCCACCAATAACCACTTGTACCAAGATCCTGTTATCTATGATGATTATACTAATTTTCATTTTTAAATTA
This sequence comes from Petaurus breviceps papuanus, assembly GCF_028583685.1. Classification (NCBI taxonomy): domain Eukaryota; kingdom Metazoa; phylum Chordata; class Mammalia; order Diprotodontia; family Petauridae; genus Petaurus; species Petaurus breviceps. The sequence goes on from NW_027187324.1 coordinate 3,035,284, forward strand.
TTCCATTTGTGTGTGATTACATTATTTATTTAAGGTTTCAATAGCAAAGTATGTTGCTTATAAAAAGGAAAGCACACATGCTGATCTTAATGATAAAGGAAGAAGCTGGCTGTGGATAGTCCTGACTTGGGAGCTGGTCTCAAGGGTTAGTGGACTCAGAAATTGGACTCTGACAACAAAGGCCTCTGTCAGTGTCAGGGGAATGGAAGTATCAAAGCATTAAGCAGAAGGTATTGGTTAGAACACATCAAAGAAAAAAGGACCAGCTGGAATCTTCTGTCTATTCTTTATTCCATTAAGGTTATTGTAATGGTAATTGGGTAAAATATGCACTCATTAAAGATAAATTCATTTTACAAAGCAATCATACTAAAGTTATCCATATTACTTTCCCAAATCATACTGTTTTCATACATTAACTTCAGAACACTGTGGATCCAAACATGTTTATACAGTTAAGATAACCAGGCATTTAATGGAAGAACTAGTAAGATTAAACACTGCTTATATCTATGACAGATGTCATTTAGTTTTAATAACAAACTTTCATATCCTATTGTTATATAGTTATGATGTAACCAATGAGACATACTCCTCAAATGAATATAGATCAATTATTTAGATTTCCTTTCCCTCCATCAAATGTCTGCAAATGGGAATTCAACTCATATTTGGGAAAGCACTTCAATCCAGGGTATAATGATATATTCATCTTTCACTATCCTTTTTTCATAATTTATTCCCTATGGCTAAACTACCAGGGAACTTTAAAAAATATATAAGAACTCTATGGAATTAAAAGAAAATTGTAATATGATTTGATATTTTTAATGGTAAGAAGTGCCTATGAATGATCAATTAGGAAAGTTAGGAAGCTGTTGGATTTACTATAGGAGGTAAAACACTTCATTGTTAAGGATGCTAGGGGAAATATTGGGGCAGGGCATAAATTAAAATAGAATTTCATTTTCATAGTATTATAGAATTGGAAGGACCTTTAAAAATTCCAGTATACATTTATCCATGACCATACATTCAGGGGTGAATGTTCTCTGATAATATATATTATTGTCAACCAATCCTTATCACACCTTCACAACAGATGAAATAAGGTTCCCTCTAAACATAAGCATATTTTTTTCTTTTGGGGGGGGGATTCTAGACTTGTAATTTCCTTAGTATAGGGAAATGTTATGGTAAGGAAATTACATTAGTATTAATTTGAAAGAAAATGCTAATTATGAAACAGCCTAACCAAAATTTCTGGGCGAGATACAGTTAAAGCAGTAGTCAAGCAGAAAAAAAAAATCATATCTTCACTTACATACATTAACATATAGCTCAGGAATCACTTTACAATATAGTGCATTTCTCAAATTTTTAGTTATTTGGAGCATTCCTTCATGTGGATTTGAACACTATGTAATTCTTTTGAGAATGGTTTGCTCATTTCTTTGGTCACTTAACTATAAAAATGAATTTTCTTAAGATTTTATCAATGACAAATTGATTGATATAGCAGTTATGAATTAGCTTTGGTAGTATTGCCATTTTTATCATATTGCAAGATGAAGAGAATGAACACTGATTATTCCTCCATTCCTCCAGTATATGGTATATCCTCTACTATTCCCTCAGTTTATCTTTTTTTCTTTAAGAAACACTTTGGAATTGATTCTAGACAAATATTTTCTGTATATTAGTAGATCCATCCACAGATATTTTATGCATGTTGTTATGTAGATTTATTTCTCTCTCATTGTTATTTGGATCTTATTTTTATTGTATATAAATAAAATTGATTTTGATGGTTTATTTTGTAGCCTTGCAACTTTGATGAAGCTATTAATGATCTCCATTAGTAACTTTTCCAATTCTCTTGAATTGTCCAAATATATTATCATATCATCATCAAATAGGGAAAGATTTATCTTCTCTCTACCTGTATCTATGCCTTTAATTTCTTTATGCACCCTTGTTTTAATCTTATATTTACTGGAATAATTTCTAAAGTATCCACATTATATAAGATGTTTATTTTTTTTTGTTTTAAATAGATGTTTTTTATGATATTAAATTAAAAACTCTCTATGCCTGCACCTTGTGGGATTTTTAGCAAAATGAATGTTGTACTTTGTCAAAATTTTGTTTTCTTTTTCTGCAATTTGGTTTTCAATGTTGGAATGTAAATTTTTAAGATCTTCCCTGCCCCTAGGCTAATGTGCACCTGGAGCCTGGGGTGGGAGACTTGTTTTTCAGTAGATATTTCTTGATTGGCCAGTGGGTATAGAATGTTGTTACATTCTCTGAGCCAGGAGAAGGGTATATAAGCCCTGATGTGGAGCTTTATTTTGGGGGCTCACTTTGAGAAGTGTTCTGTGATTTGATCAGATGAAACTCTGGAAAGCCGTTGTCCAGAGCCCCCTGGCTTTGAAACCCAGATGTTGTTTGGTATGGATGTAATGGTTGGACAGTTTGGAAATCTGTCTACTTGATCTATTTTTGTCTTGATAATTCTGTCTGTATACTTTGAAGTTCGGGGTGCTGACCTTTTTCCCCTGAACCAGGAGAACGATACATATCTGACTGATTAAAATAAGCTTGTTAACCCATTTTAAGTTGCTTTCCTTTATCAAAGCAGATCCAAGAACCTGTGTTGGCAGACACCCTGGGGATGCTGGGGTGCTTGCTGCCACAAATGTTTAGGTCCTTAATATGATCATATTGAACCATTTTTGAATCACTGATATAAATCCAATTGCATCATAATAATTGATTTCTTGTATAAATCTACCTAGTCTGTTTCACAAGAATTTGTTTTGTGTTGTCTTGATATTCATTTGTGATATTATCATATTGTTTTTCTCCTGTGGTTCATCCTTCCCTATTTTAGGTATTAGGACTATATGGATCCTATAGAAAGATTCTGGCAAAGAACTTTCTCTCTAAATTTTCAAGAATAATTGGTGAAGTATGGGTATTAATTGCTCCTTCAAATTTTGAGAGAATTCTGTGAAGAATTATAGATCGATCATAGCTAATTCTATTTCTTTTTCTGAGGTATGGTTATTTTAAATGTCTATTGGGTCTTCTTAGAGATTGGTTATTTTATAGTTTTGAAGATATTCCTATATTTCTTTTATGTTCATAATTTTGTTAGCATACAACTCTTCATAATATATTCTGATTACCCTATTTTTCTGATTTTTTGGTGATTTTTCTTCATTTCTTTGCTATTTTATTGATTTGATTTTCTGCTCTTCATTTTTTAATGATTATCTAAAGGTTAAACGATTTTATTAGGCTTTTCAGAGAGCCAGCATTTGGTTTTATTTATAATTTCTACTATTTTTTGGTTTCCAGTTTATCTAGTGTTTTAAATTTTAAAATTGCACTTTTGTGCTTATTTTACATTTATTTGTTAGTTTTTAAATTTTTTTTCAATAATGACAAATTATCTAGTTCTCTTTTTAATTTTTTAATATATACATAACAAACAACATGATTTTTTTCCTCCGTTTCAAGTGCATCTCAGCCGGAAATTTTGATTTGTTGTTTCATCATTACCATATCTTTCAGATACCTACTAATTTTTTTCTATGGGCTATTCTTTTACTCATTCGTTATTTAAATTTTGTTTTTAAATCTCCATTTGAATCTCTTCCTTTTGTTTGTGGTCCTTGAATGAAAGTTTCTTTTATTCCTTATGGTCAGTAAAAGATGCAATTGCTATTTCTGATTTTTCCATTTGTTTGCAGCATCTCTTTGCTCAAACACATGGTATTCTTTTGTAAAATTTCTTTGTTATGCTGAGAAATGTTTTATTCTTTTACAACACCATTTAGAAGATACCCTAAGTCTTTTAGGTTATTTATCTATTAATTTGTTCAGTTCTATATTTTCCTCTTTGTCTATTTTTCTATTAGATTTATCCACAACTGAGAGAAATACAGTAAAGTCTCTTGTCACTATTGTCTTTCTGTCTGCATATTCTCATATCCCAGTTAATATTTCCTTTATGAATTCAAAGCTAAGGCATTTGAAGCATATGTGTTCAATACTATATTGGTTTGGTGTCTTTGGTTCCTTTCAGTATAACACAGTTTCCTTTTACTTGTTTATCCCATTTTATTTTTAAATGTTTATTTTTGCTTTTCAGATAGCATTATTTCAGTTCCCTTATTTATTCTCTTGATGCACAGTAATTGTTTTTTCCATTTCTTCAATTCTATTGTTTTCTGAAACTGTGCTCCTTATAAGCAGGAGATTGCGGAGTTTTGATTTCTTATCCAGTTTGTCATTCTTTTTCATTTTATTGCATTTTTTAATCCACTCATATTTAAAATAAAGACAATTTCCTACTTTGTCACTTGTCTCTGAAGATTTTTTTCCCTCCAAGTTATGATTATTTTTCCTCTTCTACTATAAAATCAGTATTCTGTGTCTTCAATTGCTTTTGCTTAATTAAAAAAAATGTGGCCCTTTTTCCACTTGCTTTTTCTCATTCCAATATCCTCTCTCATTTATTACAATTTTACCTTTGGAGTTTTGTTTATTAATTTCTTTTTCTTGCTCACTATTATTTGGTTATTTAATTACTCCATTTGATCAAGTATTTGATTAGTCTTGTTCATTATTCAGAAAAAAAAAATAAAAACAACAAAGTGCTCTTTCCCATGAAGTAGATTTTGAGGTTTTACATAGCCCTAAACATTAATAACTGTATGGAAGATCAACATTGATTTTTGAGGCTAATTGTTTTGAAAACTATGATGTGATGACAGATATTATTGAGTAACTCCTTTCCACTGGAATCTTAGTTTGATGGGTCTTCCCTTTACCCATGTAGATCCCAACCTCTCCATGCCTTCTTACTCTGTGTAACACCTATTCATATCTTCCCAGAAATACTCCTTAAGGGAGGTCATTCATCATAAATCCAGTGTAATATTAAAAAGTTAAATTCATATTTAGAGTGCACTATCAAGTTGTGGTTTTAAAATACAAAATAGTTCTGTGATGTTGGTGTTATTGCAACCTGGACAGAAAAAAGGTGGAAAGAAGGGAATTAGGGTATAGAGTTGAGATTTTTTTTTTTTAAAGCAACTGGGGTTAAGTAACTTGCTCAAGGTTACAAAGCCAGTTATTTCTCGGTGTGGTGCTGATGTATCTGAGCCCGGGTTTGATCCAGGTTATCCTGACACTGGAGCTGGTGCTCTTACTCGCTGAGCCACCTGGCCACCCCTAAGCAATTGGGTTTAAGTAACTTGCTCAAGGTTACACGGCCAGGTGTTTCTGGGTGGATGCTAAGTGTCTGAGCCCGGGATTCGATCTCCAGGTCATCTCAACACTGGAGCCAGTGCTCTTACTCTCTGTGCTACCTAGCCACCCCTAGAGTTGAGATTTTTTACAAACCTGTGCCCTGATCTGTTTCTTCTGTTTCTCTGACGTCCTACAGAATTCTTTTGTACCACATAATCATGACATGTAACTGGTTATTGAGACCTCAGAAAATTTTGATAGCTTGCAGGTTGGATGTCCATGATGCTTAAAAGAAGAGGGTAAGTGGTTGGGGCATGCGATTATAAGTACATGTGTTGGGTGACTAATAAATCTTGCTGCTGGAAAAATGGTGAATGGTGGTGGGAATATGTGTTTATTGAATTTGAACTAGTCTTTACTTTGGGTAGCTTTTGCCTTCTTTGGAGTTTTTGGTGCATTACACCTAAGGGTGTCAAATATGCAATTTGAGGACTACATGCTGCTTATAGCACTTCTGAGTGGACCTGAACTAGTTAAAATGTGATTAGGAAATATTAGGTGAAATAAATTAAAATATAATAAAATATAGGTAATACATACATTTTAAAACAAAAGTTAGGGGCAGCTAGGTGGTGGAGTGAATAGAGCACTGTCCCTGGAGTCAGGAGGACCTGAGTTCAAATCCAGCCTCAGACACTTGACACACTTATTAGCTATGTGTCCTTGAGCAAGTCACTTAACCTCAATTGCCCTGTTCCCCCCACCATAAAAAAATTTACAATGTTAATATGTGACTTGCAGGGATTCTTACATCTAGTTTGGTATCTCCAATTTCTATATGAGTTTGAAACTACTATCCTAGATGATGGAAATAGCTGAAGTTCCTTTATACTTGACAAATATTCTGTGTTTTGGAGAGTTTTAAGAAGTTGCGAGGATTAGAGAAAATAATTAATTATGCATCTTCTTAGTCACATCATAATAAATCTTAGTGGAATGATGCAGGTAAGTTGGTTCACTGAAATCCTGGTGATAAACCCTGGATAATTAAGAAGTGAGAGTGCTTAATGCCTGAGAAGAATTTCCTCATTGGACAAATTAAACATACTAATATTCCTACATTTATAGAAAAGGAAGACTATATGTGATAAGCACAGATTATATATTACAGATCCAGTTATTTTTATTTTCTTTATGCAAATTACCATCATGAGAAACTGTGAAAGAAAAAGAAAGGAAGAAAATTTCACAAGAAGTAGCATGCAATCTCAGATTTATATATGTGTATCAGTCAGTTAGGGAATGGATACAGTGTTAGAGTTGGAGTTAGGAAGGGCTTGGTTGTTCAAATCTGACCTCAGAATCTCACTAGTTTTGGAACCCTGAGCAAGTTACTTAAGTGCTTTCTGCTTCAGTTTCCTCATTTTTAAAATGAGATTATTAATGGAGCCTATCTCCTTAAATGTTTTTGTGAATATCAAATGATAGTATATTTCAAATGTTATATAAATGCTAGATATAATTATCATCATCATTAGAAGTAATGGTAGCAGTAGTAGTCATTGTAGTCATAGTAGTTGTAGTAGTAGTAGAAGTAGTAGTAGTAGTAGTAGAAGTTTGTGTATATATATATATATATATATATATAGTGGTGCATGACTGACAGATAGACATGTGCTATCTCTTATCATCTGCAGTATAATAAAATCTGAGGTATTTTCCATTTACATTTTTTTCTTTCCTTCATTCCTAGTTCTCCTGCTCTTTGTAACACCCTGGTCTCCAACAAAAAATAGGATCTAGGAAATTTCCTCCAATTTTCTTTTCTTTTACTTGTTAGTAATAAATATATTCAATTCCTTACTTAGCTAAAGACTATCATCATGGCACCTGATATCTCATCATCAAATTATTTATCACATTGCTCTTAAACTTTCATGTAAACTAATGAATGTCTCTAATCATCGTGATTGCTTTTCTGTGAACATATTTATCTTTAATCCACAGTTTGATAGCATACTCTAAATATGAGTTTAATCTTCTAACATTAGTCTGGATGATTTATGATGGGTGGACTATCTTACGGAGTATTTATGGAAGGACATGAATAGGATTTACACAGAATGAGAAGACATGGAGAGGCTGTAAAGGGAGGACCCACATTGATAAGATCATGGATCTTATGAAGTGTCAAATTAACATTCCAGTGGAAACAGGGTATTCAATGATGTCTATGTCATGACATAGTTTTCAAAAACTATTAATCTCAGATAACAAACTCAAGTATACTTATCTAAGCATAGATAATAAAGATCATGCCATTCACTGTTAAAAAGAGGGGTGACACAACTGTAGCTTTGTCCTATGGCAAGATAAGCAAATGTTTGTCAGAGGGTGCTGAATTAGAGGGTTATGATAACAGCACTTCAGCAGCAAGAGAAATATCAGAGTTCAGCATCTGCTTAAAAAGAATCTTCAGTTTAACATAAGATGTCAGGTGCATTTGATGACCATCGCTGTGCCTCCATCTTCCCAACAGATCAATCTCCTCAGTTGCCTTCAAAACAGTGTCTCATGCAAGATGGAGGCATAGAAGCAGGAAAACTCTGTATGCCCCCTCCATAACCACCTCAAATACCTATAAAAATGACTATAAATAAACTTTAGGGCTACAGAACCCACAAAGGGACAAAGAGAAACAAACCTCCCACTGAAGATATCCCAGCAGGCTCACAGGAAGGGACTATCACAGCACACTGGCAGCAGAGGACAGGTGAGTCTGAAGGTTTAACCTCAGAGCAGCCATGCCCAGCCCCAGCTGGAGAGATTTTACAAGAGTGGATCACCAACAACTGTGGAGGTCTCCAGAATTATAAATCTATAAATGCCAAAGAAAAAGTGAGAGGTCAGTGTGGACTCTGTGGGAACAAGGGGTCTGGGAGTTTGGTCCAAACTCTGACCCCAGAGGAAGAAGCTGATGAGGCACAGAGGCCACCACCACCATGTGGCTGCTTCAGAGCTCCTGGCCTGCAGATTGTAGGAGGACCAAGCAACCAGTCGGAGGGATAATTGCTCTTCCTTTAACCTGTTTGGATCTGGATTTCTGTCTAGGGTCCTGAGGTACGTGACCAGTGTGCCAGAGCAAGTGGAGGCTTCAGAGAGGGCACCCAACTAATAGCTCCCGGAGCTGTGAAAACCCCAGCCATTTGGGACAAAATTCTCCTCTCTGAAAGAAGAGTTCTACTGCGGTAAAAAGCTCAAAAGTCAAATAATTGAGTGGCAACATGGGCAAGCAAAGGAAGCACAGCAATCCGACTTTGGATTCCATTTTTAGGGACAAAAAGGATCAAAACATGGAATAAGATGAAGACAGTGAAGTCAGAATTCCTGCACCAAAAGCTTTCAAGAAAAATATGAATTGGTTACAGGCCATAGAGGACCTTAAGAAGGATTTTGAAAACCAAATAAGAAAAGTAGAAGAAAAATTGGGAAGAGAAATGAGGATGATGCAAAAAAAAAATCATAAAAGAGAGTCAATAATGTTACTGAGGAAAATAATACCTTAAAAAATAGACTAACTCAAATGGCAAAAGAGGCTCAAAAAGCCAATGAGGAGAAGAATGCCATAAAAAGCAGAATTTGCCATGGAAAAAGAATTTCAAAAGATCACTGAAGAGAATAATTCCTTCAGAATCAGATTGGAATAAATGGAAGCTAGTGACTTTATGAGAAATCATGATAATATTAAACAGATCCAAACAAATGAAAGAATAGAAGGCAATGTGAAATATCTCATTGAAAAAACCACTGACCTGGAAAATAGGTCCAGGAGAGATAATTGAAAAATTATTGGACTATGTGAAAGCCATGATCAAAGAAAGAAACTAGAAATCATCCTTCAAGAAATTCTCAAGGTTCAGGGTGGCCAGGTGGCTCAGCGAGTAAGAGCACTGGCTCCAGTGTCGGGATGACCTGGATCAAATCCGCGCTCAGATACTCAGCACCACACCCAGAAATAATAACTGGCCGGGTAACCTTGAGCAAGTTACTTAACCTCAATTGCTTTAAAAAAAAAAGAAATTCTGAAGGAAAAATGCCCTGATGTTTCAGAAACAGTGGGCAAAATAGAGGTTGAAAGAATCTACTGATCTCCTCTTGAAAAAGATCCCAAAAAGAAAACTCCTAGGAATATTATAGCCAGGTTCTGGAATTCCCAGATCAAGGAGAAAATATTATAAGCAGCCAAGAAGAAACAATTTGAATGTTGTGGAAACACAATCAGGATAACATGGGATCTGGCAGCTTCTACACTGAGGGATCAAAGGGCATGGAATGTGATATTCCAGAGGTAAAAAGAGCTGGGTTTAAAACCAAGAATCACCTACCCACCAAAACTGAGTATCATATTCCAGGGGAAAATATGGTAATTCAATGAAACAAAGAACTTTCAAGCATTCTTGTTGAAAATAACAGTTTAATAGGAAATTTTTCCTCAGATACAAGAAGCAAGGAAGCATGAGACAGTAAACAGGGAAAAGAAATCATAAGGAACTTATCAAAGTCCAACTCTTTACATTCCTTTGTGAAAAATGATAATTGTAACTTATGAAACTTTTCTCAGCATGGGAATAGTTGAAGGGAATATAAATGTGTACATGTATATACATATATATGTATGAACACATATATGTACACATACATAGATATGTCTATATGAGAAGGTATATAGGCATATGAATACATATGTGGGTGTGTGTATATATATGTACAGGTATACATGGACAGAGGGCACAGGACCAATTAAATAAGAAGGGATTATACTTAAAAGGTGAAATGGAGATATGAGAGAAGAATATAATGAGAGATGATGGGGAGAGATAGAATGGAGTAAATTATCTCACATAAAAGAGGCAAGGGAAAACTATTACAATGGAGGGGAAGAACAGGAAGGCAAAAGGGAATGAGTCAACCTTACTCTCATGTAATTTGACTTAGGGAGGGAATGACCTACACACTAAATAGGGTATCTTGTCTTACAGGAGAGTAGTGGGGAAGGGGGTGAGAGGGTGGGTGATGGAAGGGAGGGCAAGTTTAGGGGGAGAGAAATTGGAAGCACACATTTTTGAAAAGGGACAGGGTCAAAGTGTGGGATAGAACAAGTGGGGGTGGAATAGGATAGAGAGATATATAGTCAGTCTTTCACTATATATCCACTATGGAAATGTTGTGCATAGCTATACATGTTTATCTTCCCAGCAAGGTTGAGTGACAAGGGAAGAAGGTAAAGAATCTGGAATTCAAAGTTTTAAAATCAAACTTTTTTAAAATATTATTATTCTTATTTTTAACATACAACTGGGAAATAATGTATACAGGCACTGGGGTATAGAGATCCATCTTGCCCTTGTGGAAAGTCAGAGGGGGGATGAGGGAGGATATAGGAGAGAGCAGATTGGGCGAGGGGGTATACAGTGTGATCATTGTTTTGGGGTGGTGGGTAGGTGAAAGATGGGGAGAAAATTTGTAACTCAAGATCTTGTGGAAATGAATGATGTAAACTAAGGTCTCTCCTTATCCTTCCAAAATAAAAGCAACAGCCCAAATACACAGGGTAATATTCTGTTCACCCTCCCTCCTTTGTCCCATTTTGATTATCTGGTTCATGTCCAGGTTAAAATATTCCTAGACAAGGTACTGAAATGATAGTGCTATGGTTCGATCCAAGTAATAAATTCCTGATCCAAAGTAAGATCTGGCTAAAGTAACTCTCTCTCTCTCTCTCTCTCTCTCTCTCTCTCTCTCTCTCTCTCTCTCTCTCTCTCTCTCTCTCTCTCTCTCTCTGTCTCTGACTGTCTCTTTCTCTCTGTCTCTGTCTCTCTTTCTCTCCCTCCTGTTCCCCTCTTTCTCTGCATGTGTTGTAAGTTAATAAAAATGTTATATCAACCTTTTTATAAGCTCAACATCTGGTTTTCATTTGGTCTAATGCAATAAATCTATCTAATTCACTGTCATTTCTCTCAGATCTGGGTACAATATGAAGAACCAATTCTAATGTATATTTTTACTAAAGAAGAATTTGTTGAAGAAGTCAGAAAATAAAATCTCATAAGACCAGTGACAGTTAGCATATAAGAAATAGTTAACTCAATTTGTAAAATGATTGGCAATTCTGTTGTCTATCATGTTGCTGTCTGCTCTGGCTTCCTACAGTTAGAGTCACATTGGGCATAGTACCTTTCTCTTTTGGAGCAATGTGACTCTAAAGTCATTACCAGAAGAAGTTAACAAAATTTCTAGTCAGGTCACATGTAAAAACATAAGTTAGGTAGATTTGGGGGGATGGAAATTTAAATTGTTTTCAAGAAGTCCCTAGTGGGGACCTGAAAGCAATAATAGGATCCTGGGACCAGAGTGCTAATCTCTAGAAAACAACTTGCATAATCCCTGGTAATAATTTCATATTGCTGTTGTATTTAAAAATTTGTAGCAAATCAAATTTTAAAAATTATGAATCTAATTTTACATGCATTGGTATTAAAGATATGAGGGAATGGAAATAATGTCTTTGGGTAACATGGGTTTTATGTGAATGTAGGAAAGTAAAATAAATATTCATACAGAATAATTTTGAAACAATTTACTGTAGTGCAGAATGAATCTAACTTATAGAAAAGAAAGGTCTTATATTTTAATGTCATATTTCTTTGCCCAAAGATCATGTCATGAATTATAGCCAATATGAGTCCAGCAGGGTCCCATTATCTTTCTCAGCTGGAAACTTTAATAATATGACTTAATAATATGACCTTGTTTAGCTATTGTTCCAAGATACCTCATTAATATTCTTTATTGTTTTTTTTAGGGCCACTCTGACATGTACTTCTCCCTCTCCACCTTGTCCCAAATAATGTTTTAGCTCCAGCTGTACCTTATTCAGTTTACCATCTGTTGAACATTTGGATTTAGCTGTGAAAGCTGGCATGTTTACTCTACTGGGACTTTTTGCCAAATGACCACCCTTTCTTTCTATAGTCTTTCTCTCATATTAGATTCTTGTGTGGGTGGTCTCACTTTAGAGAGGATATTTACTTTATTTTAGTGAAACAATGTATTCTATAAACAAATAATTTTGGAAATGGAACGCTTATTGAAGCTTTCCATTCAGATAAGTGTGTCAAAATTAATGTCACTGGAAGGATTTTTGCCAGTCAGTGCTTTCATAAATCAAAATCATAGAAGGTTCAAAGAAATAATATTAAAATTCTCCATTAAAACACTCCAAAAACTGGTATATTGACAGTGCAGCTGATTGTTTAAAGATTTATTTACATATAAACACTTGCAACTTTCCTTTTCTACTCTCAGAAATTGACATAATATTGTATCTTATCACTGAGGTATTAAGTCAAAATACTATGGCCTAATAATAAACCAACAATTATACTCCATCATTTGTTTTAACTAATTTACTAGAAGAAAAAATAATTCAGCTTCCAATTTATTGCTGGAAAAAGTTTAATAAACTAGTAGTTGAGGAAAGCTCATGCTCAGCAAATGCTTAAGAATTATTAACAGATATAAATAAATGATAAGGTCAACAAAATAAGTAAAAAGTCACATTAAAAGCATCTATTCATCACGTATCCTTGAAAGAATAATATGGTGATGAATTTGGATCAGACAAGATAGTCACTCATATTTTGTATAGATTTGATTATTTTCTATGTCATCAGAGTGTGTAAACTTCAATTTAATCTTATTATGTTTTGGAAAAACTTTACTGAAATTGTCTCAAATCTGCTACTAAATAATTGGGTGGTTAGATCAAAATACCTTCACTCCTCACAGCCTCAGTTCCCTTAAATGTAAAATTAAAAGATTATCCTGAATAATCTCTTAGGTCCTTTTTTTTTCTATGAAAGTATGATTCTACATCATCTAATTATTAATTATTCTAAATATAAAATTATTTTAAATTGCATTAGATGCTAAATATGGCTTTTAAAATAACTTAGTAGCCAGGGATATAAATCCTAATTGAATATAATTAAATATTACCTATCTGACATAGTTTTGAACATAAAATATATAATATATAGTACTTCCAAAATTTGTTGTCTCAGCAGGTACATTTAGCAGTTGTGGCATCATTTGTTATGTTTCAAAGGAGGTGAAATTTTATTAATAATAACATACATTTATATACCATCTATGGTATGGACACTGTTAAGTGCTTTAAAGATATTATCTCATAACTTTGAAGTAGATTATCCAGGTGATATTTCTTTTCAGGGTTACCAGAAATTAAAGTATATGTACAACAATAAACAGATAAAAGTTTAATGCAAATGATGTATCTTGATAGTTCAGTAATGCATAATTTCAGTAGTGGAATTTTCCTCTTATCAAAGTCAATCACAAACCTTCATAACCTAGGTAGCAGGTGACTTCTGAAGTTTCGTGGATTTATTACATGGTGACCAAACATAGTTATGAGCCTCTTTGGTGTGTTATCATATTTCTGTCTCTTTTTTTTTCCTTTCTATGAACTCTTTTGATGATTTCAAAAATTCCCATGGATTTAGCATTCATCTTCATGCACAAATCTTCCCCATCCTGAGTTCTTGGCCTCATCTCCAACTGATAGCTATATATCTCTATTTGGAGGCATCAACAAGTTTCTCAAATTCAACAAAATTGAATATATTCTTCCTCCTCCCATTCAACCCACTCTTCCTCCCAAATTCCCAAGTCTTGTTGAAGATACCAACATTCTCCCACAGTTGGTTTACAACCAAAGAATGTAAATTCCTTGAGTTCAGGGACCCAGCTCTTACTACAATACTGTAATAGAAACACAAATTTAAGATCTTCCCTGCCCCTAGGCTAAAGTGCACCTGGAGCCTGGGGTGGTAGGCTTGTTTTTCAGTAGATACTTTTTGATTGGCCAGTGGGTCCAGAAGGTTGTTACATTCTCTGAGCCAGGAGCAGGCTATATAAACCCTGATTTGAGGCTTTGTTTTGGGGCTCACTTTGAGAAGTATTGTGTGATTTGATCAGATGAGACTCTGGGAAGCCATTGTTGAGAGCCCCCCGGCTTTGAAAAACCCAGATGTTGATTTGGTATGGATGTAATGGTTGAGCAGTTTGGAAACCTGTCTATTTGATCTGTTTCTCTGTCTTGATAATTCTGTCTGTATACTCTGAAGTTCGGGGTTCTGACCTTTTTCCCCTGAACGAGGTAAACAATGCATATTTGACTGATTAAAGTAAGCTTGTTAACCCATTTTGAGTTGCTTTCCTTTAGCAAAGCAGATCTAAAAACCTGTGTTGGCAGCCACCCTAGGGATGCTGGGTTGCTTGCTGATACAAATACCTAACACAGAACAAGTACTAACTAAATCCTTGTTCACTGATTGCTATTCAAATAAAAAAAAAAGAGTGCATCACTGATGCAGTCTTAGGGGTGCTAGGAACCCCCAAATGCAAAGGTACAGGAAGGGAGTCTGCCTTGAAAGAATTTGACTGCTCAAGTCTTCTTTCATTTAGAGATAAGATTTATTGTGTCACTGATAGAAGCTGGTGGGATTCTAAGAAACTGAACATTTACTGAGGATGGAATTGATATTTTTGTACAGAAAAAAAAAAGCTGTGCAAGATCTGGATGGCATTAAGGAGTGGTGAGCAGCCTGGGGTGGGGTCAGATGCAGACAATAGAAAATAATTAAGTGGTTTGTGAGCCACTGTAAAAGGGCAGTTAAAATGATTCTTGACTAGGATAGGCCAGGTGCCTCAGGCAAACTCCAGAACGAGAAAAGACATGGTCTCATCGGCATCCTCAACAGATCTATACAAAAAACTTCTTCACTATAGTATTGTTCTTCACTTCTTGTCCTTCACTAATATAACCTTCAAGAATCAGAGAAACTTCCACAATAAGATACATCAGAAAAAGATTTTACTGAACATTTTTTTAACATGAAATGTTTATCATTTGAACTCTATATATTAGGTCAAATTTTAGGGTCATAAATGAATTTGACTTGGCAAACTTGTTGGATTTTTCAGCTCATCTGGTAAAACTTTTTCTCCTTTCTCCAATTTGTTCTCTTGATATCACAGAAGCCCTGACACAGAAAGGCTAGAGCTACTTCTAAGGACAATGCACAGTTGGTGCTGTAATTGATCCATCTTATTGAAATCCTTTTGATGTTTGTTCTGTCTGTTAGATGAGCTCAATCATTCTAGCAAGACTAACAAGTTATCATCATCTCTTCAGAAATCACTAAATGTTAGATAAGAATTGGAACAAAAGACTAATTTACCGTCACAAAAATATCAATCTAGGAAGAAAAGCCCTTCTCAGTTTCTGGCCAAAATATAAAACAATAGCTATTTACATTCACTCTAAGATATCAAAAACTAAACAATCAGCCACTGAGGCTTAGGCTGAGGGCTATTATTATTAGTTATTCAATGAAATTCAGAGCAATTTGGATTTAAAGATTTCGTCAACTAGGTCCATTTGAAACACAATGGGCTTTTTAAAAGCCTGTTTTATCAGAACTATATTTCAATAAATCATAAATGACAACTACACAGAACAAAATTGTCCCAGCTTTTTAATAATGATAAGAAGAAGAAATAAGGACAAAAATATCTAGCCCTCATATCTCCAAATATGTCACAAAATATAACTGAATAAAAATTATATTCCTATAGAAAGACCACCCATATGTAAGGGTATGGTGCCCCAAGTAGAGAAGAGGAGAAAGGAGAGGAGGAGAAAGAAGAGAGGAATTAAGGAAGAGGAGAAGGAGTTGGGAGAGGAGAAGAAGAAGGAAGAAGAAGAAGAAGAAGAAGAAGAAGAAGAAGAAGAAGAAGAAGA